>NC_141706.1:23019998-23365891 GCF_971803275.1 Cyanistes caeruleus
AAACAAGGCATTTAAAACTCAGAGCCACATTTCATAGTGTGAAAACAGTATTTGTTGAAGCACTGAAAGTCAGAAACAATGCTTTTGTTGGCAGCTTTCTTGACATGTGCTTATTCAAAGCAGGGAAGAAACGGTGCGATACACAGTATTGGAGAAACAGCTCCAGACAGATCTGCCTTGCATTACTACTTCTCTTCATTCCAGTAACTACAAAGAATAAAACTACTCACAATGGAATTGCCACCACACTGTGTCCTGGTGGGTGTGCAGAGAATCTTCTTGTCCCCCTCTCATGGGAATGTTGGGAGATTAAGGAAGAAAAGTGTAAGGAATGGTAATTGTAGGTAGTATGCTACAATGGTAATGCTGTATCTTAAACTCTGGCCACAATCCCAAAGCAGATTTGCTTACAGCTCACTGTTTCTTGAAGGCATTGCAGCATCCGGAAATGGAATCGAGAGGGGCCGGGCTGAACAGGAGGTGTTATGGACAGACTGCTTCCTTCATGTGTCACTACCATCATCTGCAAGATCACAGAGCTTAAAGAGAAGGTTTACCCTCTACAGTGAGTAATGTTTTCAGGGAGTTTTGCAGCTATCCCGATTATGGCCAACTGGTCCTCACATTCTCAACACCTGGGGTCTGACTAGTGTATCCTTGACTGCATTATTTGAGAATAGCCATAAGTCTTTTCCTATTGCCAGCAGGAAATGTAATCGTCATAAGAAACACTGGTAGTTACAAATTGAAGTCTGATTTGAAAATCTCTCTAATCAGGATGAAACTGCAGTAAAAATTCCTGGTAGATGACATACATAAGGATGTGCAGCAATGCTCTGGAAGCATAAGATTGGCAAGCCTACCTCATGTGAAATGGGAAGTAAAAGGATGCTGTTTTACATACCTGCTAACTGGATATTATAGCAAACTGTATGCACTTGCCTGGCTAGCTTCTGGCATCTATTTCCCTCTGCAGTTTCTGAATACTTGTTGCCCATCCAAGATTGATATCATCAAGAAGTGACACTGAATAGTTTTATATCCAGAACAGATACCTATTTATATGTTCATACAAAGAACTAGAAGTATTTGCAATATCAGTATAATATATATAATAATAACTTGCTATAGTAATTTAATAAACTATTAACTTATATAATTCCTATCTTAGC
Source organism: Cyanistes caeruleus (assembly GCF_971803275.1). NCBI lineage: Eukaryota > Metazoa > Chordata > Aves > Passeriformes > Paridae > Cyanistes > Cyanistes caeruleus. The sequence goes on from NC_141706.1 coordinate 23,021,171, forward strand.
AATTTCCAATTCTCTTAGGTGTTAGTGCAAAATCTGGACTGTTTGAATATGTCAGTATTTTCTATTGGAGTAAAGGGCAGATTTTATCATGACAGTATTTTTAAACAAAATATTGAGAAGGTAAACAGTCACAGAGATTGCCAAGTTGTTCTGTATGGTGCCAAAACACTAAATTAACAACTTCAAGTTAAGCATTGTCGAAAACAAAGACTAGCCTGTTCAACCATTATCTAGGAGAACAAGAACTACAGCAAAGAGTACAATTTTGTAGTTGGTTTCCACCCAGAAGTGCATGCTTAATACTAAGCTGTGCTCAGCAGACAGGTGCCTGGAAGAAAACCTCTTACGTTCAGGAAGATCAAAATAGAGAACTCTCACTTTATTTTAGCTGTGGTTAATGCAAAGCTTTCTCTTGATAGTAACCATACCACCCATAACCACACAGATCCCAAACTTGGAATTCTTGTTCAGCCAAAATGTCTCATATGAAGACCTACAAAGTTAAATCCATTTGTTTCCACAATGACTGCAAAAAACTTGCAGTCAAAAAAATTGCACTTTCACCTGGAGAGGTCTCCTGGTTCATCTACTGTGGATAGAAGAATCATTTATTCCTGGTGGGTGTTGTTGTGTACTAAGGAGTTTAAATATACTGATCTGAGCACCAGCCTGCACGTATGAGGAGAACACGAGTTTGCACAGGGCTTCTGTGGGTGTCAGACAGCGCCTTTTCCACAATGGAAGAGATAAACATTATCTGTCACAGGTGCTTGGAAACAGCCCTGAATACCGAGAGCTTCACTTTTGGCTGACTAAACAAGGAGCAGCACACCTGAAAGGGGATGTTCTTATTGAGAGCTCTGGTGCAGCAACAGCAGGAAATAAGCAGAGTCCTCAGAAACCCGTGTTGCCAATGTGCATGTCACAGGTTCTTTCCTTAATTACACTTTCTAAGATCAACACATTTCAGCCAGGAAATTTAACTCCATTTCGAACAAAAACACTCTGGTCAGGTTAAAACCTGGATTCTGAAGTATATTCTGCCTTTATCTGTAGTAGAATCTTCGGTTGAACTAATTAAATGTATTAACTGCATAGTCCCTGTAATTAATTCTATCAAACTTCTATGCAATTATCCTGTGGCTTGTGATTATTTGCTTGGCTGTTTGAGATCATGGATACCTGCAATGTGTAACATCCTGTTGATAAGATCACACATTTTCACGTCTCAGAAATTTAGTACTTCAAATTCTGCAAATACGCAGATGCTGTCCCAGTGAAATTCAGTCCCAATCAAGCCTTGGTTCCAAGTCCCACATCCCACTTGTTAGGGAAGGATTTGGCTGATGACTCCTTACTCCTCCTAGCAGGGTTACACAGGAATCAACAAGACTGCAGCTGAGGAAAGGCAGTCTCCCCTTAGCTCCTTTTCTGTGCTGGCAAGCAGTGAAGGGATTCAAGGAACAAAGCTAATGTGAGAATGGAGTGAGGATGCTGAGGCAGTTTGGATGAAAGACTCCTTTGGTGCACAGAGCGGGAAAGGGCCATTTTTTGAGTTAGTTGAGTCAGAAAATAAGGGAGGAAGATTTTGACCCTTCTCATTATTAATCATAATTAATTATTATGATACAAATTAATACAAGCAAATATGAGTTAAATATTAAATTCTACATTTGCATGAACTTAATGACTGGTGATCGTGTTTAGAGGTACTTATTCTGACATTTATTTGTTTCAACAGATTTTAGATCATTTGAATCTGCCATCTTTGGGAGTTATAGAATGTCTACTTTTATTTCACAGAATCAATTAGATTGGAAAAGACCTCTGAGATCATCGAGTCCAACCTACTTGTTTGCTTTTCCATATTTGTTCACGATGCCAGCTGGGAAGTGACTTCTGTTAAGTTTAGAAAGTAAAACTTACCCTACTGTAGGAAATAAATTATGTTACATTTCTAACATGATTGTTACATTGGGGAAATGATTGAAAGTGATGGTTTCACACTGTGATGCTATTTTAGGATTATCTAGGATAATCAGGTTTAATGCTGTTTAAGAGGAAAACAGTATTTGCCAGTTCAAGATCAAAATGAAAGAAGAGGAGAATAGAGATTTCCAAGTCAAAAGGTGAATTTCCTGAAAGTGCTACACATTTCAATTAAGGACCAGGATGCTGGAGTACTTGGTATTTCGCCTCTGTCTCTTGCTTTGTGTAGCAACAAGTATCACAAAGGATTGGAAGGAGAGCTCTAATCACCCAAACAGTGAGTCAACAAGAAAAACGGCCTCAAGATACATTGGCCCTGCACATCTGTCGCTGAAGGAGAAAAAAAAAACCCATCTGGATCTCAAATAAGATGAAGTGAATATGTAAACCTTGGGGAAATTCTGTTTTCATAAGAAATCATAGAAAAGTATTGCATACAAAGGCAAATTTTCATATGAATGGTGAAATGAAAGTAGTTTTTTTCAGAACTCTTAAGATTTCTGATTTTATCTGCTGTTTGATTATCTAGATGAAGTAAAGAAGACAGTGTCCTGGGCCCCCTAATATTTGCTTTTTCTGCCAGGTCAGACCCTCTGGCTTCCCTGTGAAATTACTTCCTGGGACATTTGCTGATCTCATTTAATATTGCTTTTGATAACCAGACTTCCAGAGGTATCTGACCCCTGCAGTAGCTCTTCAGCCATTCATGCAACAAACAGTAGCCTTTGCAAAGCTGCTGCCTCTGAAGCCATTACTGAACTTTTACAGAGAGTGACTTAGGGGAAATTCTGTTGCCAGTATTTAATTTGTTTTTATGTTATATAATAATGTAAGACTTAAAAATAAGATAAGAATATTTATAACGTGCATGAGTCCTTTGGGAAGACTGGAAAAGTCTCTTTAAAAAGAAAAAAAAGTAAGTCAAACTAGGATCTGAGGTAAAGTACAGTTAAACTTGTGAATTAGACCTGGTGGAGTAATTATTAACCAGCTCAATTTTTAATAAATGAGCATAAACCCATTGACTTTGATACATAAGCATATAGCATTAGGTATGCAATCAGCCTATTCTGTAGAGGAAGTGTGTTATATCAGTGTATAGACAATTTTTAAACCAGAATGCTTTAGGTGTGGTAGGATCCTTTATTCCAGATTCACTGTGAATCTAGTGAACATCTTGCTATAAAAGGTCCATATTTCTTGTAAATGATGTCCCCAAATGGGATCACATTGGTCCCTTAAATGAGATTTCAGAACAGAGCTTGTGCTACACTTCAGTCGCACACTTAAACTCTCTAAATACTGAAGTTAAAACAAGAATTCTATCTGGGTATTTATTCTTTGTTATCTATCCATGAAAATTTAATTTAAGCTAGTGAGAATAAGCATCAGTTATTTAAATACCTTTGACAATCCTACAGTCTTCTATTACTATTCTGGTACAAATTCTCCCTAAACTCCTGAAAATCTGACATAAATTTAAATAAATATTGGCATCAAATATCTCATAGGAAGCCATCATTTGGATACACCTAACTGGAAAATTTCTATTCTGTTACCAAAAATTAGTGGAGGCAAATACTTGGGTATTGTGAGCCAGCCATCTTCTATTCTTCTATTACTTCAATGTAGCTCTCTTGATTTAATGATGAGTTGGGTTCATGATGACCTGTGAGAGACGAACACATGTTCCCTGGTGTTTCCTGGAGCTGGTGTTCCCTGGAAAAGAGATGTTAAACTGGGATTCTCTGCCCTCCACTGAGGCCCCTCAAATCTACACCTGAGCATTTACACTGAAACCATAATTTGCATCTTCCAAAAGCCTGAGAAAGTCTGGATCTGGATCACACTCTTTTCTCTTACCTCTGATTACAAACTGGGCTTTGCCTGTTCACATTTGTGGCAGGCAAAGGTCTGATTTTTACAATACATGGCTCAAATCTTATGTCTAGTAAAAATGAATTTAGGGAAGATGGCCCAGTACAGGAACAATGACCTAAGAAAAATGAAGGTATTGGATGACCTAAAGCCAGTCTTGAGAAGGTGACTGTGGAAGGTGGTATGAACATATAAAGAGAAGCTGAACTGCTGTCCTTATATATATAAGTACAAATATCTTGGTCTCAGACCAAACCTCTGCTCTACTAGGTGTATAATTATGGGGCAAAATATTTCCACAGTGGTCTGCAACAAAAGAACAAAACAACAAACAGCAAAACAGGCACAAGTAATAATGTATAGGGAAAAAAGTATAAAGCATAGAAGCAGGATATAGTACAACATACACAGAATGCAACTCTGAGTAAATATTAGGAAAGAATTACTGTAGATATTCATCCAGGTCAAGGAGAGTGGATATGTGTGTGAAATGAGCTGATCTGTTCAGCCACTACACACCTGTTCTCTTGGAGGCATTCCATGGACTGGAAGGACCAAGTGCAAGACTGACATGCCAAAACACCATGCCACAGCCCATTCTTCTGGGCTCACGGCATTGCACAAGGTGATCATAAAAGGAGAACTTAATGAAACCCTGTGCAAGATGGAAATACCCTGCAGGAAAAACGTCTGCCCCCCTGAACATTTACCTTCAAGATGTTACAGTTAAGGCTAGGACTAGTCAAGGAAAGAAATGAGCTACATTTTAAACCTCTCTACCCTCCAGTTATTTCTGTTCAGTCAGTCACCCACAGCAATGTTTTTCTTTCTTTTATCTCTGTTATGACAGACCTGAGCTAGACAAGGCGTAGGATTTGTAGAAACAGCTCTTTAGGGCATGAGGGGGTCCATGAGAAACTCCTTCAATATGCATCCACTGTAGGGTGGTGCTGATGGCAGAGGCTTTCAGTCACTGCTTACACTGCTATCAGTGTACCAAATAATAATACCTCAGCAGTCATGGCAACAGAAAGCAGTGTTCAGAGCAGAGAACGGTCTTGATAATGACCCTTTTAAATCTTTTTCCATAATGCTCTTTAGAGCAGATTTGACAGTGCCACACAGATCACCAGGAAGGAAGAAGTGACTCAGCTGGAAGGAGCAAGAAGAAGAAGAACATGGTAGCAATGAAAAAGGCTGGAAACTAGCTGGTTTTATATTGGGGTGGGAAAGAAGATGCTCACCAGTGACCAGCCAGCTCTGATATTACTTTTGATGGTGAAGACTAATTATGATAATGGCTCATAAAGAAAAAACTCATCTCCCCCTGTATACAGAGATACGATCAGAGGTCACCTTTAAGTGTGTGGGATCCTTGTTCTGCTTGGTGGCTTTCTGAAATCAATTCTACTTTCTGCAGTAGATACTACAATTCTATCAGTTCTAGGATTCAACAACGATCCTGTTCCATGTCAACATGGGTCTTTATTATTAGTTCTGTGTATATTCAGGTGAGTGATGGATTGTACATAGATCTCTGGGAAGAAGTTGTGGTTTACTCCTTTGGAAACTGCAGCAATCCCCAAGTAATGCTCCCAGGAACAAAAAGGTGTTAAACCTTAACAGATGTTAAACTTTCCAGTATAATTACATCCAAAGTCCCTGTGATTTCATAGATACACTTCTCAGAGTTAGAGTCTCATAGCCAGCAGCTCCTTTGAAAATTCAGATCTAAAGCCCAAAGCTATTGGATAAACCAGTTTTACCTTCCCAAAGATGCAGGGCTGTGTTATATTTCTGTGTTTGCTGTGCAGAGGAGCAGAAGAAACATGTCAGCCCATTACCTGACACAGCATCCAGTCACAGGTTCCTGCTGTGGAGCTCACCCATAACAGCTCCCCATCTGGGAAAACTTTGGATTTTATGTGTGCACCCAGTGAGGAGGGAAAGCTGCATCACCAGAACTGATTTTGGGGGATAAATTGATTGTTTGGTCATTTCCATGTTAGAATGGCAGCCAAAACCAGAAGATATATGAAGGCAGAGCAGCATGGACACCTCATATATAATTATAATGGGAAGAGGTATAGAGGAAAAAAATGTAAACTATTTCTCAGAAACTGGTAAACAAATTTGAACATCTAACAAAACAAAAGCAAACTCATTTACTCTTCCCTCTGACACACTAATGTGTGAGCTCATATTCTCTACCTGGCCAATTTTCCAGTGTGTAGAAAATTAAAAAGTAGTATTTCCCTTTGAAGAGAACAAAGAAACAATATTAAAAAAGTATAATATGCATATATGAAATCCATAAATGTTACAATAAGGGGCTTGAAATAGGTATATGTATATCAGAAGAAATCAAACAAGAAGCTCTTAAAGAAGGGGACCTGTAAGAAGGAGGAGGAAAAAATTGTCTGGCATTAGCTGAGAAAATATCAAGCAGAAAATTGCCTGGTTTAAAATAAATTAGAGAAGTAATAATTTTTAAAGGAAAATCCACACTGAGGAAGGAAAAAGGGTAAAAAGAGCAGTAATCTGGTTTGATTTGAAATGAATTCCCTTGGAAACAAGCCAAATGGAGGTGGTTTGTGAAAGACATTTTCATGCTAACAGGAAGCGAAGAAATACTAAAAATAAATACATAAAATAATGATCAGGGGTAAAGATAATAGTTACAGTTATCATTCTTTTTCCTTTACAAACTTTAAAAATCCCTCATTCCTCCAACCCTTTGACCTGATTCATTTTGAAGTACATAGCTGTTTGAGGTTTGGTTGGGTTTTTTTAATATTCAATGCTATTATAATTTAGTGCAAGTACATGCCAGGGCTATGAATGCCTGCTGCTGGTTGCTCTAACTGTAGTACTGTGCACCATTAGAAATGGACTTTGTCACCCATTTGGAACTTAAATTCTCAACCTGCTGCTCATTTCATGTGCCTTGTAAGAGCCAAATTCGTTGGTTTTACTTTTGAGTTTGAGCACATGTTGCTCAAGGAAGCTTTTAGCTTGAGAGCTTCTCTGAAAGTCCATTTTATAGGTTCAAAAGAATGAATTCTCAGCCAAGTCCAACAAGAGTTTCCCTCCCCATCATTGGGACATACTATTCCTGCACTAGGATATGAATAAAAATACTTACTTCCTTTCAGTCAGGAAACCTCACCATTCTCTGTCTGAACTGAACACTGAACCATGAACCTCAAAGGAACCTAAACTCTCCCAATGACTGGAACATCCTGATGTAATGATCCAACACAGTCTTGGCTTCCATGACAGCTTAATAAGGTGGGTGCTATAGGACATTTTTCAGTTATGATTGAAAAAAATCTGTACTCTTTTGTTCACTCTGTCACACTTTTCCCTTTATTCACTTTAAAGTAGGAACCACTGCTGCAAGAAAATCCATACAGTGAGTGGAAAACCACCTTTCCACCAGATATATAGCAAAGATATGTAAGGGGTGTCAAATTAACATTTTCAGCACATTCTCCTCCCTGACCTTTTAGACATTTATGAAAACGAGAATAGGAAAAACATAATTTCTCTTGAGGATTTTTCTTTTCATTTCCTTTGGAGTTGTGTTTTTTGAAAGTGCATTCACATTAGCTCACAAAGCCATTTTTATCTTTAAAACTGTTTCAGATGAGAAATCTTTTAACTGACTTTAATTTAATCTGACTTATTGCATACTAAACCTAAAAAAAAGTAAAATAAGCAGTTTTTTTTGTTTGCTCTGCACTCATTTTATGCCTTTGGATCTTGTCTCTGTCCCGGTGATGATATTACTCTGAAACCTGTGGTAAAATTCCAGGTTAGCTCTTTGAAATGATTGTGGTCAAATTTGTGTTACACCCTCCATGATCTGATAACGACAAATCTAACTTGTAAATCTTTGCAGAGACATATACATTCAGGCAATCCATTTATTTGCAGACTTGAACAAATATTGACAGAAGCAACTTTATACCTGTGGGTAATGACCCACCACAGTGATGCGAGATCACAGCCCTAACTAGAGCCTGTGTATGAAAACACTGGATGTACAGAGCTTGGCTCCATTTCTCCTGCAGTATAATGTGTTTTCTTCCTTTGCATTAAAATTGATAAAGACAAAGGAATGACACTGATCTTCCTGGGTTGGGTGTCAGAAGCTGCTTATCCTGAATGCTGCTTTTTACTGGTGTTTGCTACAGAATGGTGTAACCTCAGCTGGGGCTATGCTACATGTTCCAATCAGTCTCTAGGTGGGCTGAATGATGTTCTGGGGGTGCTTCTCTCCACTGTCAGTAGAGGAGGACCATGAAAGTCACTGCTGGATTTAAGACACCCAGTGACTGCATTTCACACTGGGTTTTTCACCTCCTTGGATTCCATTTTGGCTAAGATGCTACAAGTAAGGTGTGAGAGGTTTTGTGAGATCACAACATGCATGTGAATACCCGCCTGCAAACTGCTTTTTGGAGAATAACCCATCCAGTTTTGTAGATGCTAGATATGATATGATACAGTAATATTTTTGTAATAGCAATGGTTTGAAGATATTTGTGATGTAAATCTTCTGGGTGACCTTAACAATGACCTTAAGAACAGACATAAGTACAAAAACTCCTAGGTTTAATTGGTTACCCTTCTGCTGGTAGCAGTTTGGATACTTTCAGGTTCCTATATCACTTATAATATCCTGCTTTCAATCTGACTTTTCATTCTAGAGTTCTATCCCCAAAAAAGGTGCTGAGTCTGAGATGGACCATATTATTATGGTTCAATAGAAGAAAAGAAAGGGAAACTGTCTTGTTATTTTTAGAAGAGAAACTGCCCTCCCACATGCTCACCAAGTACTCCTCTCTCAGTACATCTTGCGTGCCAGCTTGATGAGGAACCACAGGCTTTAGTGTATCTGACTCTCCAAAGAGTGTATTTTGTAGGTGTGATGCCAACATGTAGCTGCGCATGCCTCAGAGCAGGGGCCTTCTTGGGTTATTCCAATCTATACAATGTTTGCTACTGCAAGAACTAGTCAGGAATATTATGCCAGGATATATTTTCCAAAAAGATCTTTCTAGTGACCAGTCAGGTCCAAAAAAGAAACATCTCTCCACCTCTACCTCTTCACCCCACCAAAAGAAGAAGCTTTCCATCTATTCACATGGAAGGCTCACTTTTGGCCTGCAAAGGACCTTAATGCCAAAACCAGCAAACAAAGACACTGCAGGTTGATTTTCTTCCCTCTATTTTTATTTTCCTTTTTTTTTTAATCCAGATTTTGGGGAAACTTTTCCTCCACGTGCATAATACCTTTTCCTTTTCCTTTTCCTTTTATAAATAGGGATGGTATGTGTAATTTTAATACATCTCTAATTATATTCCATAGCTTGCTGAAGCAAAGTTAATATTATAACTTTCATGATGACAATGAATCAATGATGACAGTGAATCAATTTTTCTACCCTGTGCAGGGTGGGTATGAAGGCTAATGTCCTCCCAATGCCATTGACTCAGGATTGCTAAAGGAAGTCTTGTGCAGGAAAGTCTTGTCTTATCACTTGGCATTTCTGACTTGCTAATCTGATTTCAAAGAAAAATTGTTTATAGGAGTTCCTGGTTCAAATCCTCCTTCTTGCTAAAGTTGATGTCAAAGCATGTGCAACAGTAACTGGATGAGCAAGTCAAGCTTGTTGAGTTCAGATCCAGAAATGCTAACAATTTACTGATTTAGTAGCTCTCAGATGCCAGTTAATAACCAGAGAAATAGGAACCCATTCAAACTTATTGGGTCAGACAATCTGACTTTTTCCTGTATTGGTGCTGAAATCCAACTCTGGGTGATGTCCCAAATCAACAAATGTCTGGGTCAGTTATTATATTTATTTGATGTCCCTGCCTACATGAGCATATAAACAGTCTGCATTCTCTCCCCCTTCAAACCCTCCTCCCTTTACTTCCCATTGCTACTTACATGATTTTACTGCCCACCCTGTGTCTCTTGCAGCATAGTCTGACCAAGCAGGTGCTATGGTGAACAAGGAATGCAGCTCTGGCTACTTCCTGTGTGCCCATTGGAAGGCAGCTCTGGCTACTTCCTGTGTGCCCATTCAGCCCCTTCCTGATAGCAAGTAGGGGAGTACCAGCAGTGATAGTCTGCTCTTAAACACATCATACTGCTGGGGGACATCATGGGAGTGGGCACGAGCCACCCTTCACATGATCACATGAGAGAGAAGGTGATGAACCCACCAAAAACGGAACAGAATTGTTAGCATTTTCCAGATGGTTTTGTTGTGCCCCAAATCAAGGTTCCAGTTCAGGTTTTAAAATTCTATATTTCTGACAACATATAAAATGTATTACAGAAACTTCTTGTCAGAGAAGACAAAAGTTTTCTTGAGTTTTCCATTTTATATATATATATTTAACCAGCTCTATGTATAAAATCATCTCTTTAAAGTATTGACTCAGCTTGTTCAAGTATTGACTTGGTGAAGTCAGTAATAAGAGCTCATTCTTATTTAGTTCTAAGTAGCAAAGGCTTCTCTCTAGTGATACTTGAAGGGACTCCACTGGTGATCCACCTGGGCATGCCCACCAGCAGAAGACTCCCATCACACAGGTTCACAGGAAGGTGGACACATTTTGGGAGATCACAAGATTCAATTGTGCATGGCTGGTGTCAGCACTCAGGGACCATGGAGTCAGTTGGTCAGCTTGTCTGTGCCCATGGCCACTGGCAAATAACATTCCTCAATGGTAAACATACATTGGTTCTCTGGAAACAGCAACAGAAGGATGTTCATGGAGGTGGGACACTCACATCCTGTTGGCACAGTCCACATCCAAGGTTGTTCTTATTTGGCTCCATTCCCTTGAAGACACAAGGAGCAGCTGTGCAGGAAGCGAAAGCCACACCACCCAATGCTTTATGTACAAACAAGGGATGAGCTGCACAGCCTTGATAAAGGCAGGTGTGATAGTGGTGGAATCGATTCACATCATCTGCATGACCCCATAACCCAAATAAGGGCTGCCATGACTGGTGGGCAGACTGGAGATGTCCCACAGCTGGCACCTGTTCTCCACGGTAGCCAATACTGCAGAGGTTTGTGGATGAAAACTCAAGACATTCATTTGTTAGGCAGCAGCCCTGCAGATTAAAAAAATAAAAGGGGGCTGTTCTTGTTTGAAAACAGAAGTAATCCAGTTTTATACCAAATATGAAAATATTTCAGTTACCTTAATTTCATTATAAAAAAATTTTAAGCCCTTTTCCAGTGATTATTCTTAAACAATTACTTATGGGTTTGTTCATTGATACTTCCATTTGCCACTTGTTAAAGACTGGAACACTGACTTTTATTATTTTATTGGTATAAAGGAAGGGAAAAGGTATTGCTTGTTAGCTTGCTTTTTGTGAATACTTATAATTTCATTTTACAAGCTTTGTTAATGTAGATGCAATTTATTTATATTTTCATGGGATAAATATAAAAGACCATGGATATTATTGCAGTTCTGTCAGGGGCTACAGAAAGAGTTTTCCAGACTGTACTTGTGAGGAGAATTAAAGCTCAGCAAGTGTGAGCCATCGATGTGCCTGCCCATGTCAAAGGGGATTTCAAAGCCGATGGGAATTCACTGTTTGATGAACAGAGCAGATGTCTCACTCATGAGACATGAATGACTCCCTGTCATGAACTCACAGTCTCACTGAACTAATATTCCTTAGCACTTTGTTATCTTCTTGCCTCTGGAAGCACTGGGGACCCCCAGGCACAGCTTTATTTTGGACATCATTCTTTAGAGCCCAGATGAATTTAGTTGCCTGAACACAGTGCAAATGAAAAAGACTTGTGCCCCTTTAGATATCCTGGGATACCTTAGCATCATGAATGGAGAATTTGTGTCCTTCTGCCTCTGCAGACAATGCCAGACACTTGCAAAGGACACCATGTGCCTGTGTTCTTGTAGCTGTATCCCTAGGGAAGAATAGCAGGATGTCAAGTTTGATGCTGTAAATATTCCCCAGAAGGAGTTTGATTCCTTGCTTGATTCCCCTTAACTTCCAGGGGACTTTGGTCCCCCAAGTGTCTGCTCTGAACTCTGAAGCTGACTTTTGTGACTCTTCATTGTTGCTGCAGAACAGGCCAGCTGGGAGAAGGCAGCAAGCCTAGAACCTGGTGATGGCTACAACTGTGCAACTGAGCTAGCCACGACACTGCTGATGCCTTCAGCAATGGCTTTACCACTGCAAGGGTTATTAACACAGGCTTCTCATCAGGCAATGAGCTCAGAATTTACCTAAAATTCTCCAAAACCACACCCATTGCTTTTCTGCTGGCAAAAAGATGCTATCATAAAAATCTGTGGGTTGAATACCTCTACAGTGTGATCTTCTGCATATAGCTTGAATAACTTAGCTGCATTCACCTCCTTGGAAATCTGGAAATTAGGTCATTCTACGTGACTATAAAGAGCTGCCTTTCTGAAAGGCAGTGTTGTGGTTTAATGGTAGCTGTCTAATAGGAAGCCACTAAACTGCAGCACAGGTTGAACAGTACTCCACAGCAGCTGGGAGATGGTGAGTTACAGTCAGTGGAGCTAAGGCCTGAAGTTGCCTGAGTGTTGGTAGAAATAAGACTTTACATTTCAATATTACTTGTCTAAGCTGTTCACTATCTGCCCTTCATTACCAGGATAAGCCCACGTAACCAGAGATTATCCAGTTCTCATTTGGAAAACACACTCTGCATTTATTATCTCATATATGCCAAGTAAGTAAACTAATTTTCTTTAAAATTTATTACTACACTAGTCTTAGTATGACACAGTTACTCTGGTGCAATGAACTCCTGTGCTTAGGGATGCGTCATGAAATACAGAATCAATTTCTGGCTTTGCTTAAGTGCTTTTGTAAGGACAGTGGAGCTTTCAAAGCTAAGAAGCAACATTCAAATTAAACTTTCAGCCTCTTAGCTGAAGAATTCTCTTTTTATTGCACACAGTCTTTTTAATCAATTATGTCCACGCTCATTTGAGCAGTGTTCTACTACCTGATCTCTTGAGGGCAGCCTGGACAGAATGGGTCTAACAGCAGTAAAGTGATAGTTGGGATTTTCTTCTGTCTGGGAGGGTAGAAATTCATTCAGTATTACCTTAAGGTGTCCAAACCCAATGGCAGGAAGATCATTGGCTAGGGTTTCTCACTCCCCTAAGACTATTTAGATTCTCTGATAGTACAGTTATGGATTTGTGGCACCTATGTTATGTGTGAATGCTTTCTTTGCAGTCTGTTGGCTTTAGCAGGATGTGGGATGGTCTTTAGTTGTTTTTCACCTTATTTGAAGATAATGCTTCACACCATTTTGTAGGGTACAATGGAAGATTTTTTTCCTTGCAAAATTTTAATCGACATGATTTGTTTAAGATTTATTAATTGCCTGTGTGAGATGGTGCTTCTGTTTTTCTGGTCATTCTTTTTACAATACAGGTTGGAATCATTTTCCAGCTACAGTCACTCTTTTGTTGCTCTCAGAGTGAAGTAATTTCTCCATCAGACGTAATGTTTAATACCATTTCTGGCACAGGATAAAACATTGCACTTGATGCAGCTGACCAGAGTACTGTGTTAAGTAACTAAGAGAGAAGAAAGGTGGGAGAAGCCACAGTCTCAGTGTGCCTGGCAAACCACACTGGAGGTTTGTAACAGGACAGTGAAGCTGAGTCTCTGTGCACTCAGTGTGCCAGGGGTGCTGTACAGTGAAACCCAGCACACCCTAACAACAAACTGGGCACTTCTGCCCTCCAGGCTGAAATTCAAGCCTGATGGATGAAGTGTCTAATTACCATCACCAATGCACTAAGTCCAGCTCATAAGTTGGATTTGGTGATCCCTATGGGTCCCTTCCATATTTAGATATTCTATCTATTTTTATCTTTCTGCTTTCTGAATTTGAGTAATTCTATGCTTAAAAGCATTATTAGTGACTTGAAAATGAAACTAAATCTTTCTTATATGTGCACAAGATGCTTTGATCAGCTTAAAAGTTTTTGGTTTGGGTTAAAAATTAATTTCAGAAACAAAATCTTTTATGTGCTGCTCTCATGATCAGCTCTTTTAACACAGTGCATTGTTTTCTGGGGCTTAAAGCATTAGCAACAGGAAGATGGCACTAGTATGGGAGAATTTTTTAGGAATGGACTTTGCTAGGAGTCTTCTAGGAGGTAGCCAAATTCCTTGGGTTTGTTTCTGGAGTAATTTTTTCTTAATTTATAGGAAAAGAAGGGAAAAAAAAGAAAGCTAAGAAGGCACTGGTTTTCATCCAAGAATACAAAAAAGAGTACTGAAGACTTAGGTACCTAAGAGTGGAAGAAAATCAAAGCCAAGGCTTGCCAAAAGTCACAAAATAATTCAGATATGAATTGTGGAACCACCACAGAGATCTCCAAGATAAGAAATGCAGTTCTGACTGGCAGCTATTCTTAAGGTAAAAATTTGGTAAAACTGCAAAACACTTGTGAAAAGTGAAAATGAAAAAGTGTTCATTTTTCTTTTCTTAATATGAGTTCATTTCCAGTTTAACCACACAGAGCTCAGTGCTCAGAGAATGCATTCCACTTAGCTAAATTAAAATCCCAGCTGGGGCAATTGAAAATGAGAAATTAGGCTCTGGGTTCAGAATGTCCCACAGCATTGCCAAGGCAACAATATCAAAACACGATAAGCAGAATTATTCTGAATAGTAGGCACAGCTTAAAATGAGGTTACAACAGCTTTTTCTGAAGGTTGAAGGGAGACAACACTTAGTAGTTGCCTGTAAGTAAACAGCACCTACAGTACCTGCAGTATCTTTAGCCTCTAGTTCGTACCATTGCCTTTGTGCTAGATATCCTATTGACTCTGTGTGACTCACTTTTTATGACCTCACCAATGAGATAACACCCTCATTTGCTAAAAGACTGTATCAATTAAGAAAAGTCTTACTGCCTGATAACCTGATTAAGAGCTGAGTACTCAGGGTGGTGGTGTGAGACCTTTCATTTCTAATCAATTCTGGCTTCTTGTTGAGCAGCTTTATGGAATTATCCAGCCTTTGGCAAACTTTTGTATGATGCTTACTGCACCTAAAGATAAATTACTTTATTTGTCCAATTTGCTGCAAGGTGGGGCCCATCTGCTTGTAGGGATCCATTCTTTAAAGACTTGGTGTCAGAGGGTTCATTTTTCATTTGAGTGTCCTTAGGGCTTTCATATTTTTGCCATTTTTAGAAGCCAAAAAAAGAAAAAAAAAAAGAAGTAATGTAGAAATTTCATTTTCAAGAACACATCAAGATGCTGGTTTATAAGTTCTCTGACCAGCAACATCAGTTATTTATATCAAATTTGAGAAAAATCCCTAAATCCAGAGCTGGAGGCAATGCTTTCCTTGTCTAAATAATCTTGTAACTGTAGATCATAAAATACATACATTCAATATTACCACATCATGGCCAAACCCTTCCTTCCCTCTGTGTAACTGTTGTCACACATCACTATCACAAAGTTTTGGAAAATTTGATACGTATTGTGAGGCATACTGTTAGGGCTTATGTTTCCTTTTCCAAGGATGGAAACACCTATGGGAAATGAATGCCATGTAGTTTACTTTCTATAGTTTGGTTCTCCTTTTGTTGCTCCCCTTTGGATTCTAATCTTTCATTAACAGGGTCGTTAACAAAGTGCTGGGCAGGAAGGAGATGGGTCCATTTCTTCTATTTCAGTTTGAACAACAAAAACGTCTGATAGCACTGGTGTAGATAGCAGAGGTCTTGCTCCTGGCTAACCAGCAATGTTTTCTGGTGGCAGCAGGAGCTCCAGGCAGTGCTGGGAACCCTTGGTGGGGCATTGGAGCTCAGGATAAGTCTGCCTCCACCCTGTCTAGCATGCAGACAAGCCAGAAAGCACTGTGGCTATTCTTTTTTCATTTGTTTGTTTTGGCAGTTTGAGGTTTTCTTACAGATTCAAGCCCATCAGTTTAAAACCTGTTCCTCAAGTGTTACTGAGCTGACTTTTGCCATTTGACTGCAGTTTTACTTCAAGAGCTGAGATCCAGTTTCCTCTGGTAGAAATCCTTCACAACTCCTTTAGGTCTAGGTGATTCTCCCCTTCTATTCTGCCCTTGTGAGACCCCATGTGTCCAGGTTTGAGGACCTCAGCTCAAGAAAGACATGAACCTGTTAGAATGAGTCCAGAGCAGAGCCACTAAGTTGATCCCAGGACTGGAACAACTCTCCTAGGAAGTCAGGCTGAGAGAGATGGGGCTGTTGAGCCTGGAAAAGAGAATGCTTTGGGAAGGGCTTGGAACACCTTCCAGTACTTAAATGGGGCCTACAAGAAAGCTGGAGAGGGACTTCTTACACAAGCAGATAGTGTCAGGACAAGGGACAATGGTTTTAAACTAAAAGAAAGTAGGTTTCGGTTAGATATTAAGGGGAAATTCTTTACTCAAAGGGTTGTGAAGTACACGAACGGGTTGTCCAGAGAGGCTGGGTTGCCCCACCCCTGGAAGTGTTCAAGAAGACCAGTTTGGATGGGACTTTGAGAAACCTGGTCTAGTGAGTGATATCTCTGCCCATGGCTGTGACTTGATGATCTTTAGAGTCCCTTCCAATCAAACCCATTCTATGATTCTATAATATTTTATTCCTCTGGGATATCTGAGCCATGCCTGACAATAAAGAGTGTAGGAACTTTCTGGAACATGAAAGACAGTGATAAAATAAATCATTAGCTATTTGTGCACCAGTCTGTGCATAGGACCTGGGGGACAAATGCCATAATGATGTGCCCTGCCCAGAATTGTACCAGGATGCAATGACATATGGCAAGGATACTATCTCATGCAGTTAGGACCAGGCACCCTGGTGATTACACTAATCATATCACATCATACCATATCGTACCTAATAGACACATGTAATTATATTCTCATATATGTACAAGGAAAGGCATGGGGGAATATACTGGCATGTGCTGTAAGAAGACTTCCCTAATAACCAGTGTAACATGGTTACACTGATAAACTTGTAGTCTGGTACTGGCCAGAAATCCTTCAGGTTTACCTATCCTACCATGGTTCTGCATGAATCACAAGTTGCTTAATAGTGCATTGAAATGCAGTCTTGGGCCATGACTGGTAGAAGATGTACTATCTGATTTATCCTGGGCAAAATGTCCAGAGGAGGTGGTAAGCACATTAAGTTAGATGAGCCATCCAGGGCATACCTTTTACTTGTTATCAGCTGTGTGTGATAGACTGACCCCAGAGACATTCCAGTGTAAACTGAACTAGAATTATTTCAGACACAAAGACTTTCTATTTGCAAGAAGTAAATATCAGGGAAGAGTTGGCATGGGACCTTGTTAGCAAGCAATGAGGGTCGATGTACTTTTATAGGGAAAGCAGCAAATCATTGAGAACAGAGACCATTTTATTTGCTCTGGAATTAAGCAGTAGGGAAATGCTAATCAAAACTAGAGGATTGGAGTCCAGAAGCTGTGGCAATCATGACACGATTATACACACTCTGTTCTTATCCAGTTTTTGTCTCCTACAAATGCTTTCACTTTTTTTTTTTTCTCTCCCTCTGAAGTAATATGCTAGCTGTGCAAATGTTTGATCCTGTGAACATTCAAAAACCGATTGTGTTTTCTGGCCTTGCTGAACACAGGCCAACCCCTGTCTGCAGAAACAGTGTTTTCCAGAAGCAGCAGTGAGTACACACAGACCTGCTCTTTGGTAAGGGCACTTGCCAAAGTCTTGTGAAAGTGTCCAAGAAATAAATATTCCTGGTCAGTCAAAACACTCAAGCCTTTACCACTGGGAGTTAGTAGAAAAGATCCAGTCTTTAAATTATTACTATACCACTTATTTATACTATATGTATTACACAATCATAATGTATTCCCTAGACTAAACATCTGTCTGTCCTGAAAAATACTTTCTGCATCTTTGGCCAATCTGGCCAAAATCTGGCAGATGACTAGATGCGTCAAGTTTATGTAAGTTTCTGTAAAGCTAGAGGAATTAGTTAGCCAAGTTAAAGAAAGAAACATTATTAAGATATCTTCGTTAAAGTCTTTCTACTTCATGAAAATCTTCAATATTAATTTACCCCTTACTGCACAGGGAATCAACATGAGAACTGAACATCAAAATGTTTATATGTTGGAAACAAGGCTCCATTGCCTCACACATTCTAAAGCATCTGACCTGATGGGTGAGTTCCATGATGTCCAATGAGATGAATATTCTGACAGGAAGCTGGCACATTCATGATCTCTTAGCTTGAAGTAATAACATTAGTATAGTTCAATTAAAATTCCATTTAGTGTAATTCAGTTAAAGCTTCAGTGGAACAAGAAGACAGAACCCTCTGAAAAATGAGTTTTTATTTGGTCCAATGGTTGTAGAAATACTGTTCAAAAATTTTTTTTCCCTGGAACTGAAAGGTTTCCAACTAAGGTTGGAAAAAACCTCTAACATCATCAATCCAACTGTCAACCCACCGCCACCACCATGTTCACCACTAAACTATGTCCTCAAGTGCCATATTCACAAGTTTTTTAAACAGTTCCAGAGATGGTGACTCCACCACAGATCCCATGCTTGAGAACCTTTGACATGAAGAAACTTTTCCTAATATCTAATCTAAACATCCCCTGGCGCAACTTGAGGCCATTTCCTCTCCTTCTCTTATGTAATCATGTACTTTCCAGTTGCTGTGAGTCATGAAGGCATTTTCAGCTCTACTGCCCTTTCTTCCCCATTCTTTGTTACCTCTGAGCCTGAGAGCATCCTGGTTGTCTGAAGTGGCTCTTTTTCTCAGTTTTGCCAGCTGTGCACACCAGGATAATGTTTTCGCTTGTCTGACTTTGAGAGCTTTGATCACCTTCCTGCTTTCAGGTCTTTGCTCCTGGTACTTTGTTGAACTGCTATTCCTCCTTTTTAAATTCAGTCTGAACTTCATGGTTTTTTCTCTCTTTGGCTAACTTGTTAAATCTTAATTTCAAAATGGTTTCTTCAGTATTCAGTAAGTTCTTCAGTTTTCTCTTGAGGTCATGAGGTTAGGATCTTTGCACAGATGTTTGGTCTTTATTTGGTCAAGACTTGACACTTGTGGTAGAGGTGGAACAGCATAGAGGTTCTTGCAGCCCCTGCTGATCTCCCAGGCAGCTTTTCTCAAGTAAAATCCATGAACATAACTACCATGACATTCATCCGAGCAAAAACCTGAACAGCACAGTGCATCAGCCCTCCTTGCCTTGTACAAGAAACAGCCCCCTTTCACATGTTTCTGCCTGAAAGTTAAGTCACATTGACCAACATTTTCAGGAAAAAGGGACTTCTGTGTCTTCCTCATAGTGTACAGGAAGTGATACTACTCTCTGTCTGGAGTTTAGGCTTGAAAGCCTGTAGGCAAAGAGTATCTATTTCCTCAGTCAAATTTTTGATGGAGAGGGGGCAGGATGCAGGCATTTCTGTCTGCATGTCAGGTGGAAAAGGCAGCAAACAGACACACCTTATCAAATGCATGCATTTCCCTGGACAAATTGGGCAAGTGAGATGGGGAATTTTCATGCTTTTCACTCATGCTGTTCCTGATGTGACATCTACATTTCCCCCTTTACTCCCTTCTCCTTAATCCGCATGCAAAGGTGAAAGAAAATCTGTTCATGAATGATTTATCAAAGTGCTATGCAAGACTCAGTTCTTCTGGTGGATTTGTCAACTTATGTGACATGTTGTATTATACCGCATGAGTTATTGGTCTTTGTCCGGTGCTCCTGGGGGTGGCAGGGAGGAGATGCTGGGTTGCCCTACCAGAAGTGTACACTGAAATGAGTATTCAAGAGTCTCTTCCTGGTTCTGCAAAGCTGTGTATTTGTAAAGGACACCTTCACCTTCAGAAGCCAAGAAGGAAGCCTCTAGCTGTGTTTCATTCACAACAAAAAGGGAAATCATACAATTTATTTTATTTTCATTCACCTTCAGGGACTATTTCAACTCTACAACTTCAACATGGGTGATGTTCAGCACTATCTCCTTCAGTTCTCTTCTCAGTCTCCAGTAAATTCATTAGTGTTCCAGGAGATACTTCTAGATCTGGTGTCCTGATTTTCATTTAGAACTACAGCTCCCTCGTCATTAGCACAGTAGTGGAGCACATAGTCTGACAGCCTGTGATGTTCAGAGGTGGGAAAGGGCAAATGGTAGGAATGGCCTAGGGTTGTTGGTCTTCCTTCTTTAGGAGAAGAGGCAAGGAGCAAAGTATGCTCGAGAACAATTGACTGAGGACAAATGGGAAAATTTGGAGGTAGCTCAAAATATTAAGAAAGCTGTTTCAAAACTGAAATAGAAATAAAAAGAGAAAGAAAAAACCAAAACCTGTAGTACATGGATTGTATGTTTTTCTTCCCAGAACAAAATTCTGAAGTTTACAGTTTCAAAGAATGAGTCACAGATCCCTCTACACACTTGGCTTCTCAAAATTGGTCATGTTTCCTTCCATTTTCCCTATTTTGGATTTTTAATAAGCTATGGCCTTTATGAGAAAGGTTTATTTTCTTAAAAAAAAAAAGGATTGAGGAAGGTAAGCAAAAGAGTTAGTCTCTTTTTCCAAAAAAAGGACTGTCTACTTATCAAAAATTAGGAAAGCTAATAGTGAGATGAGTTTTACTTTGAGTAAATGAATTTCTGGTAGGAGGTGACTAATGCCATTTATCTTCTTAATGTAGTGAAGCCCAAGATTGTATTTGCCTTACTGACTTATACATAGCTGATGCCTCCCTATTTCTGTATTTCAGGTAACTGACTCACTTATTAAATAGTAATAACCTTATTTATATTATTCTTTTCAATCTTTTTTTTTTTATCTGGAAATTTGAATGAGCAACAGATGCAAGTTACTGAGAAGAAAATAAGCTCAACAATTGCAAACTGCAAAAATTACATGAGAGAAGTAAAAAGAAATAAAGATATATAAAAAAAGGAATTAATATCCAGCATGCCTATGTGGATGCAATTCTGTAGCCTTTACCCAGTTGTCCTCTGACTTTATTTTTTTTTACATAGTGAAATAGTTTCTTGGTCCATAGGAATCCTTGAGTTCTTTCCAAGCCTATATGGCCTTGCTACCTCCTTCCTGTCTAAAAGTAGACAAAATGGGCATGTCTTGAAGGAGGTACTGGAACAGAATATATCTGCAATTGTTATCAAGCACCCTCATTTTCACTAGGCTTACTAGATTTTTAGCTAATGGGGGATAAGGATATGGTCCATTAATTCCCTAACTCTAAATGTTTAATGGAGATATGCTCCATGTCAAAGTTTAACTCCCCACTGAGAGGTTTTGTCAGGGTTTGCTGCTGATGGAGAAACTATGTAACAGGAAAGTACAACCTCTTTCCTGGTCCTAATTTTGTGGGTTTGTGACTATTAAGGTAATTTTTAACCATGGCTATAAGAGGAAGAGATGTACAGGATGTAGTAAATATTATATCTGTATTAGAAGATGTCTTGACTAAAAAGAAAGTCTGTAACACTGAGACAAGTAGGGGAGTACCTCTGCCATCAAATGTGCTCACAAAGCCGTGCAGATAAACTGGAAAGCATGTTAAAGTACTGCTGGACCATGTCTAGATGAGCAGAAAGAGACCAACTATTTATGTTGGAACTTGGGAACATTAGCATCACTGAAGAAACAGTAGGAAGGTGGAATTTAATTTGAATACAGGGGGAAATGAGAAATATAAATGAGTTTTCCTGCTCAAATTAAAAAAAAATATGAAGATTTCAATGGACTGGATTTTTTTTGTTAGATTAATTTTTCAAGATGGATTTCCATTTTCTCATTATTATTTTCTTTTTAATCTCAAAGTCTTGATAGGCTTGTGTTTGTAATAAATTCTGTGCACAAAAATTTTGTATGCCAGTTTGCATACTACATTTATTTCAGTCTATATGGCTTTGATCTGCATGTTTTTAAGGCAAGAGATATAAAAGGTAATAATTTCTATCCTTTAGCTCTCTAGATTAGACAATTCTTCAGAATTAAAGAAAACTGCTAGTGTCTCAAGGAGAAAGGAACCCTAAACTGAATCTAAAGTAAAGGACATTCCATAGACTGGAATGTCCTGTCCCTCTTACCTACACTCTGACCTCCCATAATCTTCTTCCCTCTCTGCCCAGTTAATTTCTCTAGGGTACAAAATAATCTTTCCTCTTGGAATAAGAGGAAGTGGTTTTGGCAGACTCCACATATAGTCTTCTCAAGTGCTGGCAGTCCAGGAAACCCTTTTGTGTTTTTTTGGGAATTACTGTGAAGCAGTTGTGGTAGGAGAACATTAAGAGCACAATTACAAAGAGGTGCGTCATACTAATTCCAGGGCCAAGCCTGCAAATCCCGTAAGTTGACATCAGCACCGACAGGACAAATAGTGCCTTCCAAGGAAAGTGCAAGAAACCACACAGCAAACAGCAAAAAGGAGTATCTCACCACATTGTGGATACAGCTGGCACACAGCCCACCTATTTTAAAGGAACTTTAGTGGCTTTCCAAAGAGAAGAAAATACATGTATTTGAAGAAAATCCAAATGAGCGGTAGAGACTCAGGGATGTCAAGCTTGCAGCAGGGGTTGGTAATTCTGGGGAAGGTCAGGATGAGGATTGAGGAGGGATGGCAGTGCAGCATGCTCTGTATAAACCTCTGTTTGTACCTCTACTGAACCAAGGGGATCCCTGGTATTTTTCCCAGGGGCTACATTGAGCTAGCTTTGTCAGTCTCAGAAGTAATTCTGTGCTGTAGTGAACTAAACCTCTAGACTGGGACTAATACCTCATCTGTAAGTAAACATGTTGGGTCAAGAGCATAGATGTGCTACTGTTCATGTAAATGACGTTTTATCAGTTTGCTAAAGTGCTGACTCTTAGCTTATAAAACACTTGAATTTACTGTATAATACAGTCAACTTTGAGAAACAGCTTGTAAATAAATGTTTCTGATGAAGACTGATAAGTCACTGAGCCACAAAACCATTTCTGTTTGCCAGTTAAGATTCAGTGGCCTGAAGAAAAAGTAGATAAGGAAAGATATTTGTTCTCTACAAATAACTTCTTTTTACTTTTGGTAGCTCACACATGTTTGAGATAAATGCCAGATAAACAGGCATAGTTTCTCATTCTTTCTACCTAGTGCCCAAGGAAGGGAAACAATGACTTTAAAATGTTATGCTGCCTTTTTAACTATATTGCTTATATGAGAAAAAATTACTGATGTGCAGCAAGAAAAAGCTTTTTTTTTTTTTTAATGCAAGATCTGAGAATTTCAGAAGGAGCCTTGAACATGATGATTTTCATTATGTAGTGCCTAGTTTGTTCGCAGCTTTTTTTCAGTTGTTCTTATTACTTAGGACATTATAAAGAGAGAACAAGTAGTACACTGAAGTAGGACTCAACAGTGCATGCCCAGTGGTACCCAGCCTACAATCAGCACAGTCATCGTCAAAACATCAGGGCTCTCAACGCCTTGCATGAATCACTGGATAAACTGGCATCCCTTTCCCTAAAGGCATGTCTACCCTGCTTTCACTCCAGCAGCAGCCAAGGGCAGACATTCCACAAAACCTGTGTCACAGGCATCTAAAGTAGCCCATGCTGCTACAGCTGATTTATGAAAGTGCCTGTTTTATTTTTTGCTTAAGATAAAATCTCTAAGGATATGTGCTGTCACGTTTAGGAAGACTCACTTAAGCTGAGCCTTCTGAAGACATCTCTCTGGCCTTATGGTTTCATATAGATCTCTGTTAGTTCAGAGAGGAAGATGGACAGCTCTAGGAAATTATACCACTTTCTTGGGGTGAGTTGGATGGAGAAGTGAGGCATTTGTGAAGTCTTATGTGCTCAAACTTCAGATCCTCAAAGTTAGGCAAAAAGAGCCTTCCATAATGTGGTTCTATTCATTTCTGAATAGCACTTCTATTCATTTACTGTGCACTCACACATCCTTCCAAATCAGGGCTAAATCAGTTTTTCATATGACGTGAGCTCAATAAGGCCTCCTTTGGTGTCCTCACTGAAGATCCTAACACAGTTCTGAGAAGAAAAAATTCTGATGCAATGTTGAAGACATGCACATCCAAAATAAGAACTGTGTCAGGCTCTAATACATCAGGTACCTGAATGTGGAAGGCATTCAGCTGAGAGGTATTTATTCACTGTATTAAACTTCTAACTCTAATGACCACAGAGCTGTGCAAACAGAAACCAGTAAGTGTTTGGGAGGCCTTGATAAAAGCTGCACAATTGCTTGAACAGACAAAAGAAGGTGTGAGCCTTGAACATGAGAATAAAATAAGTATATTGTGGTTTACTTTAATATCGGAACAGTCACATGACTGCCTTTCAAGGAATAATACAAGAAATTAATCTTGCAGTACATTCATGTGGTAAGATTGAAATCTTTATAAATTGCACAGCAAAGATATTTTAGGATCAAATATCCTTTTAAGTCCAGCAGTATTTTTCAAGACACTCACAAAGTTAATATTTGGCATTATGTTTCTAGTGATATTAGTACTACAAGTGGTATAATTATAATGTTAACCAATAAAATACAGAACCAATATAAACCCTGACAACTAATGAAATAGTTCTTCCTTTCCAATACCTGCTATTCTTGCTTCTCTTAAGCAAAAAATTTTGAATATGAAAGGAAGAAGGGTTGTGATATGATGTTACTACTGAAAGATTCTGGAGTATTAGAACTGCTTAATATAATTCCTATTATACTGTGATAAATATTGTGATTGTATTGAAACATGATACTGATATTAAAAATTGCTCTTTCACTCACCTATTAATAACATCCCATGCATTGCATGGGAATAGGCTACTTTTTTAAAGCATCATGAGCTAGTTTAAGAACTAAGGTTTCCTTTGCATTTCCAAATTTCTTTTATTTAATCAATTTGGCAAAAAAACTTTCCTTTTGTTCTTCATCAGCTTTAACACTTACACTGCAATCACTGGACTGATGGAATGACACACTTTCAGGACCTGGAGGTCTTAAATCGGTAACTATGTATACATAGTATATATCAAGTTAAAGTATTTGAGTTCTGGTGACAGCTGTAGGCAAATATTCTTAGTTTAGTTTTATTTGTTGAAAAACAGACAGAAAGGAGCAAAGCTGTGAACCATATCGTTCAAAGTTATTACAGAGACTACCCACTTGAAAGAAAATACAGGTCTGCTGCTGTTACGTTCAATCAGTCTGTATTCTGATCCTTTCCCTGCAGTCCTCCTTGATATAATTTTTGTACTTGGATGACGTCAGAAATAGAGCCATGCTGTCCATGTGGTCATTTCCTTCCTTTTGTTTGTCACTGGATGGAAGTCCAAGGTCACTGTGTCAGCAGTGACCACCAGTTCCCAGTGAGATGCATTGCTAATGTTAGCAAGTAACCACTTAAAATGCTCAAAATGTTCACACAGACATAGGAAAAAAAAAAAAAAAAAAGCCACTTGGCAATTGCACAAGATCTTTTTAATCTTACTAGAAAGGCTGTTATGTATTGACCAGAAAAAATCATTCCTCCCTTTCTATTAATTGTAACCTCAGCAATACATGTCCTTAGGCAGTAAGTGCAGCACCTCTGCACAGCTTCATTCTTGAGACCTGCTACAATTCTTCAAAGTCAAAATCCCAAATCAAGGGAATGATAGTAGACTTTTAAAATAATATTACTTCTGTATTCTGGAGTTATGACTCATTGGCAGGGTAAAGTTGTAGCTTTTATTTAAAAAACCTAAATACTTCTAATTGATTTTCAATTGAAACTGAGTCTCAGATGACAGAACACGAAATGGTGTCAGCCTGCAACTCCCACATGGAAGATG
Source organism: Cyanistes caeruleus (assembly GCF_971803275.1). Lineage (NCBI taxonomy): Eukaryota > Metazoa > Chordata > Aves > Passeriformes > Paridae > Cyanistes > Cyanistes caeruleus. Next base: position 23,046,974 of record NC_141706.1, read on the forward strand.
CTTTGCCTTCTACATTTCTGAAACAAATGAGGAATGGAAGGTGTTTGTTGAAGAAGGGATGAAAAGAGTGTGTTTCATTGGTGGGTTGTGTTCGTTCCTGTGTCACACGAGGCTGAAGTGGATGCTGGGAGGGAGATGTCATATTACAGACAAGATACAGCAGTTAATCATTGTCACTGTGACAATGTTAATCATTGGTACTGTCTGGAAACAAAGGAAGTGTGGAACAGATGCACCCACCAGGAGTACAAAACACATGGCGCAGAGCTGACTGCAGGCATCCTTTGCTGGGGAGACTCATTCCTTCCTTCTCCAGGAAGCATTTTTGCACCATTCCTTTGTACTACAAGGCAATTCATCCTATAGGGATGGGGAAGCTCACTGGGTGATTTTCCAGGTAAAAAGACTCTTTGTATAGGTCAATGAAATTCACTGCCCAGGAGTGTACAAAGAGCTTGGTGTGGGAGGAATACTTGGGGTTACAACATTCACAGGCAAAGCAAAAACCTTTTACTGCTATCTTGCTTCCCTGCTTCTCTGCATGAACCTTAGGCTTGCAGGGAAAACTGGGCATCAGCACCACACCTCACTGCTCAGCAGCTGCCACCCCTGCCTTGCTGCAGAACCTGCTGGAAAACAGATTGCTGAAAGCCACAGGGCCTTTCTGGAGATTCAGCTGCACTATGGGCATTTTAGCTTCTGTATCTCTAAGGTCTTTTCCTACCCCTGGTTGTGGTGCTCCATATCACTTATATACTGGGCTTGGGAACAGAAGAAGGAACAGAAAAGCTGAATACTGAACAAATGTACATTTAAGTGAGTATAAAACCCCACTGCTTCCAACTGTCTATGGAATTGAATAAACTCTTATTGCTTCAGGTTACGTTGCAGTTAAAGTCATCCAGTGATGTACTATGGATCTGTCTGCCTATTCACCTGCTGTTCCCAGACAACACCTGTAGCTGGTGGATGATTTCCATGGAATCTGGCAAGTATGTGATCCCAGAGGCCCTAAATTCCTGCAAACCCCATGAAGTAAAAGAAAAACTGTTGCTATTAAAAGAAAGGCTAATATTGATTTATAAGGTCAACTCTTGCTATTTAGCAGAGAAGCCAGGACTTCTTGTTCCACAGCTTCTGCAACATGATGTTTTTATCCTCATAACATTGCTTATTTTACTTTACATATATGTATTTTACATGGGTTTGATTGGTTGGCTTTGCTTCACGTTTGCTTTGTCTGTGCACAGAAGTCACATGCTTTTACCAGAACTGAAAATGTAGCACGGTTACAATGTGAGTGTTATGCATGTGCTGTGTTCAGGGTGTTTAAGGGGGAGCCACTCACAATAGAATGTAGTATCTCTATCCCGCTGTAATCATGATCACACTGTGGACTGTACTAATGCAGGAAAGACAAACCATGCCACAGGAGAACATGGCCCACTAGTTTTCTTAACTGAAGTGATGGGAATTTCTCCACATGAACAGGTCCACAAGCCAGATAAACTAATTATTTATAAAAAGGACAAATTATTTTACATATTTATGAATAATGAATTTCCACCTATGTAGATATTGCAGTAAAGTTCACTGGGGCAGTGAACTTCATCTGTGTATCTTTACTCCTCACTGTACAACTCTTGAGCTGGTCACTGGGTTTCTATCTGTATTGCATCTTTACTATTTACTTTATATGGGGTGAACATATTTCACATATTCCAAGAAAATCCTGAACCCACCACCATTAGTGGATTCATCCTGAATGCCTACACCATCATTGTAGTCTGTGCTTCAGATTCTGTGTGATGAAGCCAAATATGCATTATAGACTTCTGGATATTTGTTAAAAATTCTTTGTACTGCAGTGATTTAATATGGAGCTTTACAAATTACTCTGTGCTGTTGGAAACCAGATGAGCCAGATCCAGACCTGGTGACCCATTGAGCTTGAAGTGTAGGTGGGAAATACAGCTTCTCCCTTGCTTCTCTGGCCATGCATGACATTTATAGGTTGTCATGCACAGAGACTATTTTCCCTTTGGCACAGTGTTTACCCCCTTGACCCATTCGTGGAGGAACGGAACCTTGAGGCCAAACGTGCCTTAAAAAAAAGGCAGGGGGTGAATGTGTAGATCTTTATCTTTAGTAACCATAACAAAGCTCACTACATTGTGTTGCGTATTTTTACGTTAACAATATTGAATGAAAAGGGTATGACGTACAGCAGCACCTCCCAAAAGACCTGCAATAATGGTAACAGTTTATGGATATGGCTAGTATTTCTAGAATGAAATTAATTAGACAAAGGGAAAGAGGTGTATTTCATTTTATGCCCTGTTTGATATCTGCAATGTTTGAATCAGATGCCTATGCTTCCTTTCGCAATGCCTGGTCAGAAACAGGCTCTCTCAGAGTATTATTCATGCAAATGATTCGTAGCATTGTACTGAAAGGAAAGTTGGATTAACTTTATCATAGAAGCTGTGGTCTCAGTCCTCATAGAGAAGAGGCTCTGTACAGAGTGTAGTACTGCCAGACCCTCTCAAAGATTTTACAAAGATTATACTGTACATTAGACTTTTTTCCTGTTTCTATATAATCCAAGAAATTTGAATGAGCTGCAACAGAGATAATTTATACTGAATTACCTAGGTTTTTGTGATTATTTATATTTTATTTTGATGATTAATAATATACATTAAAACATTATTTTCACAATAGGTAGACTCAAGCTTCCTCAGTGTTTGTGGACATACTCATATCTCCTTATATTTTTGACTAATTGAATAAAATATTTATCATACTTTTGAGGTTTTCGCCAAAGGGACTTGAACTGCTGCTTCCTCAAGCAGCAATTTCCCCAGGGCTGCACCTTCTCTGAGCATGTTTCAGACTCCTGGTTTTCACTTAGGATTTGAGAAACATTGATTAAAATTGGCTGACAGAAAAGAGAAACTCCTCTAACACAGATAATACTGCAGCATTCATTAGCTTTAAAAAAAACGCCTTGTGTTTGAATCCCTTTCCATCTTCCTGATGCACAGCTAGCAGGACAATCTGTGTATAAATGTAGACAGAGCAGCTCTTGGCTCCTGGTTTGGTAACATATTAAAGGGACTGATCAATAAGTAGCTGTGTGGCCAACAAATGAGCCAGGTACAAACTGTTCACTGAAATCAAAGCACAGTAACTGGCTTTGAAGAAGGTGCTATTCAAGGAAGTAAAGGTCTGAGGAACTGGGCTATACAAATGTGTCAGTCTTGGGCCAAACACAAGCAGACACCTGAACATCCATTGTGAAAACAGATCAGCATGGTTGCAGAGGAGGTTGCATCCTGTTACTTTTATCTGAGATATAAAAATAAACAAACAGAAACCCCCAAACAATAAAGGCTCTTCTAAACTGAGGCAAATAGATAGATAGATAGATAGATAGATAGATAGATAGATAGATAGATAGATAGATAAAACAATTATAAGAGCAATTTGCTGACGTGAAGTAGGAACTGGTTGTTGTAAGAAGTTCTCAAACCAATAAAAAGATTGCCCTTGTGGATGCAAATCTAATGGGATGTCCCCATAAAGCACTCAGAGGTGTACAGACACGTATCAAAACCTGTTCAGCCACTCCAGTACAGTCACGTAAAGCTCGTTTACAGTATCTCATCTGTGATTAGATTATGATTTGTCAATGTTTCCATGAATCTTGTTGTCTAGGTAAAAACAGTGAAACAACAGCAAGGCCTCAGTAAATATTCATAGAGATTATATGGCTGTGTATGTTGGTCAAAATAAATGCCAGTAAGAGAGATTAGGAAAAGGTCTTTAGAAGGTAGATTTGATTATATTTCTCTTTCTTCTTCCGGGGTCTCTAAGGTTTAATTACTTAATATAGTGGGGTAATACCAGTTATCTTCAAGATTATCTCTACATTCCTAGGTACACTTTTACTATGTCAGTGGTACTTAAAAAATTTGGAACATTACTGAAAACTCTTAGAGTAATTTGCCACGTATCTAATTGGTATTTTCTACTAAAGCAGGAGCTAAAAATGCCAGGAGTTTTGACTTTTAAAAGTCAAAAATCAGACAAGCAATGACCACTGGCTCAAATCCACTGAAAAGTCAGCAATGTGTGTACAAAATCACATACTTTCTCATTTCTTCCAATGGAAAATACAGCAAAATCTTAGTCTTGGTGGTCATCTTGATAAAAATGTCAATAAAATCAGTGGAAACACTCCACTTCACCTCACTGTGTTTTAAACCTGAGCCACAATGAAAACTTTAAACCCACAAAGGGGTTTTGAAGGGATTCTGAAGATACAGACACTTGAGAGCAAGACTTGAATTTAGCAAGATTTCTGATGTTTTCGTTCTTTAGTTTCCAATGCCAGTGAGCAAGTACAGCATCTGTGCTTCCTGTACTTTCTTTTGCTGGATACAGACTTGTAGCACAATCTGAACCATTTTGCATGTGAATGGCGCCTTTCAGAGACCCTTAATGTGTGGTATAAACAATTCAGTAGGTGACTCATTCACCTTTTATCCCAGTATTAGGCCATTGCTTACATTCATCATACATAAAACTAGAGGATGGCCTTTTTCTGAAAGAACAGTTGTATGGATAAAAATTGATGATCAGAGGTAAATTTAGTAAAGGAGATCTACTAATCCTATGGTGGTCTGATTACAGCTTGGAGGAATTTTCATGGCTAGAAATCTTGCTTTAAATTTTCAGCTAAATAGAGTGCAACAGTTATCCTCTGTTCTGCAGTGTTTCTCTGTTCTCTGCCTTGCCTATAAATGGAAATCACCTCTCCACACTGGATTCCTAAAACAGCTTGTGAAGTCACAGTGCGTGAAAGGCCTTGAATCAATGTGAGATAGTGTTATTACTGGGGAGGTGTCTCTGCTGGAAATGCAGAGAGCGATGCAGGTTAGATAGCAGATACTTTTATTTTGGTAGTTTTCATTCTCTTTCTGGTTTATTTTTTCCCTAGCTGTCTAACATCACAAATTAGCAAGATTAAGGGAAATGAAAAACCAGCATTTTTTTTCCTGTCTGTGTCAACAGTACAGGTTAGTACCTGGGAAAACTTCTGGAGGAAGATAGCACCTTGCTGCTTTGCCTAAAGCTAAATCACTGCAAATACTGGAGTGACCCACTGAAAGCATTCAGTGAAGAATCTGTGTACGTGTGCCCTTACAGTTTTACATAGTTCTGCTATGTCAGTAAAACTGCAGCTGTAGTTGAAGTTACACTGTCCTTAATGTTGGCCTTGGGCCCCTATCTGCCTTTCATCTCAACCCTGAGGTTTTTTACTTGACCCCACACAGCAGTGCAGCCTGACCATGGTGGGAGATCTGGTCACCTCTGGGTCCCAGACTGACCTGTCTGCTGCTGGCTTTCCAGCTGGTGTCTGTGTTGTTGGAGTCACCACACGTGCACAACTTAACCCAGAAAGCCAGTGGACAGGATTTGCACAATTTCTTGTTCCAGGCTCCTGACCTCTCAGCATACCATCTCTCACATTCTATATTGAGTGGAGAGATCTCTGGAGGAGAATCAAGTGTCTGCAGGAATGTTCCCCACAGGAATGGATACAAGATGTCAAGGAGAGCCCCTTTGGCTTCTCCTGGCCTTTGGCAGGAATCTTTGGTGCTGACTTTAAAAATGTGTGTTTCAGTGCAGGATACAGGACAGATACAGGATACAGAATACAGGATACAGGATTGGATGTAAAGGTGGGAGGGTGGCTGGTAGAAGGCAAAACAAACTAGCTCTGAACATCAGTAGAGGTGACTTCTAAGTGATCTTCATTCTTTGACAATTGCAAAAAGGCTGGGCATTGAAGTGAGGCTCTAATCTACTTCCAAAATGGGACTGAACAGTTCTGGCACACAGATTGTCTGGAGTCCTGTGCTCATAAATCAGTGCATGCATCCTTAAGGAACACAGAAAAAGACTCAACCCTAGAACAAATCAGGTCTTTTCAAACACATGGCAGAACAAGAAGCATCCTGTTGTCAGTGGTGCAAAATGAGTGAATGTTGAGCAGCAGCTCCTGGAGTTGATGGAAATGTGGCCCGCTGGAAGCCATGTTACCAAGAAAGTTGTGGAAGTTCATGGAAAATTTAAAACCATAAACAAAACTGATGAAGACGGTAGAAAGACTCCTTGGGAATGTGATAGGCTTTGAAAAAAGACAAGAAACAGCTTATTTCATGATGTCGCTTTTTTCTTTTTTTCTTTTTTTCTTTTCCTAAAAAAGATAAGGGAGCAGGCAGGGACATCTACAGACCTTGCCTGTCTTTTCCAGTATTTATTGCTTTTAACTCTTGGCCTCCCTGAATTCCTGTTGTTCTAGACTCAAACCAGGTCTGTGCAGTGTTACCTTATGCCCTGCATTTCAATGAGAATTAGCCAGCCTATTCAACATCTGCTCATATAATTCCTAATCTAAAATTACAAGTGATACTGCTAAAAGTTAAAATTTACATTTGAATAATGCCTTTCATCCAAAAGGATTCCTAAGAGAATTCACCAGCACACTTATGCCAGTAACATCATCATTCCAACAGCAAAATGAGGCCAGAGCAGCACATCAGATTTCTTATTCTTTTGGCAGAAATATTCAGAGATTCAAACTGCATGCCTCAGAAACCTCGCAGGAATTTCCATCTATCTCAAATTTCATAGCAGGGGAGATATCACAGCCAAAATGATATTTAGAGGGAAGTAAAAGCTTAAAGGACATATTGATGGCTAATGTCCTCATCAAGATTAACCATCTGTATTTAGCCAGCGTAACTGCTGCAAATAAGTTTTGTGCTTTATCAGCTTGACCGCAAAGGTTAATTAACCTCCTTTCTGGATTTGATACTTTTCCAAGAACATGTAGAAAATGATTTGTAGAGGCTAGCCAGAGTGCTACAGGTAAAGCTACGATGCATTAAAAAAAGACAAACAAATCAGAGCACAGTGAACCTATCAGAAATCAGTCTAGAAAACAGAGAATAGGTTCTACTTGCACAAAATTTCCTCATGTCAGAGACTATATGCCTAAAGTCAGCCTTGGCATCACTATTTCATAACAAGCCTCAGAGTCCTCTGGTGATTGTCTTTAAGCAAACATAGCTGATGTTGAAAGACCACAATATTCCAACTTTCCATTAAATGCAGTGATAGCAGGATAAAGCTCTAAAGTCAGTCTGAAGCTGTCATTAAAATAAAGTGTGCCATGTAAGCAGAGGACCTCATGGAAACTCTGGAGCAGAAGTCTGCTTGTCACTACTGCTGCGAAAGGGAGATGGCATAAATTCCAAAAGTCACTGTGCCCTACTCTATTTTATTTCCTGAAAACATTTACCTTGCCTCTTGAATGGATATCCCATTAAAGGCACAAATCTGAAATACTGCTTTCCTAGAGGAAACTCACCTGGAGGTAATAAATCAAGAAAATATAGAAAACCCAGCCTAGACAGAGCCTATCTCTTTAAAGATGTCTTATAAGGAGGAACTCCTTCCTGTTTAATACAGAAAACAATGGTATGTAGGCATTTCTGTGTACATCAGCTTTGCTGAATCACACACATGTCACCCCAATTCCAATTCAAATCTTTTCTTTGTATACAAAGAAATGTCATATCACCCTCTGAACTTTTGGCTAAATAAGTTATCCTCTTTTAACTTATTTTAATTAATTACTTCATAGTCCTTACTCCTTTTGAGTAATAGAGACTCAAAAAAGAAGTCATATGCTAAAATACATGTATTTTATAGGAAAAAAAAAGGAAGATTGAGCAGAGTGGACAAGTCAAAGACCAGTGAAAAATCATTAAGCCATCTGTATTTATATTCAGTTATGTATTTGTACAAGTGCATTTATGCACAAATTTAATTTTAATACAAACAGAGATTTTGCACAAGAAACTGTCTCCATCTCTTACTATACAGAAAAACTATAAACATGATGTTTTAGTACAAGAAGGGATTATGTACATTTATAATGTTAAAAATACTCAAAATTAGTGTCTAAATTGTCACTTTCCTTCAGGAATTTTTGTCCAGAGAGGAGCAGCAAGACAAGATATTTGTGATTTCAAATCACTTTCTGCAGTGAGAAAACACCTACATGAGGTAAACCAATCTTTTTTTCTTTCTGGACAATGACTGAAAATCAGGAATCTTGCTGGGTGCCTTCACATGAATGGCATTGAGAGCGCTTGAAAGCACCTGGGGATTTGTTTGGGGTGGGTTTTATTTTTGTTGTTTGTTTGTTTGTTTGTTTGTCTTAACCTAAGCAATAGCTCTAAGTGTTTATTTCTATCTTTTGACTCTGGGTAGTTTTTGTCTGTTTATTTTGCTCATGGACCTGTCAGTGCGCTAAGCCAAATGCAACTAAAAGCTTGCACTTTGAAAGTGACTGAAACCCAAATTTGATTTATTTTATGACTTGAGCTCTTCCTTGTCTTGTTGCATTCAGCAGCTGGAGAGTTAGGTCTCTGATGAGACACTGCAGGAAAACATTCAGTGTTTTATATAGATCCTCTCTGACTTATCCTCTGGTTTCCATGGAAATCCATATGATCCCCATAGTTACCAAGTCTAGTTCTCTTCAATTTGTGTAGGATAGACCTACAGGTTAACCCACACAAGATCTATCCATTCACTTGTATGCATGTTTAAGAGATCTTTTAAGAGATTTAAGCAAATCAATGCTCAATATAAATATTAAATTAAAACATTTGTACTTTTTGGATGATATGTTCAAAGATGATGTCCACATATTTTGTGGTTCTAAGCTGGTATTTTTACCTTGCTGAAGCATTTTGAATTGTTATAATCAATGTAAACATTATCATGAGATTATAATGAATGCAAATTAGAGCCACTTTGAGTAGCTCTAACATATATTAATTTTTGGTTTTGTTTTATGTTATGGATAAATATTTATATAAGAACTATATTTAATATTAGGATTGAGATATACATATGTTTGTATGCTTGCATTTGAGGGCATTTCAATAAATTGAAGCTAAAATACTATTATACTATAATAAATAAACTGAAAACTAAGAAAAAAATTACTTTCTGCCCTTTTACCACATCAAAGAACTAATTTTAAGTCTACCTGCATGTTGGATATCTGGTTTAGTTTTTCTGTTGACGTCTCAGCAGCAAACCTGTCAGCTGTGTTGCTTATAAAGTTTCATCATTTAGAAGGTGTTGACAAATGATAAATTGCTGAAGAGGGAGTTTGTCCATTTGTTAAGGAAAACTGAAGGATGAAGGTACAAGTCTTCTTTATCTGAAACCATGTGGATAATATTCTGCTAGTGATTTGATTTTATGGGAAACAAACAGTGCTTACTTCTGTGGAATTTATTAAGATTTATTTAACACAGCCTACCTTCTGCTTCCTTCCAAGTGTCAATACTGCTAAAGACTAATATTGTACAGACTTTATTACTCTCTCAACTGGCACTTCTGTGATCTTTACTATTCACATAACCTGATAAGGCACCACTGAGGCATATAACTTGATGTAAATGCTTTATCTTTCTTCTCGTGTAATCTTGCTATGTTTGAGATAGATTCTGAAACTTTTTTATTGGTTTAATGTAAATTTGCTATTTGCTGTTTACTGTAATAAAAAACATCTGTGTTTTGGTGTTGGAAACACAAGGAAAACCTTCTTGCTCTGTTAGGGTGTTTCTGAGAGCCCCAATGGGAATGCACAGGCATTTGGTAATTTCCTAAACGTGCTGTTTTTCATACATGATGAAGGTCATCATAATTTTTGCCAGATCTTTAAAATCAATTTATTGCTTAGATTTTGTTTGTCACATTTTCCCCCAGTGCAAAGTGCACATACAGACACACAGACACAAAGGGAGAGCGGCCTTACCCCTCAGTCAAACAACACTGCCCTTCAGCCAAATCAACATCCCCTCCATGTTTTTGAATTAAATCTGCAAATTAAAATACCATCCTGAAATTTAACCTCTCCAGATTTTGTTCAATTCTATGCACTCCTTAGGACTCGAACTTTTAACTCATTCATCTAAACTCATTCATTGACCCATTCACACATTCATTTTACCCAATCTTTCAGCCCATTCATAACCCATTCACTTCACATAGCCTTAGGGTAACTGCTGTTGCAGCAGATATTAGGGTACCTTTTCTTTTGTACCACTACCTTCTATGAACTTCAATAGAAAATAGGCTCGTGCTTCTCAGATGAAGACAGATACTTTGAGTACAGTTTTCAGATGCTCTGTAACCAGGGTTTTGCTGTTTTACCTTCCCTGTCTTTGTGGACTTGCTGGTTCTGCTCCACAGTGGTGCTGTGACAGCTCCAGTACAAATTGAGACTGATTTGACGTAAGGAGCACCTTAGCCTTTAGGTAAATGGTATTATACAAATATTTGGAGAAATAATTTGAAAAAAATGGGCATTATTATCATGAGGAATGACCAACTCAGTTCTCCTTAGCTCATCTGTCCCGGTTAAGCCATTGATATAAGTGGCTTTTAAAGTTTGAAATTGCTTCCATATTTGGTTGTAAACTGGATTGTTTTGAACAATCCAGGGGAAGAGAACCTGTAAACATAAAATCAATGCCTCCTGGCCATTCCAGTGGTGTAACATTTTTGTCAGGAGCCTGTTTATATCAGTTTTTTAAGCATCCTGACAAAATAAAAATATGATTTATGGTGCTTTAACCCTGAGACCTGTCACGTAAGTAGCCACTGCGAAGAAAACAAAATGTTGTGCACCTTAACTACTTAGGCTTTGAGGAAGGGTTCCCTCAGGGAAAATGCAGGCTCCTCAAGCTACAATAGATCATGTTTCCTTCACTCCTGTTTTTCTGGAACACGTGTCTGATGGATTTTGATATAACAGTTGACCATTGTCCCTATTCTTACTCATCTCTAATCACTCTAGATAACTTCATCCAGTCAGTCAAAGCAGACAGTTTAGCACAGACTTGAGCAAATTTGTCTTACTTGGGAGGCAGTGTCTCAACAAGGGAAATCTTCTTGTCTGAGTACAGATATGCAAACATACAACCATTGTTCATTACTGTGGAAATATTATGTGACTATTCCCTTTTATTTATTTATGACTTCATCTCCCCCCCAGAGCAAAGACATTTGTATTTACCATTGTTATGCATTTAATTTTGCATACCAATTTGAGGAACAGATTTCATTTCAATGCTTCATTAAGGAAGCATTTCCTTAAGTTCCTCTTAATCAGGATGTTTTTAATCTAAGCAACAAAGTCAAGGAAAGAAGTGCTCTTCTGAAACACTGGCTGAAAAAACTCAACAAAATCCTAACAGGTAAAAATGGTGGGTTATAATACTTTTCAGAAGTCAAACAATTTAGTACCCTATACTATTATTTCCCAAAGTTGACAGGAAAATCTGATCCATAAAGAATGGTTTCATTTTCCTGGATCTCATAATAATTAAAGGCTTTGTGAAAGGCTGGGAAACAGGTAGAGGATTAAAAAAAAAAAAAAAAGTAAGATAAAAATACAGTAGCTGAATTTAGTGAGTTGATCATATTTTAAAATAGGATTAGCCTTCATTAAGGGAAACTTAAAGTAGCTTAAATACAGTATGAAGATGCTTAATATTCTGGCAACACCAAGAAAGTAACCTAGGAAATATAAGCTTAAGGTGATGGATGGGATGGAGAGAGAGTTGGGAATGAAATTCACAATTCAAAGCTCCTCATGGGATAAAAGGAGGTTGGATGAACTGATGATAACCTCTGACATTTTACAAAAATAAATATTCTTTAGAATTCATTTTAGTCATGCTACAGAAAGTTCCTCTGTGTTTACAAGCACTTCCACTGTTCCCCAGTTATGGATATTAAGTGCAGACATGGAGGAATTTGGCCTTTATCATACTGGGTAATGTGTGGCTCTCTGTTGCTCAGTTATTCTTGCAGCTCTGCTCAAGCAGGTCCTTTGATTTCCTACAGCCCCTGAACAGGGATTCCCTCCCAGCACCCTGCATCACATGTAACTGCAACTTCATTCTGGAGTCAGCTGATACACAAAATCACACAGAGGATGACTGATGTGACCCTAATCCAGCTGTAGTCAGTGAGATCTTCCCCTTGACTTCTCTGCTCTTGAGGTCTGAGGCTTTGTATTGAATGAGCTGCTTCACTCAGGATGCTGAAAACCACCTCCAAATACTGAAATATGGTCCCTCCTGGAAGCTCATGTCTGCTGGTTTGAGCCATCTTCTGTGAAATGCTACTGATCACAAGGGTGATCAGCACACGTGACAAGGGTGATGCTAGGACAGCTTTACAGGGCTAAGATGGAACCAATTACTGCCATCAGAAACCAAAGTAATATTTAACTTGACATTTGATGGTAGCACAACTGAACTCTGCTTCCTCAAGCTTATGTAAAGTTTCCTTGATCATGAAGTTACCAGTTTTATGCTGTTGTTCCAATCATCCCTGAGAATCTGTAATCTTCAAGCCCATCAGCCATAGGATTTATTGTGTATGATGGAATGAAATTGCAGGTTAGACTTTGTGATGTGAGCTTGGTGGAAAAGAGGATTTACAAAGCATTCAGGTCCTCCAAGGAGCACAGTGAAGGACTTACAAAGTATCTGGATAATTAATTGCAGGATAAAGACTGGTCAAATCTGGGGCATATTCCTGATGGAATATGATGGCATATTCCATTTCAGACCATCAACAAATATCTGATGGGTTACAGGAAGGGAGGCAGGGCCTTTGTGCTCAAAGACTGGAGCCCTAATAAGTATATTTAAATCAGTATTCATGGCAAATTCTAATTTTAATGGATGTCAAGTAAATAAAATATGCCAATAAAATATGATGGTCCTACATACATTCAGTTTGATGTGATTACCTAAGTGAAATACTTAATTCAGACCCAAGTCAGTGGAGAATGATGCAAGGAGATTTGTGTTTCTAATTGGCTGAACTGCCTTTGGTGGGATATTGACTTTGTGGGCAACTAAGGACCTTAACTCACTAATGTACTTAAATGCTTGGAATTAGATAGTATAAACCCAAAGTGACATTTAGGGCATTCAGGGTGTGACCTCACCTATGCAGACTTGAATGGGATCCTAGGAACCAAAATCTAATGTGATGACCTGCTACACCTCCATCATACAATATAGTGCTACACCAAGCAAACCTATGCCCCAGCTCTTCCTCTTAGGCACCTGCCTCATGTGAATATAGGAGCAAATGAAGCAAGAATCTACCTGTTAATGAACCTCTGGCTCCTCAAAATTTGTGACCAATGTTGATATTATGTCAACCTATGATTACACAAGGTAGGCCAACCAGCAGGCTGTTTTCTCATTAAACAAAGTTAAAACAGTGTTTCTATGGAACTGAACTGCCAAGTACCTTCATGAAGAATGCAAGCACTTAAAAATAATCTTAGGTACATTTGGGAAGAAGCAGTCATCCTGGGAAAGACAAGGCAAGGGTGTGGGAGAGAAAAGAGACCGAGACTGAGATCTACTGATCCACACGTAAGTGAAGATGTTGTCATGTATTGTTTCCTACTGGGAAATTTGCATAACACTTTTACTGGTGATATTTCTTCTGTCTGGACTCATCTCTTCTAGAGGCTGAGTTCTTCTCACAGATAGTTCTGCATAGCAGCTAACATTGTACTGACCAACTGGATAACTTTGTCAGAAGAAGTATTTAAGAGGATAATACAGTGAATAACCACTTTTAGTGTTTCACTGTTAATATTGTTTTTTCTGTGTGTAACTCTAGGTGCTTTGGTTACCCTTCCTAACACTCACCCCTTTCAGCTTTGGTCAGTCACAGCCTACTGTCCTCCAGGGTTTGCAGAGAGGAGGATTCAGGCTTACATATATTCATCCATCCAGCACGCTTCTCTCTTCTCTTCCTATTGCTACAGCTCCAGTAAACACTACAACCTCAGTCACAAGTGTTAAGTCTTCCCTGAATGGTACATCAGGAGGAATACTAAGTAACCTGGAAAGTTTCAGTTTACTTGGAATTGTTTGGAGTAAATTGCTAAGAATTTTTTTCTAAAGGTGTGACCATGTTCTACCAATCACATCTGCCTCTAGCAGGAAAGGTTTTGACTTTCTTTTCTGTGTACAAACCATTAATCCAGAAAACAATGCCTAAATTCTTAACATCTCTCCCTCCTCTCAAGTTGCCATTTACTCTTCATTAACTCTTCCAGCTCTACAAATGCAGTAATCCTGGGGCTATAACATTTCTGCTGTGAACATGAGATGTGAGTCCACGTGTTGTTCCTGCAATTGCATCACAGGCACATGATATAGGAAAGAACGTGTAGAGCAATGAAGATAAGCAGTGGGAGAGGCGATTCAAAAAGGAGTTTAGGTTCTGCAATGCAAAGCCACATCCTCTTATTTTTTCTTTTACACAAGTTGTTAAATAGGGAAATATCCCATATGGAAAATCAGAATGCAGCATTTGAACACCTTAAAGTTTGGTTAGGTTTGATTCCAGCAACTGGCTTGAAAAACACCTGAAGTCCTTCTTGCTTGCTTGAGAGCACAGGCTCTGGCTTTAGGCATAAGGAACAGTTTGTGTGCACCCAGGGCCTCTGTTTATCTAGTAAATGAAGATGGTGTGCAGTGAAAGCTATTCTAATTATTCTCCCTTTAAACTTCATGAGTTTTAAATCTTCTATTTCACTTTCCTAGAGATAAATCCCAGATAATATGAAAAAAACAATATCTATTTCATACCAGAATCCTTATTCTTTTGCAAAGATGGAAGTGACCAAAATATAAAAAGGAATAGCTGCTAGAGAACTGTAATGTGTGTGTGGGTGGATGGATGTGTCTTACATTATGTAGGGGTAATAACCATGCATAGAGTTAGTAAGGAGGGGCACTGAATCCTGACGAGTCTTTCACTTACAGTGTAGTTCTGAGCATCCTTGCATGGCTTTTATTACACCAAAGATGACCAGGTCCCAACCAGGGCAGGGTCTTAAGTCAAGAAGCAAATTTTAGTATCTGTTTCAATTCAGGCCTAAATTCCACTAACATCACATAAAGTCTTATTCAATAGAGAACTACAAAAATGATGTTTTAAGCTCTTTGTTTTCTGCATTAATATTTCAGTGATTCTGCTGGTTTTGCTCTGGTTTTCCTTTGAAAGGAATGTTACAGAAAATGGCAGCTCTGTTTATCAGCTGTTCTGATGCTGTTCCTGGCAATGAATGCAGGGAGACTGGAAAATGATTTTGTTGATGGAATTTCCTCAATACCTTTGGCATTAGACACAATGGAGTGAACATGACTTTGACGTAAAAAATTCATTGGGATATTTGTTTAGGACCAACCCTCCATGACTAGAACAAACCTTAATCAAGAGGGGATGGGCTAGATGCTCAGTAATTACCTTTTTAAAGGAAAAATGTTGGGTTTTTTTCTGAAATTTACTTGGCTTTATGATCTATAAAGGCAATACATTGACAAAGGGTTTTTTAATTATTAGGTCAGACATGGTCCATCAAGCACTCAATAGTTCTGATATGGTAACAGCAAAAATGTAATCAACTTCCTGGTACCCTGTGTTTTGAGGTCACAGAACTGCATGCTGTGACCCTTTAAGAAATTGAGAAATTCTTCTGTAAATGCAATATGAGGGTTTTTGTTTGGATTTAAATCTCTTTCTACCTCCTCCTCTTACCTCCTGCTGCTTACACTAAGCAGGAAAGGAGGGGCAGCTCCAAGTCTCATTTCAAAAGAGATCAGCATAAAGAACTATCAGTTAGCAACCGGTCTAAGAGCAGACTAAACAATGACTAAAATTTAATGATATTGATAATTTGAATATGATAATTTAATGAAAATGAATGAAATAATGATATGAATGAATAATTTAATGAAAATTATAACCAATTTTCATTTGCTTTCCTTTTCCTGAAAATGACCAGAGTTTGGAGCAGTGGAATTGTCTAAAAGCAGAACAAAAATCCCCAGATATGTGTGAGAGGTCTTACAATACTGAATGTCTGAGGATAGCAAGAGGAGCAAGAGCAAGTAAATTCTGTCCATTCAGACGCCTCAGTCAAGGTCAAATAAAATTTATTTGGAAGGCAGTGTGTCAATGATTAAAAGATCAGTTGCAGTAAAGATCCTGTACTTGCTGCAGTGAAGAGGCACAGCCTTTAGTTGCCCAGGAAGCTGGACTTTGATGACACCCCAGAAGGATTGGCCAGACCTGTCCAAGTCACATAAGGCCCATAACATCCCACCACACACATGCCCTCTCAAACTGGAGTACCATATCTCTTCCTCTCATTCTTCCTACTCTGGCCTCCTCACATTGGCTCCATCCACACCTCTCTCAGGAAGAAGACACCCGTTTAGACAAGAGGAATTTCTCAAGTTTCCTGGTGGCCACAAGATGCGAGCCAGTGTACAGCCAACAGGTCCATGCCTTAGCTGCAGCTGTTCCACAACAGTTTCTATCCACTGGCACCTGAGCTGTGGGACATACAAAGTACCAAATATAAAAAAGATGGGGGATGAGTCTCCATGCATGTTGTGAAGATGGTAGCCAGATGTAATTTGGTGAGGCACAGAGATGGCCTACAGGACTCCCAGAAGGTCAGCACTCCAGGTAGTGCTTGTATTGCTTACACCTGGAGCTGCCAGAAATTAATCCATGGCCTGGAAGAAGTTCCTCAGAAAATATTGAATAGTTTGCAGCTGGCATTTCCTTCCTTTCCTCTCCACTAAACACTCCAGCCTCATGCAAACAAGACAGCTGGGATGCAGGAATCATTCTCGTAGTGCTCCCAACTGGTCAGGAAAAGGAGATCAGGCTTTTGCAAAATCATTCAGGGTGCATTCTCCTCCCCTTCTTCCCACCATGTAGATTTTTGTGCTATTTAAAGAGGAAATGTGTTGACAACTCTTAGAAAAAAGTGACTGGGATAGCTGTAAATCCAGAGCACCCATTGGGCTGGAGATCATGCAGAGCAGATGGTGATGCCGGGGGTGGTGATGAAAAAGCAGTGGTGGAGCTCTTTCACTCCTTCTGGGAGACAGGACGTGCCAAGAACATGTAATTGAGGGACAAAGGATAAAGCTAGCAACAATATCTCCATCTACCTGGGAAATTTAGAGGTAAATGGGCTCAGCGTAGGGCCCAAATGCGTCAGGCTGGGCACCACCTAGTTCTGTAATAGGTGCACTCATTGCAAATACTGGACTGCTTTTTTTTTTTTTTTTCCTTACTTGCACCAGGTTAAAAAATTAACTACATGCAGCGGAATGGAAAAAATGCCAACAATTGCTTTAAAAGGCTGTAGAACATGGAATAAAGGGGGTTTCCCCTTGGCACACATGTGTTAGGAGCATTATGTAACCTTGTTTTGTAAGAAGCACACTGATCTCCTGGCACTGAAAAAGACCCACATATGTTCACTGCAAAAATAGGAAAGTCAGGAATGTACTATACAGGAATGAGTCTTGCCAAAGTAAGCAAAGTGCAAACATCCCACACTTCCCAAATTATCTTTCTTTCCTGCTTAATGCACTGTAAATGAAATTCAGTTGGACTTTGACATTGTGGACTGGATTCAATCTCATTTATATTGTGCATAGATAGGAACTGATGATATAATTATATTGCTTGAAAAAATAGCTCACTTCCTTTGCAATAATTCTTACAATTGTTAACATATTAATAATTATAATAATGTGTTGCATTTATAATAGAGCCTTTCTTCACTAAGAATCCTAATGCTCTTATGACATAAAAGGATTGTACTGTGTGTACACTATCTTAACTGAAAATATATCTGACATCACAACTCTGCCTGTAAATCATGCTTTAAAAATAAGATTAACTTTCCTACCAATCTATTGCATTTTTAGTGCCTTTTTATTGTTAAATATGCCTCTGCTTATTCCTCCAGATGCTTTCCACCAAAATGAATATGTGAGAAATCTGCAGCATTAGGCAGCCTGTCTAGGGGAAGCCTACATTTGCTTTCACTGATGCAGGCAGTCTGGTTAATTTTAATTTCTTTTGATTTTCAAGATAACAAGTAAAAAAAACAGTGCTGAAAAAGATATTCCTTACTGAACAAAATTAGTATTTCAGTGGTTCTATTCAGCTATTACTGCTGACAGTCTGGGTGTGCAGAAAATATGAACTAAGACCTCATTGCCCAGTATTGAGTGAAGCAGGAAGGCGCATGATGGTTTGCAGCAAGAAACATATGTGAGGTCAACCCTGAGAAAAACACTCTTAAAAGCAGACACTGCTGCCAAATATTATTAGACTATACATCCTGGAAACTTAGGCTAGATATCTCAATTACAAAAAAAAAAACAACACAACAACAAAAAACAACCCAGAAAACCTAACCTACATCTTCGTTTAGGACTAATGAAAGTCCTTTTAATTCTTTATTCAGTAAACTAGACAGCCTTGCAAGGCAAATATCAACACAAACTTAAAATGAATGACTCCCCTCTGCTAAAGCATCAAACACAAGTGCTTTGGAGGAATCTGTTGGACACTGGATAGTGAAATGCTTTCCACCATGTATGGCCTAAAGTCACTGTAAATTGTGTCCCTTCACTGCCTTCACTGCCTCAGTTTTTCTGAGTGACAGGAATAAGAACACACTATCAGTAATACCCTGAGAATGCTGAGAAATTATTAATCTTTTTTTCTCTTAGGATCTTTGGGTTGTTTATTATTATTATTATTATTATTATTATTATTATTATTATTATTATTATTACTATTACTGTATTGAGCCAATGTAGATAGTAGAAGTAGTCAATATTGGCACGCCTCACAGGCCCAGTGTCAAGATTTAATCAATTTCTATTCTTATTGGTGTAGACTTTTTTTCTGATCTAAGAGTTAATTTGCTAGTTGTACCTATTGGCCTTTTTAATCATATGTAAAAAACAGAAAATGGGAAAAAGAGGAAGAATGTCAACTACCCATGCTGAAAAAAATCAGAGGAAGAAGTCAAACTTCATTTCTAAAAAAGCCCCAAAGTCTGGAAACTGTTTTTCCAGTAAAAATAAAACAAACAAAACCAAACCCAAACCTCATGTTGGCCAAGAATGGAAAATGACCATTCCTTAGGTAAATGTTTGAATAGTTAAAAGAATGAGGGAAAGATGGTGACAGCTAAAATGTTTTCTGCATGTGTGATATAACAAGCTTTCTTTACAAGACAGGTGTAATAACAGTGCAAGCTGTTGGAATGCCCTGCCCTGTGAGTCAACAGGCTGACAGCATGGCATTTATTTGCTAGCTTAGAACAAGAGGCAGCAAATGGCTTGGCTACAGGAGATGGAACTACAGGGTAAACAAACTAGAAGTATGCATGCTGGAATAGATCCATGATGCCAGGGAGTTAGCATTTTGAGCTCTATGAAAAATACAATAAATACTGTACTGGCCACAAATGAGGGAGAATTTTAAATGTTGTCCAAGACTGCAAATTACTCACAGGCCTATAGAGACCTAACAGCAGCAAACACTGTTTCAACCATTATCAGCTCTTGTGGGTTATCAGAAAGGATGTGGGTTTGTGATTGATGCTCTGTAGGGCCAATAGCACAGCCCTAGTCTTCCAAACCTTCCTGCCTCTTTGAACATCTCTTTCCAGGAGTTACACCCTGTCTGACCTAGTACTTTGCAGATGAAGGCAAATGTGAAAATAAAGCTTTCTGAAGCTATAAAGAGTGTCTTATTCTGAATTGGTTTTGTGGACAGACCTCTCACTTCCCAGATAAGAACAATATCCTAGCAAGCCAATCAATGAGAAGCAGTACAGTTTAAATTCATACACACCCTTAATCCAAATTCATTTCCATAAGGAGATAAGCTTTCTGTAAGTTCACTAATCAACCAGTATAAATGGAGAAAGCAGAATGGAAGGTATGGCTTCACAACTTAATTTTCCAGTATTTATATTTAAGTCAAAATTTTACATTTAAATTTACATCAGAAACATTTCTTTTTTATCAGGCCAATATTTGCTCATAAACTCAGTCAAAAAAAACCACAAAAACAAAACCCAAACTAAGAACCAAGGCATAAAATAGTTGCAAAATTATCATATACTTGAATCACTCAGGACACTGGGTGATATGAAATACATTTGATATGCTCAGAGCTAAACCCTGCAGTGACTGCTGTAACTCTTGCCTCTGCAGAAACTCACCCATGGTGGGTTATCAAAAGAAGCTAAATTCTCCTGAAAAACCATGGAATCTTTAGTAACATCTGGAGGAAAAAACATTATTTCAGCTAGTTTTAGCCTCTTTCTTAGAAAGTGTGCTGCACAGGACCATTTCTGGTTTGTGAACCTGAGTTACAGTTCAAGGAGGAGATGTGTCCATTGTCTTTGCAACTAAGTTGCTTCTTTATTCTGGGTCATTTTTGCAGGAAAACGGTCTTTGTCTAGTAGACCTGGGTTTGTTTCATTACTGCTTTGTTATAATCGCCAGTGAACACACTGAATGCCTTTGGCATCCCTGTGCTTTTGCAGTGATCTCCCACTGTATGAGTTCTGAGCAACAGGCTGCAGGACTTCTCCAGACCCCTTGCAGATTATCTGCTGCTCCCCAGGTAGCTCCTGTCACTTACACTGACATTGCAAATTTACCAAACTCATACATTTGTTCATCTTTGCTGTGGAACTCAATGGTATGTAATGAAAAAGACTCGGGGTTGGACATGTATAGGAAGAATGAAGATTCTAGTCCTTTAAAGCTGTTTAAAAGCACTTGCTCAGTCACAGAACAAGTTTTGTCCAATAGTGTTTTGTCCTGCTTGCAGAAATGCAGGGACTTTAAATTGTGGCTGCTTCCTTGTAATTAGCTAGGCACAAAAGCTGAACCCATGGAAATTGTACAGTAAACACTGCTGCTTACTGGCACATGGGAAAGAACAATGAGGGCTCAGACTCCCATGCTAGAACCTAAGAGCAGCACAATATGCTGTATTTTGGGGTGATTGCATTGTACTCGCATGTGATTTAGGGAGAAATAGTTGCTTTTGCCAACACAGAAACAAATTTTCTCCTGCCATTATATTAGGGCCCCTTTCACCTCTCCTGTGCAGAGTGTTTGCTGAAGTCTGTCTGGCCAGTTAAGCAGGAGGTTGGCTCTGCTGCAGTAGATTTGTAGAAAGCAATTAAATGATTTATTACCTCTATTGAAAATGGGGTTTGGAAAGAAAACATTGTTCAGTGCAATATCACCACTAGGGACACACAGCAGTTTGCTTCTCTAGTGTTTCCTTCAGGACTTCATGAAACATGGCAGAATACCACTGGAGTAACACTTGGTCCCACAGGATATGAAATCCTGAGAAGAAAATGTGACTAGCTAGGATAAAGGAGGTGTAGTCAACTTTTCTGCAGTATGAACACCAAAGAGAGTCTGAATTTGTGACAGTGAATTTCAAACATGTGATTCATGAAACAGAGACAGTCTTACAAGCCTCCACAGATCCCTGCCAGGCACAGCAAAAAAAACCAGGTTACTTGATTTAACTTCAGGCTTTGAAATTGGCACATTTGTGGTGAAGAAAGAGTTACAGATTCAATAAGGGGACATTCAGCAACATGAATGTAATTATAATAATTATAAAGCTAGTGCTAAAAATCCAGATTAGGAGCTGAGTAAAGAACACTAATTTCAGTACATAAACTATGCTAAGTGCTCAGTCTGGCAAAGGTCCTGGACATGCCACTGCAGTCAAGATTTATGTCAAATCATGTACTGAAAGCAAGGGGATGAAGTTTAATTTGGCTCTCTGGACAGAAATACACCAACGGCCAGGAACAAGTTGTTCAAACAGGCAAAATGGACTTCAATGTGCACTGGAAGTATCAAGGTGGCCTCTTGACTCATGCCACTAAAACTCATGCATCTGGTTTATGCATGAAATTTAGTATGATTGTCCAAGTGAAAGAGAGTTCTGAGATCACCAGATTCCCTTCTCGTATCTAGAAAGAATGGTATCAGGTAATCCCTCATAAATGTATTGATCTCTGCTTTAAACCTAAGAGGTTTCTCATCATTGCCATTTCCTAAGAAAAATTTTTACAATGCCTTGCACATTTGATGTGCAAAAAATACGTCTCATTTCAGATTAAGGAACACAAAGCAAATAGCTCTTTAAAACCTGTTGATTGTTCCACCCTTCTTGTATTGACTTTCTGGATACAGATGATATGTGCATAAAAATATGCAAATGGACCCTACCTTTCATCTGAGAAAGCTGTCAGCATCAGATCTATTTGGTTTTCTACAAACATTCATTTCTACAGGCACATAATAGAAGGACTATTAAGCAGGAATTAGGAGCACTGTAATACAAAACACATGAAATAATAGGATCAGTATACAATCAAACGGATGTTGTACTTATAAATTTAAAGCTTTACTGTAAACAAAAGAATAACTCTCTCTTCCCACCATTTATTGTCTCACTAGAGTTCTTCTGATTTCAGTGAATTTTGTTCTGCCTTATATTGGCCTAACTAAAAACAGCAACGCCTGCAACAACAACACAGGATTGTTTCACATAGACTTAAAGGGTAACACAATTTAAGAATAGTAAGTATACCCATAACGATTGTGAACAAAATTTTCATAATGCTAAATATTCTGATATTTAATGAAATGGAAGATCATCATGTTATCTTCAGAACTGGCTTAAAAATAATTTTGCCTGTTTCCCTTAAATCCAAAAATAATTTCCAGTAAATCAAGAAAATGTTAACCTAGGATTGACATATGTTCAAACTGTGGTGCTTTTTTCCTAAAATGTAATCTTTGTGGATGCAGTTTAGTCTAATACTCTATCAAAATATGAGAAAGTGTTTCAGTGCTTTTAGGTGTAACATAGACTTCTGACTTTTATTTTGTTCTGTTAATAGCTTTATTGTTTTAAAGCTGATCTTTAGATAATGTAAAGGAAAGATTAAGACCTACCAGAGTGAATGAACTGGAACGTTATAAAGTTTCATTTCTGGAATGCCTACTATACTCCTTGTATTCTTCAAAAGCCAGAGCCCAAAAAATATATTTAATATAGCAGACTAGCAATCTAAGTTAAAGATCTTTTAAAAAAATCACTTTATGAGTTTTTTCACCTTGACGATTTGTCATATTTAAAAACATTATAAATATTTCAAAAAATTTCAAACCAAGGTTATTTTCTGACATAGTATTGTAAACCTATGCTCAAAGAAAACCAGGAATTATGTAAAAACGATGCCATGATCACTGTTTGTAGTGAGCCCTGTAGTAACATTACTGAAGGGGAAAGACAGACTTTCAAAAGGGTTTCTGTTCCAGTAATGTAATTATGCACAAAAATTTATAACTGCAGAAATTACTATAACTTACTGTTACTTTGCTAATATTTTGTGGCACAAAAGCCAGGGGTATGGCAAAAAGGCTGAGACCTGCAAATGAAACAACTAGAAAGTCAGTCAGTGTGCCCTGGCAGTAGAGAGCCACAGGCCCAGAGAACAAGCAAAGAGGGTTTTTTGGTAGTGGTGGGAGGTACTGGAGTAGTTTTCTCTGCCAGAAAGGGGTGCAGAACACTATCATGTTTTTCACTGGTCTTCGCATTTATTAAAAAAACAAACAAAACCAAAAAAAACCCCAAAATCCAAAGAAAATACTACAGATATTCAGTATGGTGAAAGTAATTGCTGTTGCATGTTGATAGAGTGTGTCTCTGGAGAGGAGAACAACATAGAATCATACATTCATAGAGTGGTTTGGATTGAAAGGGACATTCAAAGATCATCTAGTCCAATACCCCTGCAAGGGCATCTTTCACAGGTTGCTCAAAGTGCTGTCTCACCTGACTTTGAACACTGACAGTGATGGGGCATCCACAGCTTCCTCAGGTGATTTGCTGCAGTGTCTCACCACTGCTATTAAAAAAAAAAAAATAAAAAAATCTTCTTTATCTACAATTTAAACCTAATCTCTTTCAATTTAAAACTGTTGTCCCTTTCATGTCACTACAGTCCCTGGTAAAAAGTCTTTCTATACCTTTCTCATCAGCCTCCTTTATATATTGAAGGGTTGCTGTAAGGTCTCCCTCACTTTCTCTTCTCCAGGCTGAACAAACTCACCTCTATTCACAGGAGAGGTGCTCCAGCCCTCTGGAACTAAAAGGTCTGTGTCTTTTTTGACAGGGACTCCAGAGCAGGATGCAGCACTCCAGGTGGGCTTTCAGCAGAGTGGATGGAGTAGTGGGGAGAATCACCTCCCTCAGCCTGCTGGTCACATCTCTTTTGATGCAGCCCAGGATGCAGTTGGCTATCTGGGCTGCAGGGGCACATTGCCAGCTCATTTCCAAGTTTCCATCCCCCAGTATCCTTCAGTCCTTCTCTGCAGGGATAACTCACCATTAATTAATCACACAGATTGCACAGATACCAGGAATTGCCCAGTACCTGTTGCAGCCTGAAGTAATCCCTCTGGAGGAAGGGGAGATGGTTCCTTTCCTGCAAGTAATTGCACAGATTTATCTGGGGGAAGGTTTGAGAGGGCAAATGCATATACAGAGGGTTTGAAGTACAGGAGCTGAGCCTGCAGCAGAAGTGTAAACTGGGAGAGGAGGAGCAGGGGATCCCTGCAGCTGAGGGCAGACCCAAAGCCAGATTTGAGAGGTGAGGGACAGAAGGAGGCTTCCCAGGGACCCTGAAGAGAGCTGGCAAATCAGAGATGCTGGCAGGGGCTGGTCTGGGGCAAAGCTCCTACTCTTCATGAACAGAGCTGACAGGATGCCTATTTAATGAAACCTTTTAAAATCAGATTCACCTCAGCTCTGCACTCCCTCTCAGGGTCATCCCACTGCAGATTATTATTCTGCACTCTAGTAAATCCAGCTGGAAGATTTCTGGTGGGTTTGTTTTTTGTTTTTTGTTTGTTTGTTTGGGTTTTGTTTGGTTTTTGGGTTTTTTGTTTTGTTTTGATCTTTCAGTTTTGTTTTTTTTTTTTTTTGTGAGGGAGAGCCCTTTTTACTTTAAAAACATTCCACTTCAGTGAACTGGCTGCCTAGGGATCCTGTCACACCACGTTTCTGTCACATCATAACTCCACTTTCAATGTCTTCTTGTATCAAATGACAGGTTGGGATTTTCAGAGAAAGCAAAGGCTTTTCTCACTTTTAGATTCTGCTGGTGTAAGCACATATTCCACTGTAAAGGACAGTGCTGACCCATGTCAGGGCTCAAGCTGTACTGCAGACTGGATACACAACTAATTTAGTTTTATTTCAAAGAAAGCTGTGCAGATAAAGCAGGACCTACTAGACCAGACAGAATTCATTAGCAACAAAGATTACATGTTTCAATGTTTGCTCCCTTGTTTTGACTGCAGGAACAAGAAGAAACAGTTCTTAATTACTAGTAATCCTTTGCATGCATTATTAACAGACTATTTTGTTCAAATAGCCAGAGCCTGCAGCATTTTACAAGCTCCATGTACACAGTAATTCATCTTTGCCAATGATAATGAAAAACTTTGTTATTTATTATTTTCTTAGAAGAATCTTTCTCAGCAAGGCAGCCCACCTTATGAGGGAAATGAAAAATGTAGTTCAGTTTCAAAGCTGCAATTAAAAGCTGCAATTAGAAAAAAAAAGAATCCTGAATTATCACGTATTTATAAATAGAAAAGAATCAGGCCGAAAGCTATTAGAAACTAGGGAGTTGAAAGTGATAAAGAAGCATTGAAATGGAACTCTATTATGGAATCTCACAGTATCTACAAGCAAGGATGATATTACACACTGTTGTAGAACTGTTCATCAGATAAAATAACAACTCATTTTTACATAGAACAGACAATTTTGTTATCAGAAGCACTCTGCCATCCCACAATATGCCCAGGCTGCAAAGAAGCTCCTTTCACTGAGTCATATTCTGCAGTGAAAAATCAACATCAAAAGAAAGCAGCTTAATTCATTAGTTACTAATAAAAACATGTCAGGAAAGTCGAGCACACTTGTGAGCGTTGCACTGAAAGCAAAATATAAGACTACTGGGAAATCTTCGTTTGCTTTTTTCAACTTGATTTGGGTTAATTTTTCAGATGTTCTTCAAGTCATTGAGCTTGAGGGAAAGGTAGATTAGTAGGCATAGCTTCTCCTTCTGGCAGAAACCTTTGCATGGCCAGTAATTGAATAATTATTCCATTAAGAAAGTGTAGATGTAGGATGAGAATGTGTTTGAAACTGATTTTCCTTCTGTAATGGCTGTAAGGGTCATTATTATGATTTACTGTGAATAGAACAGAAAAATGTTACCCAGTCAACTACTTGCTCCTGGAAAGGCACAGGCATCTCTAGGAGGATGTCCAGTCCAATTTATTTGGTGATGGAGAAGAACACACATCCACAGGAGCTAAGGGAGCTATTCTAGTACTCAGTAAACAGACTCCAGACAAGAACTTCCCCATACAGACCAACATTGCAGGCTATAAAAATTCTTTGAAGGATTTTCCAAACTATTTATTTAGGAATAGTTGGGATGAATTACAGCACTTCCTAAAAATCTTCCTGGAGCAACAGTGAAGAAAGATGGATTTATAGCATATATAACATAGCCAGGACATCTATTCCATGCCTAACCTGAAGTCTGAAAAAACAGAAATCATCAAGAGCAAACAGAAAGTTCAAGTAGGCTTGCTAGAACTAAATTGGGGTGCTTGGGGATGTTAAGGGTTGTGCACTGGTCCTTGAGAGAAATAGCCCTTAGGGAAAGGCTAATTCCAGGCCATAAAGTAGCAGCTGGTATGGCTACAGTACACTTTAGTAGCCTTTTGTTTATAGAACAATGCTCACTGCAGGTCAGATTAAACTCTGGTTTTAAGCCAGGTTTTTATGGCATTACAGGAAATAGATCAGTCAATATAGAATAATGTTGAGAAATGTAAAGCAGTGAAGTCAAGATGCTGTAAAGGAGTGGCAATGGACTTGCCTCAAGATTCTCTCTCAATAGCAGTAAAGGGAGAGATGGTCACATGAAACAATTTCAGAGCTAGAACACGAAAGGGTTTATGCACTTCTTCAGAGACCTTCATATACTGAAGCTGAAAGTAACTTATAAATAAAACACATAGGGATGGCAGTAACTTCACTGCTAATTTAGCCCAATTTTAAGCTCCCTTTGATTCGCTGGAGTCATGCTAAGGGACATTAATGTAGGTCAAAATATGACTCATTCAGTGTCAGGGTTGAGAATGAGATCAGCTTCTAAGGACGACATTTAAAACACCAAAGAAAGAGTAAAGGTAAAATTCATATGGCTATAAATGTTAAAATCAAGTGAGATTAAGCCCTTTACAAAGAAGCTATTATAAGCTATGAAACTGTTCTCAGCATTAGTCTTAATAAAAATCAGGGTGAAAGAGTTTTTCACTGAAAAGTGCTGCTCAAAGAGCAGGTTGAGATGCTCAAAGTAGGATATAGGGTTGTCAGAATTTGTGGCAAACATCTGATGCTTCTTGTCACAAATATATAATACTGGCATTTGGGATCAAATCCTTACATGGCTTAAAGGATTTAGATGAGGTAGGGCTGTACTTACTTCGGACTAGGAAATCACTAAAGAAGGAGAGGTAGGAACATTTCCAGAGGTGGGCTGGGCTGAGGTAAGATGCATAGTGATTTTCAGTAACTGGACAGAAAGAGCACATTGCTTGAAGTCCTGATTTATGCAGACTTTTTTTAGGTAAATGAGATGAATCATTGCCTATGTGTTCAGTCTTTTTTGGCTTCTGGACTAGACGCTCTGGAGAATCTGTAGTTAAATAATTTTAATTCCAACAAGAATAGTTTAAAAACAGTCCTTTGGAGGAATCAAGCTCCAGTGAAACAAGGGTATCTGTGACCAGAATTGCCAATCCACAGTTACAGGAAGCCACTGGATAGATTATATTTGAAGTTAAAAAAAAAATTCAAAGCCAGAAAGTATCAATTAAGCTGCTTTACAGACTACTGATGGAAACTGGACCTTCATCTTCTTTAGAGAAAAGCACTTAAGAAATTACTACGTGGTTTCATGATCAAACTGTGGCCTATCCTGACAGAAGGCCAATTACCAGGCAGGCCTCCAGTGAGGCTGCTTTGCTGAGAGAGGCATTTCAATTGTCAAAGGATAAAATGGCTGTGAGAATGGCCTTGTACAAGGTAAACTGAGACTCTATTGTTGCCCTAAAGATACTGTATAATCAGATCATTTGAAGTGTAAAAACAAGAAAGATTTTCAAAACTGATACCTTTGTCTTGGTGTCTCTGGAAAATTTTCACAGTTCTTTCTCCTAAAGGATGTTTGGGATGCCAGGTAAGTAGAAAATACCATGTTGTATATCACTGCACGAAGGCTTTATGAACTTAAATGTTACAATCATATAAAGAAACAATAACATGAAAGAAACAAAGGCCTACCTTTGCCCTTATCTTAGATCAGGAGGGAAATATAAATAAGGCCAAGAACATGTCTTTGAACACACCAATCTGTAGAAGCATCAGGCACAGCTCTCAGACCACTCAACCTTTATTCTCCCCCTTACCTAAAGGATGATCCATCGAATTTGCCTGATTCTTTTCTTTTCTGGTTCATTACTAATCAGATAACTTTCCTGAGTGATATTTAGACACATTTTTTCATGTTTATCTTGCAACTTTCCAATTGTTAAACTGGTACACTGAAACAAAGTAGGTGCAGCATTCTTTTAAACAATCCCTTCTATATATGAGGGCATTTACAGTTCACAATCTTTGTTCTCAGCTCGAGATTCTAGATATCAGAATAGATTGATATCAATAAAGCACACCATAGATAACACTACAGGTCAGATTCCACAGCCAGGGGATCACTCAGTAGAGAACTAGGTCAAAGAATAGCGCCTCTCCCCAAATAAAAATTCAGAGTACAACCTGAATTTTCTTCTCCTCCTTGCAAATGCCAATAACTGGTAACAAAAGAAAAAAAAAATAGCTAAACTACATCAAAGTAGTGTTGTGAACTGACCTTTCCAGGCCTCAAACCAATAGGCAAGTCAGAGTTCATCTTATAACAGCAGCTCAGACTCAGCACACCAGTAAAATGCTAAAGCGTCTTAGGAATTGTTCACCTGACATGAGGCAGTATCTCTGACAAATATTTATTTTAGCAATACGTGACAGTACTTCCTGGTGTGTTGGCTCAGAACTGTTCAGCAAGTTGGGAGTACCATCCTCACATGATAAGGAAAGAATGGCTACAGGCTGAAACCAGCTGAGCCCTGGCCCAGCTGGCTCAGCTGAGCTCTGGTTCCCCTGGGGTTACCCTGTTGAAATTTATGCTGGTGTGAAGAATTCACGCAAAAGGAAGAAACAGTACTTGGAGTCATGCCACTGATTTTTCTTGAGTTAGGCCAGGAAATGTTCGACTTTCTGAGACCAGTCAGCAACCGGAAGAGATGGCTTGGGCTACAGATGAAGGCTTGACCCTGCGCATGTGAGGAGCAGCCACACAGCAACCGCAGCAGGATCATGGTCAAATCAAGCTCTTTCAGGCAATGTCACCTGTGTTTAACTTTGCCCATTGTGAGCTTGTGGCAACAGCCTAAAGAAGGACACACAGACTTTGGCTGCAGTCCAGCTTGCTCCGTACAAGCAGCAGTGCTGCTGCTGCTGCTGCAGAGGCAGAGGCACTGAGCAAGAAGGGCCAGCTTGTCGGCATCTTGATCAAACAGCCTCCAGGCTGATTTTTGGCTTTGTGGTGAGTGGGGAAATGTTTGACCCATTGACTTGAGTATTGTGTGTAGTTTCAGTCACCACAATAAAAGATATTAAACTATTAGAGAGGGTCCAAAGGAAGGAAACAAATATTGTGAAGGGGGGAAGCTGTATGAGAAAGGGCTGAGGTCACTTGGTCTGTTCAGCCTGGAGGAGACTGAGTGGAGACCTCATTGCAGTTACAACTTCCTCATGATGGGAAGAGGAAGCACAGGCACTGAATTCTTCTCTGACTGAACCCAAGGGAACAGCCTGAAGTTGTGTCAGGGAGGTTTAGACTGGATATTTGGGAAAGGTTCTTCACCCAGAGAATGGCTGGGCACTGGAACAGGCTCCCCAGAAAAGTGGTCACAACACAGAGTTCAAGAAGCATTTGGACATTGCTCTCAGACACATGGTGTGACTTTTGGGGCAGCCTGTGCAGGGCCAAGAGCTGGACTCAGTGATCCTTGTGGGTCCCATCCAAATCAGCATATTCTGTGATTCTGTAATATTTACTCACTGTCTTTTAGCTGAAGAAGCTGAAATTCTCATTAAAAAGCCTTTACCTTGCTGGCAGGTAAGACTGCACCTCCAAACAGAGAACCAGAGTTCTCTTTAAAGCCTGGCCATCAGGGCTCTAAGTAGTATCACATAGTTATCATGCCAGTTAGATGCTGGATTGAGTGAGTAAATGGAGTGTCAGGTGTAACTGGGAATGAAGAAGGAGCATCTGAGATTTCATGTGATCAAAAGCATCCTGGAGATGGAAATATGCCTTTAATGTGAGCATTTCACTTGCCTGAAAAGCAAAATGCATGCCAAAAATGAGCAAGAAAGCATGCCTTTAAATATCAATGCCATTCTTAGCTTCTGTATAAAATCTTATCATCACTGAAACAGACAAGAGAATAGAAATCTAAAGATAGCTGGTATGATTAGATCGTGGTTTATTCCCTTCTCCCACCTGAAGATAATGCAGAGATGTGAAAGGTTTCTGATTCTGTTCCTGCTAAGTCATCTTGCTGACAATTATTGATTTGCAGGGTTGGTTGGCTGGTTGATTTGCATGACTACTTACAGAGTATGCTTACTATTCTGATTACAAAAGTACTCAAGAATGACCTCTCCCCCCTCAGGGAAAGGCAAGGAGGAAGGAAAGAAATGTCCTTTTTTTTGGTGCTGTTCTTTGCCGTACAAAAGCATTTGTGCACTTGATTTGTATCAATAAAAACAGTTTTCTGGACTAATGTGAAATTTGTACATGAGCCTCAGCCAAGCAATTGTGCTTTCCAAGGGAGCTGCATTGCACAGACAATTAACTGAATTATTTGGAGGTTCCTATAACTTACAATCAAGAAATATCAAGGACCTGCACAATTTTAAGATCAGTAACACCATGATGAAACAGTACACATCAAAGAAAACCTGAAATCTGTTGAAAGGATTTATTATGAAAAAGAAGCAAATTAAAGCTTCCTTGGGGCTCAAGAGCTGCAACACTTCAAAAATGGAAAGCTAACGTATAATGCATACCATATCTACTTGGTCAGTTCAAAAGCTTTCCCTGCAAAACAATTCTCAAAAAGCCTCCACAGCAGGCTGCAGGACACTAGGAAAATCACAGCCTTAAGTTCTCTTTCAGGCCACAAAAGACAAGTTGCTCAAATGACAGAACTATCTGCCTTCTCAAGGTATCGTTGGATCATTTTGATCCCTGTCCACATGAAATACTGTCACCATTACCACTGGGCATGCTAACTGTGACTCAATTATTTGTAACACAAATCATAGTCATGCAACCAGTAGTGAGACTGAACTAACACACAGATCAGAGCTTGATGTTGGCAAATAAAAACCCCCAGTGAGATAAGGATTACCAATAATGGTGCAAACATATTCATTTTCAAGTGTATATATAAGATCCATGTATTCATACTTCTGATATAGTACTCACTGTGAAGAAGGAAAAAATCTACCCTGACTTCCTCCAGTGACCCAGAGTCACAGCCAAAGTAGATTTGGGACCACTGGGGGAAAGATCAGAAACATGGCCCTGAGCCAAATCCTGCCTCTGCCTGAAATGCAACTGTGGAAGTGATTGTTGTGTCCCTTCTAAGGGAAATGAAGTGACACGTGGTTATGGTTTAAAAATATGCACTTTCTTCAGGCAGGACTTTTGAAAGGCATCAGTTGTCTCTAGAATGTCTTGTAATAACCTTGGTCTATACATTAATGTGCGATTAAAGACATCAGCCACTTTTCGCCATTAGCAGCATCACTGAAACAGGAGAAGAAGTCCTCTTTGAAATGCAGTTTATTCTACAAACATTTAGAGTAAAATCTTCTAATTTCCATAACTGCATATAATATCAGAAAGAAAAACTGCTACTATGGTCATTTGAAGGTTACTCAGCTATTTTCTAAACTACTCACTTACTAGAGAAGGATTAAATGAGAGATGAAATGTTTCCTTTAATTTACACTCATGTTATTCTCTTTGGGCATTTTGTTTCCACACATCCACATTCATCTACGTACACGTATGTGAACTGGACTGTTTTATGGTGTGAGCAAATCAGTTCCACCTTCGCTTTGTGACTTCTTTTTTCATGGCAGCAAGTGCATTTGTGTTCCATTTCACTGGCCTCAAAAGAATACCTATAGAAATGAGATTTTTCACATCAGTCTGCTGCCTGTGGTCTTCCCAAACTCATCTGTATTTGCTGCTCCAAATGCACTTACTACAAAGGAACAACATTTCTCATCTATTCTTATTATTCATAAAAGCCTTTTCTCAGGATATTATTGGCCATGCAGGGCCAGATCCTTTGACACCAGTGGGGAAAATACCAGTAACTTTCATGGATTTTGGATTAGGCCCATTCTAGCAAGACAGAAAGGAGTAATTCATGCAGGAAACAAAAGGCAGGAAAACCTCCTAGAGCTGTTCAAAAATCATACAAGGACATGTTTTAAGAGCATGTTTAATAAATTTAGCTGACATCTTTCCCAAGGGATCTATTTTCCTGTCTAAGATAAGGCACTCTATCACAATGAAGCCATTGCTAATGGCTGCTCTTCTGCACACCCAGTTTCCCAACCGGTTCCTTTCAAAACAGCAGGAAGGGGACAAACAAATGCAGCCCACTGGTGACAAGAACCCAAGAAGACAAGCCACAGAGAAGGACAGAGAAAGGCTTCCTACTTACACAGAGTAGGTACTGCACATTCCTTCACAAAAGGGCACTGGGACAGGAGCAGCTGACTTGCAGTTGCCATGGACGATGTACTGCTCCTTCACATTGCGTTTGCACTTGTGGGGTAGGTCAATACCTGGGCAGGAGAACACTTCTGTTAGGCTTCTTCAGACCAGGGAACAAATGTTTTGAAAGGTATCTGCTAGTAAATCAAGGACATTTCATCCTAGCAAAATTTCTCACAGTTCAAATGCACAACAAAAACCACAAATGAGAGTGCAAAGCAGCATTAATTCAGCAAAATGATTCCCCACTGGTCAATGTACTTTTTCATTTGTGGACTAGCTTTAGCATGTAAAGATACTGTTGAATCAAGACCTAAAGGAGACACAAAGGGTTTAGGTTTTTCTAGAATTGCTATGAATTACATTTGTGGTTCTATAA
Organism: Cyanistes caeruleus; assembly: GCF_971803275.1. NCBI lineage: Eukaryota > Metazoa > Chordata > Aves > Passeriformes > Paridae > Cyanistes > Cyanistes caeruleus. The sequence goes on from NC_141706.1 coordinate 23,080,465, forward strand.
TAACCTAGGATTTCTGAGTGGATGCTACAGAAAAACAAACTTTGTTTCTATGCAATTTGCAGATGCAAGAACAAAGAAAATATTTTCTACTAGTTCTCTTATCAGGAGTATTGTTCAAGCTAACAGTATTTCAGTTATTTAAAAACACAGAAAAGAAGATAAAAAAATTTTAGTGTTCCCATTGGAAGAATGAGGCAGATTTTTAGTCTCTGCTGTGAGGTACAGGACAGTTCTGCTGCTGTAAAACTGTCTTTCAGTCTGTGGAATGTGCATGTAGAAACAGTTACAAGCAGGGAAGGCCCAAACAGTATTGGAATAGTGAAGCAGTGACTTAATGCACTCACATGTCTTACAACAGCCATCTGAAGACACCTCAACTGTCCCCTGTATTGAAAAAGTAAGCAGAATAGTCAGTTCAGATGTCTGCTGTGCTAAGTAGACAGTAGCAATTATGAGAGTTCTGTTAGAGTCCCTCATCTCTAATCCACACAAATTCTTCATCAGACCTATTTGCCTACCAATTATATACCATTATTATTATATTATTATATTATTATAATATTATATTATTATTTGCCTACCAATTATAAAGCTGCTTAAAAAACCCAAACCAAAACAAATCATCCAGCAAGGAAGGGACTGAATTTTCTTAGAACTATATACCTTCTCACAAGCCAGGTAAGATGCCCTGTAATACATGCCTGATCTTATTTAGGTCAAATTGAAGCCAGCATAAAAACCCCAGCCCCAGAGAATGACAGCTGCCCCTGGAATGGAACAGCCTGTCCTGAGCAGAGCCCACCCCAGAGCTAATTGGGGTACAAGGCTGTCCTAGTCCCTGCTTTGATCTGCTGTGAAGTCCCAAAATGCTTCTGACAGTTACTGGAAATCACCAATAGCTGAAAGCCCAGGTATGACTGTTACCCCTTGCTCATTCATGTTCCACTTCCTCAGTTCATGGTACAGCACATATCACAAGACACTATGTTCATCAGTCTCCTAAGGAGCCATGGTGAGTTACCACTTGTTCAATTGCATTTTATAACACTGATGTTTCTCAAGTAATGAAAAATCCCTCCATGCTATTGCTCCAACAATACACTACTCTTTCTAGTGCTTATCCCACAACAATTTAAATTGTGTGGGCTTGTTTGCAAATATTTTTGCTTTATTTCCATGGGACACAGGGCTAGAAAAGCACATTTCCTTCAAACAAGGATGATTATATCAGAAAGATCAAGAAATACTCATTCAAAACAGCAAATATAACTCCCAGGCCAGCATCAGGGCTCATTACAGAAGTCTTTTTCTGGCTGTAAAATACTTACTGGCACACAGTTTGCTTCTTCAAATGGTAGGCAGACCTTTATTGTACTAGTCAAGGAAAACTGGCCTGCTGATTCAGTGCAGGTGTACTGAGTACAGTTGTCATATGGATCTTTATAACTCTTTCCAACCTGATAAAAAAAGAAAAAACCAGAATAAACCAGAATAAAACAAAATAAACCAAAATAAAATAAAATAACCACCAACACCCCCTTCCCCAACAAAAACAGACAAAAAAAAGCTAATGGAGTACAGCAATAAAATTAGAAAACTGAAACAGTAATAAAGTCAATGAACTGTCAGAGACTGGGTTGCTCATATCACTATGAAAGGGCTGAGATGTCTGCAACTCACATCTACAAATTATACCAAGCTTACCCACTACCAGTCTATGCAAAATCACTTCTGTGGCCTTCCAGGGGAAAGAATGAAAAAATGCCAGAATGAGCATAAAGGTATTAACATTAATGCCAGAAGGTAGGTGTGTTAATGTTTGTGGGCTGAAATAAACACAAAAGAATAACAACTCTTTCAAAGGATTTAATCAGTTTTCTTTTTTTAATAGATGGAAGAAAATGAAAAGGAGTGAAAGAGGACAAAAAAAGTCTTTGCAATAGGGATTAATGGATAACTGCAAAGCCTCCTCATGCAGAGATAAAAACTATACATGGAACAGTAAAATCTAGCTTATAAGATAAATTATCAAGGAATAAAAGGATGAAATAGAAAAGATGTAGAACATAGGAGCTGTCAGAGAAGCAATAGCAGGTAAGACAAGCCACTGGTTCAAACAGCATCATTAATCATACACAGGAGCAGCAGGCTGTAATAAAAACAAAGAGCTAGGAAAAAAACCAAAGAGCTAGAATCATGGAATCATAGTACCATTACGGGTGGAAAAGACCTCCAAGATCATCAAGCCCATCCTGTAAAGGCTCAGCTCATGCTCACACAACGCTACACTGACAAGACATGATGTATTAGCTGTGTGTGTTACCAAGTCACAGAACACTACAGCAGCTGTGTCACTTGATTTCTGCCTCAGCAGATTCAGAACCAGTGGCAGCACAGCTATATCAGCTTGCTCACACTCTGTCTCTGTATCTTCAGGGTAAGACAATGAAACTGCTTCAGATGGGAGCAGTGTGATGTGAAGCCAGCACATGTATCTCTGCAAGAGCAGTATTACAGCATCACCATCCCTTCCAAATTCTTTCTTGCTATTTCATGCAAAGACAAGTGGAGGTAACATCATTTCCATTCCTGCCAGAGAATATTGTTGTCAACATGGCAGTGCCTGTGAGGTGCACCACAGCAGGGAACAGCTATATAAACAACTACATTCACTTTGGAAACACAGACATTTTTACATCTCCTTGAGGTCCTCCCAGCCTTGAAATGCATGACACTGGTTGAAAAAATGCTGAGGTCTTTTTGATAATTCATCCTTGTGTGCAGAGCAAGGAAATTCTTACCTCAATGGTCACATTGCCAAATGGAAAATTTGCCACACATGCCACTTGCTGGCACTGGCTGCAGCACTGACCCTTCTCTTCCACATAACGATAACCCTGTGGGAATAAAGTTTCCATTTATCCATGTTAACTGTGTCTTGTTGCTGAAGCATCTTTGGATCAAAGCTACACTGAAGATGGCAGAGGAAATGAGCCAACCTTCTGGTTTCAATTTTGCTCTCTTTCGAAACCTGTTTGGAACCACATTAAGCCTGTCAATCAAAGCTGGTAATTTTTCTGCCTTACTGCATAATGACTTCTGGGTACTTCAGTTGCCATGAAGACCCTGTCATTGACTATTCTTCTCTTCAGACTAACACACAAAAGAGGTCAAATAAACTAACTTAGCAAATGATTACTTGAACAATCTACCACCACTGCTTGGTCTGAAATAATTATCTACAAGAACTATTGCTGTCAGACATGTGAAGATTTTCTCCCCTGTGTTTTGGGTACCCATTGGTCTTTTGGTGGCTGTGGGTGTGGCTGGCTTCAGGAAAAAGTGTAATGAAAGGTTTTGTCCATTTCTAACATTGGTGGTGCATCTGTCCTTATCTGGGGATGAATGGAAAAGCTACCCACCCTGCTTATATTCAGTAACAGACTGAACAACTTGAGTGCTAATTCTCACAAGTACTGAGAAGTAACTGAATATTCCCCGCCCACAAGTGAAAGTGTCTAGAAACATATAAACCACTGTGCAGTTTCCTCACAATCTTCATTTATGAACTGAGAATTGTCAACATCAACAAAATGAACCAAACATCTTCCAGCAATCAGACTTCAACTGGTTTGCAATCATTTTCCCTCAGGGCACCTTTCCAAGGGTGACCTCTTAAATTTGCTGGAGCAAAAATAACAGGACACCCTAAAAAGGATTTTACGAAACAAGAAATAGAAGAGACTTCTTAATAGAAGAGTCTGTTCTGCCGTGTTGCACAGATAAAGCAGTTACACTGTCCCTGTTTCAACTCAACAGCCATTGTGGTCAAGGAGGTGCTGACCTGCTGACAGGTGGTTTGGCATTGCACTGGAAGGCACTGGATGCGGTTGGTCTGTGTCACAGGATCCTGTTCATCTGTGCACACACAGTTCTCACAAGAGCTTTTAGGCACCACTGCCCCTGGCTGGAAATATAGGGGAGAGAGAAAACCATGACAGGAATTCAGAGGGTTCTGGAATAAACATTCCCCTGGCCTATTGAAAAAACTAATGCTTATGAGGTTTATTTTTGGAAGGATATCCTGAAATTAATATACAACCAGATCTCTAAAACCTCACCACTGGTATCACAAAATGAACACAAGGCTGATGCTCCTAAGTGTATCAATGATGTTAAATGAGTTCTCATAAATTCCAAGCACCTATTTTTGGTCAGTTTGACCAAGCAATAATCTTACAGCATTCAATGAGATTTTAAACTTGTGTTCAATCACAATTCTGACCCAGTGACTCTAAAGCATAGGCAAGATCTCTTTTAGTAAGCAAGTAACTGGTCCTCTAGCATTACGTATTCAGTAACCTGTCCCAGAGTGACAGATTGCTTGGGGTTGGCAGGGAGACTATTGGCAGGAAAGAATTACAGGCCATTCTAATCCTGCTTTTTGTGTAAGTGTTGAAAACAAGAACTTCAGATAATTCTGACTCAGGCAACATTAACTTGTTAGGGAGAAGTGTCTGGAAGAAGACCTACCTTAAATTCAACTCCTTCAGAAACACATACACCCTTTGGTACTGTAAGAAAAAAAAATAAATTTAAAGGTTGTGCTAGGAATGATGCAGTTACTTTATTAATCTCTGAATTGTGAGTGATTTAGAGAAGTCAAAGAGTAGAGCTGAACTTAATAGCCCACACAAGAGGGGGAAAAAAAGCAACTAGTACATGGTGCTAGTTGGTATTCAGAAGCCCACATGTAGCATCTGCTTAGATGTTATGCATCAAGTGGGGATAATTTTCTGCCCTGGTATTTTCCATAAGGTAAAATCTATTTGCCTTATGGCTTTTTTTACCCATACTTGAAATTACTTGACCTTTTCTTTATTGTTAACCACCATGCTGGTAACAAAGCTAATGGGCTTAGGTATGTGAATCTGGAAATATAATTTGGCAGCAGAGCTTCTGGACAGGCTCAGTTTAACCCTCATTCAGTATGTGGTCAACAGCTTACACTCCCTGAATTCTGGCTGCAGAGAACCTGAACCAGTTATTCTAAAAAAACAGAAACAAAAAGAAAAGAAAAGAAAAGAAAAAAACCAAACACCACCCCCCCCCCCCCAAAATAAAAAAAAAAAAAAAGGTGAGGGGGAAGGAAAAAGGGGTAACAAAAGGGAAAAAAGTAACCCAATTGTAAAATCTGAGTGGGAAGAGGCTTCTGCCACGATGTAAACTCATTTAGAAAAATCAAATATTTCAAAGAATAAATAAATTAATTTAGGGAAAGAAGGTACTTACTACAGGAGAAGATAGGGCAACAACCATCCTCAGACATAGCCACCACTGGCTGGAAACCTAAGTCACATCCTGTTTTGTTGATAATGCAGGTTTTTATATCACATTCTGCAATAGACAGCAAAGACAAAGTAAGCCAAAGCATCCCATCCAGAAGCATTACTTGCAGACAGAGCTTGGAAAAAAACATCCTATTACCAGTGCCAGGATCCTCTGTCCTGTGTCTTGGTATAGACACTGGGAATGGCCAGGTTTAGGAGCAGGCTACTCCTGTGCTGTGGTGGGTATTTGGGACTGGGAGTGTGCAAATGCAAAGTTGAGGGCAAACATATCAGGAACCTCCACAGGAAGCCTTAGGGAAGTCTGGAAGATGAACACATCCTCCCTTACTGGGTGAGTCTCTGTGGAAGAATTACCCACTCATCTCAGAAAAACAAGAGTCAAAGGATCCTGTGGAACACCTGCTGGTCCCAGTGATCCACAGGGGATTTTCCAGTGTAAATGTCTGTCAGGTCATGGCATTAATTTAGAGTACAAGCTGGACCAGAGGAGTTCTTTTCTGGTAGCAAGAGCTCCTGGAACATAGATGGAAGAGATAACCACTCCAGTGTCTTATTGGAATCTGCTACCAGTGGGACACCACATCTCACTTTAGGATCACTGATGAAGGCAAATGATGCCGTGTCATGGCTTGTGAAGGATCTACTCACCACAGACTGTCTCTGTGCAGCAGGGGTCTTCCAGACGCGGTTTTATTTTGCGTACAAAGCCTTCTTTTGTGCAGTTGACAGGCGGAGATTTAGCACAAGGGCGGGGGAAGCAAGTGATGTTCAAGGTTGCTTCATCACAAGTACAGTATTGACAGTCATGTTCCCAAGCCTCTCTAGGCTACAAAAACAAGAGGGATAGCACTTCAGAGAGCAAAACCTGGAAGCATTATATTAATGAATGCCTGCTGCAAACCAGTGTAGGACTGAGTTGACCTAATTTATTGTAGGAAAATTGCAGTTCAAATCCTAGAGGGAGAAGAAGGAAACAGTAAGAAAAAATCCCATTATTTGCCACCTTCCTTTGCAAGTTGATGTGTTTCCAGGAGGAAAGCCTGATAGTTCTACCAGGATTCTCGCAAACTGCTCTTTCTATTTCTGTACCTCAAGGGATTAAACAAGTTCTGGAGTTAATAAAATCTTATTTTCTTCACACTGTCATTGTAGTTCACTATCTTTCAAGCTTAGAATTAAAAGAAACAACTTATCTAGTCATTTTTGAAGAAGGTCACAGAACACAGATAAAGACAGTATTTTCCTTTCTCTTACCTGTTTCACTGACCCATCTTGTGCAGTGCAACCTATAAAAGGAATTAGATATTACTTTAAAGGTAACTCAATCAGGGAAAACAACAGAAGCAGAAAAACAGGAACATAAGGAAGGTATTGAAATCTGAGAAACGGACACAAAGAGAAAGAGAAATTCAGAGTGCAGAGTGACAGATTGTAAACACAAAAACATCTTAAATATGCTATTCTTCTTTCTAAAGTTGCAGTTTCTGCATATAAGAGCAGGCAGAAACTCTCAATCTGGAATGCTTCCAGCCTCACCAGAAAGGGTCAGTAACAAGGTTTCCCCCGTTTTCTCTGTACCCAAAACAACCCCCTTAATGTGCACTTCTAGTCAGGCTCTTACCCCCACTTCCCATAGCACCACTTATACTCTTTCTTACCGCAAACAGACACACAAATGCCATCATGATCATTCAGCAGAATTTTTCCATCAGGACAGTAGCATCCTTCAACAAACACCGATGTGCTATTTTTGGAGGGAAGGGTGTCCATAACGACTCCTCTGCACAATTAGAATATAAATGAGAATGTAAAAGGTAGCCCAGGGCAATCAAGACACCTACATCCCAAGGGAATGTGAACTTCAAACTTCCCCAGCAATTTTCACATCGCAGTCTTCAAAAACGCCTAATAGGGAATGACCCACCTGCTGAAGCAAGTGTTTCTTTTTGCTTCCCCGCATGGCTTGTACACCTGATCCTGAGGACAGCTGGCCTCTGCGGAGCATTGCAACACACAGGTTAAAAAGCCCAGACCCCACGTTTACCCTCCGAGGCAGGAGGACACGAAGGGACAAAGCGCCCAGGCTACCGCAGCAACCTCCCGGGTCCGCCCAGCCCGGCAAGGGGGTCCCTGCCGCTCCAGCCACAGGGGCCGAGGGGCCAGCACGGTGCAAGCGACAGGACCAGCAGCGCTCGCCCTGATCCCGAGCAGGGCAAAGCAGGCACACAGAAGCGGTGTGTTGCCATCTAGTGCCCAAGCTGCGGGGAGCACACGGGACTCCTCGGCTGAGCTACGCAGGAGACATTGTGGGCCTGGTTCCCCCTTGTTTTGCACCAGGTCTGAACTGGAACAGCCTCTTTGGTTTGTTCCTGCTTTTTTTCAGGTCCGGAGCAGCAGCGGAGTACAGAGCAGACCAGACTTGCTTCACCCCAGGGGGTGTTTTCCAGGCTTAACTCGCTGCCCATTGCCAGGCCCTCAGCGCTCCCATGCCCAGGCTTTGAGCACTCCTATTCCCAGAGCACTCCCATCCCCAGGCCCTCAGCGCTCCCGTCCCCAGGCTCTCAGCACTCCCATCCCCAGGCCCTCAGCACTGCCATGCCCAGGCCCTCAGCACTCCCATCCCCAGGCTCTCAGCACTCCCGTGCCCAGGCCCTCAGCACTGCCATGCCCACGCCCTCAGCACTGCCATGCCCAGGCCCTCAGCACTCCCATCCCCAGGCTCTCAGCACTCCCATGCCCAGGCCCTCCACACTCCCATCCCCAGGCTCTCAGCACTGCCATGCCCAGGCCCTCCACACTCCCATCCCCAGGCCCTCCACACTCCCATCCCCAGGCCCTCAGCGCTCCCATGCCCTGGCTCTCAGCACTCCCATGCCCAGGCCCTCAGCACTCCCATCCCCAGGCTCTCAGCACTCCCATGCCCAGGCCCTCAGCACTCCCATCCCCAGGCTCTCAGCACTGCCATGCCCAGGCTCACCACACTGTCCACTCGCCAGCCTCCTCCAGTCCACACAGACCCCGTGGAGCCCACACAAGGCTGCGTAGGTCTGCATGCTCTGGCACTCGGTGCTGGGGTGCTCCTCCGAGCACCCGCTGGCCACACACGCCTCATAGTAGGGCTGGGGGGGAACCACGCCATGGCACTCTGTCAGGGTCCTTCACGAAGCAAAGAGAAAAACCTTGGGCTACTTCCAAGGAAAAATTCAGAGCCAAACCATCCCCCCTGCCGCAGGCAAAGTCTCAAGGTACAACTACAAATTGTTCTCGTAGGCAATACACTCCCACAGCTTAATACAGAATGAGCTTTACCTGCCATTCTTTACAAGGCTTTGAAAGAAAACAGTATTATGTTGGACTGCTACCTGCAAAGATTCCTGCACAGCTAATAGCTGTAAGTCTATATGCTGACATTTTTATGCTAGCATGTTTGAAAATCCTTCTTTAAACCACAAAATTATTTTTAAAAACAGACATGTGTTTGCTTACTATATTCTGACTGTGTTTCATATCATTCAGAGCTTTCAGATATTGAATTATAGCTAGTTCCCACTTGGCCTCTCCAGAGCTCACAGGCAGAGGGAGTGCCAAGCAGCAGACACTATTAAGAGAGGAATGATTTTTCTGATGCAGCTGAAAAATATCTGCCAAGCTCAAAACATCTGTTCACTGCCAAGCTCACACACATCTGTTCATTACTCAGTTTCACAAGGTATGCAAGACTGTATTTTCTTAATTTCCTAGAATCAGTTTACCCAAGCCATTTAGAGAAGAATGAAATTTCCCCGTGGACTTATTTGTCTGATACTTCTGTGAGTTGTCTTACCAGATAATTTTACACAGATTAGAAGGCACACAATGCTGATGATACTCAATCTTTGACAGTTTTGAGACACCAGGATTACAGTATCTGTTGGTAGGATATGGGACTTTCCAATCTAATGCCATCTCTTTGAAGGACTTGACAACCTCACCATTCCGCTTCATAGCATCATCAGACTTCTGGTTGGTGCAGGTACCTGGTAGCAGTATAAAAATGACAGTTCAAGGACAGTTGATGCTGGCAAAGATGCTTTTAGAGAGAATCTGGGGGGAAGTTCTCCTCCTTGTGCAAAGGGAGCGAATGTGGGGTCCTGGATAAATTCACACAGACTGTTTCCAGAAAGAGCAGGTTTGAAGAAACAGTTTGACAGCTACTCATGAAAACCAGAATTGATGTGTTGGTTGATACATTTCCTCCTGGTGGCCAGAGTAACTAAGATGGCACAGGACTCTCCACATTTCCTACATTCCTATACAAAGTAAATATGATGAAAAAGAAGGACCTAGAAAAATTCTATCCCAAACAGACTCTGAACAGAGAAAGGATATGACTTCAAACTACATTTCCTGACAGTGTCTTTCCATTAAATAAATTTCTTAACATTTGTGAGAAATAGTGAAGTTGCAAGCATTTACAGATTTTACAAGAGAATGAGAGATAGAAGGAGGAAAATTCAGAGCATTAAATTTTGTCAGCTGATGAGTACACTCACCACAGAGTCCCATGGTATTGTTATAAAACTTGCTGAAAGGGAGTCTTATGTAAAATGCAAGTCGACTATAGGAGATATAAACCTCTAATTCAGGTATTTCAATTATGGCATAAAGGCCAGAACTGGTTATCCTGATACCATTCTTAAAAATGTCTGGAACAACTTTCTTATCATCAAACAAAATCTAAAAAGAAAAGAAACAAAAGGTCTTTATGGACACTCTTTCATTGAGTAAGGTACATGATTAGTGAAACTGGAAAGCAGAGCAGCACAAATTCAAGGCCTTAGGTGCACCAAATGATGTCTGGCAAAGGCAGTCATTAAAGCAGTTGTCTAATAGTCCTTTTTATTATGTTACAATTTATATTTGAATACTCATATCAGGACAAAAATCACAATTTTCAGTTATGTGATCATTTCCCAGATTTTTAGAATATACAGATTTTATTGACACAAAGCAAAAAAAGAGAAGTAAAGTAATTGAATTTCTTATCCATTCCATATTTTACAAGCTTAATCCTTTGTCATGACAGGACATTTGGCAGTACAGTAGTATGACTACAGCAAAATAATATTGAGAATTCATCTAAACACAATACTTTACCAAGTTTGTTTCTTTTCCATGTTCCATTGCTTGTGTCAGAATAACAACAGACTTGGAGTAAAAAATGATAAGGGACATTGAGCAAATTGCTCCACCAGTGGCAGCACAGTAGTAGTTGTCTATGTGAATCCAGAAGTTGTGAGAGTCAGGATGAATTGACTTCACAAGGACATAGGTGCAGTTTTCTTTAAAATGGTAATATGCTCCATCAAAAGTCACATAATGCTCATTTCCCCATCCACTGCAAATACCTAGAAGACAGAATGACAGGCTTCAAGTTTGACTTCTGAGCTACTTGTGAGTACAAGCTGTTTTAATCTTCTCACTCGCTTCCAGTCAGAGACTAAAAAATACCCAGTTTGATAAAGAAAAACTACTCTAGCAAGGATATCTGCTTTCAACAGCCAAAATTTCAGATGGGATTCCATATCATTGTATCCTACTGAACTGATATGAACATAATATAGATGCTGACCAGATAAACTTCTTTTTTGAGGCCCAACTGAACATAACATAAATTTCAGGAATTTTGCTGCCACTTACACTGACACTCAGAGAGTTGACAGCAACCGGTTTCATCGGAGTGGTTTGTGAAAGGGAAGCCATTGACACAGAGTTTTGGTTGCTGAGGTGGGCAAGTTATGACAGACAATTTGATATTGTTTCCTTCTCCCAGGCAAGTGGCAGTATAGCAGTTTCCAAAATTCCATGTTTCATTAAACTATTGATTAATTGGAAAAAAAAAAAAAAAAAAAAAAAAGGAGAGGCAAATAACAAAGTAATGTCACAAAATCTTTAAAGTCACACACAGCAACTGCATTCCATTCAATTTGTCTGGCATGGCAAAACTTGGTGTCTACTCTGGCTCTGGAAATCAGGCAATATGAACTCTATAGGAATCAAGAGAGCCTTGGTATCTACCTTTTAGGTATATATATTAGGGTCCTGGCCACTTCTGATGGTAGGACACTGCCAGATGTGGCTTCCTAGTCTTTGTTCAGCTTAGATAGCTCTGCTCACCTAAAATCATTTAGGTGTTTCAGGTGAACAGAAGAATCTTTAACTTATTCTTTCAGTGGGGTTTTCTGGCGTACTTCTAAATCATCTCATTCAGCCACACCTACAGTCCAGCTGCAGTGCTGGATATCAGCATCAGAGGAGACACCAAATCTTGGCTGCAGGAAATGCATGAATGGTGGAATGATGAATGATGAAACACATCTTCAAAATCTCTCACCTTTCTGGGAGGAATGAGTGCAAGACAATCACTCACAGAAGTCCTTGTGGGAGCAGGAACTTGTTTTTTTACGCCAGGAGCAGGTGTTGGTGGACAGGTTTCAGAATGTGGATCACAGACCTTGAGGGTGTCAGTATGACCAGCTTTACACTCTGCCCAAAGTAATTCAATCTGACACGATTTATTGCAAACGGAGTAAGCACAACGACCTGATACATTCACTGGCAGAGAAACATTTTCTCCTGCAAGGGCAAAACCCAAGTGTTAGCCTGAGGCCTAATCACAGAGCAGCTGCATTCTCAGCTCTGCATTTAACTATCTGTACCCAATAGCCATGCTCAGGGGACTGTCTGTCTGCAGTTCCTGAGATTCAGTGGCTGAATATTCAAGTCACCCAAATGGCAAAGACTGAGGGAGGGCCACAAGGCATAATCTGAAATCCTGCTCTTAGGTACATTGGAAGGAATTGAAAATGAGTACAAGAAGAGACAATACTGAGTATGTCACTGAGTGCATCTGCTCTTCACGAACACTAGGAGCTAAGTGAAGCAGGAGCTACTAACAGATGAAGAGTCTTTCCTCCCCACTTTTGGAATATTTCTGTGAGTTACAAGCTCCTGTTCAGCAGTTTGCGATTCAGGGCTCTGCTGACATCAGCAACTGCTCTAAGTTTCCTTATACCAAGGATATTCAAACCAGACCAAAGTTATTGGATATGGGAGAGTTGTAGTTCTGAAAGTGTTAGCTACAGTTCAAAGATGTAACAACTTCTGATAATGTCTAACTGTGAAAGGCAGACCGAGAACTTGCTGAAGCACTTTTATCTATCAGTGCATCTTTCCATGTCAATGGTGCAGAAAAAAAAATTGCATGGTTTCTCACCCATTTGTATCAATTGTCCATTGTCATTGCAGAAGCAGGGAGTGGCTACCCCTGATGAGGGAGGTGCAGATGTTACATATTGAATATGTGGTCCTGCAGGAAATCAAATCAATTAGTATTTAAAACCTCTGCAACTCTACTTTCAAGCACTATGACATCTCTTACATTCTCTACAACCACGAAAAAAAAGAGAAAAAAGTAATCTTTTTTTTACCCCCACTACATTCTGTACATGTCCACACAGAAACCACCCTCTGTATTTATAAATACTCTCTCTATTAGATATTATGGTGTTGTAATACTACACACACCCCCTCCCACTTCTAGGTTTTGGGTTTTTTTCTATATGGAATACAATAAACTCCCCTTCTTCTGTCATTTATTCATTCCAATTAAATGTTTCTAGTCCTGCAGTACTTCACCTGACTTTGGAGAGATGATTTCCAGTGGCACTCCATTTGGATTTGTAATGCTTTCTTTCAAAGCAACTGTTGTTTTAAATAGAAACAGATCATATAGACATTTTACTATGCCATCTGCAGAGTGTTTTCAATAATCCTTCCTTTTCTAGGTATTACTCCACTGTACTTATTTCAATTGTTAATATTCTCAGTAAATACCAAACACGTGGGCACATCATCAAGTATTTAGCTCTTCCACTCACATGAGTAGAGAAGCTAACTTAATTTTCCTTGTTGACCTTGTATAATTTTCTACCAGGATATTAATTTTTTTTTTTTAGCCACTTATTTTTATTTGTAGTGATCATGTGGCAAATTTCCCACTTTTCTTTATCTTCTTTTTGCTTCCTATTTTCTGCTTTTTCACATTCCATTCACTCTGGAAAATCCCTTTCGAACAGGAGTTAATTGCCAAGAAGTTTTATTTTCATATTCCAGTGACCCATATGAAACTCACTAATTCCAGTGCAGAATACAGTACAATAAGAACTATAGTGTATTATAGGTGATAAGGAGAAGAAAAACAAGATTTAGAAGTATGAAATATTAAGACTGACAACACCAGAGTGTCAACTGTGGTATGCTTAAACTTATTGTTAAAGTTGTAAGGAAAAATCACTGAATCTTTCTGTTCTCTCTTAACCTCACTGACAGTAAGGTCAGCAAGAATCTATGAAAACTGCACTTTTGGTCTTTACCACGAGACCCACAAGCCCTGTTCCCTCAGTTTTCAAACTTCAACAGTCTTAAATTCTGCTCTTATCCTAGACGTGCTTTTTCCAAGGAGTCTTTTTCCAAGATAGATAAATCTTATTATCATTACGGACTTCTACAGAATCACCACCAAGCCTCTTATCAATCTAGTACCTTGTGCTGGTGTAGATGGAGTTCTGCAGGGGGTGAGGGTTTTAACAATCTGTCCATTAGGGCCACAGACCGCTTCACCACACTCGGTCCCATACACGTGGCTGTACACAGTTTCGTTTAAGGTGTAGGTCTTCCCATTGTAGCAGCAAAGACAAACTGAAGCACCAGAAGAGAAAATGCCATAGCACCAGAGGATACTTGCCATATAAATACAAGTGAAAAGCAAACCAAATTCTGCATTTATGCTTCTGAAGGCTCACATCAAACATGAGTTACCTGGCAGAAAAACTTTGTCAGTTTCTGCTTGAGAAGCTGCACTGGGAGTCTATCTCATTTATTTAAAAGCGTGTTGGATTTTTCTGGTTGCTGGTGTTTCTTGGAGTCATGTTGCATAGAGGAATAACTGGTTGGTAAAAGCATCAGAACTGCTACTGGCCTAACCCAGTCTGGAGCACCTGAGTGTGACTGGGATTTACTGCCTTTCTGAGTGACAAAACACTGGCTCAGGAGGTGTTGCACAGCCATTTCCGTCCACAAATGAGAAGCATACAGTGGTACACAACTCCATTCAAATATATGAGAAGCTCTCCAGATTTTGGAGACTGTACATGTAAGAACCAAAGGAAGTGTATCTATTACTGTAACAAAATCAGCTAAACTGTGTGTTATCTACTGGGTCATCCTGTGTTTTGGGGTGTGATTTCTCCCAGATATGGGAATGAAATGATGTTGTAACTTAACCAAATCTGTCCTTTAGGCACACAAACACATATCTGATAAGCTAGCTGGCTTGGTTTTTTTTATTAAATGAATGGTCAGAAAACTGCACTTCTACAAGATTTTCCCTGTTCTAACTTATTAAAAGAGATATCATGAATGGCCTGCTATAGACTACTATCTATCTGTCTTCACTGACTACCCAGAAAGTGGAAAAGTGGTATTAATCTGGGTAAGATGAATCCTACATATCACACCTGTCTCCTTCCTCCCTATGATTATTCTTTACACAGCTCTTGATGTAAAAGGCTGCATTTTGCTTATCAAAGTATATCTGTGCTCCCACATATTAAACTACCTGTCTGACCTCCTATTACCAGTATGTTTGCAGTAACATGTAATGTTGGGTTGTTTCAGTCCTGCCATCACTCAATGCATGGTGAGGGTGGTGAAAAGTTACCTTTGGAGTCTTCAGCACATAGTTTCTCTTTGGGGTCACTGAAGAGAAAGAGTAAAAAAAGAATTGTTTTATTGAAATGAATTAGTATACAGAAAAACATCATCTGCAACTGTACCTGTGTTTACAAAAAACCTACTCCTGGATTTAGTGGTAATTGCCACTGCCTATAAACATTAACAAAACATCTAGTTTGTCCTTTCCAGTCCTGTTCTATCTTTCTCACCATCAACTGACCTACCATGAAGTGCAGTTAGGGAGGGAGACACACTCTCTGCTCTCCTCATCAAAATACGGCTTGTCAGGACTACACTCTGGGTAACAGCCTGGAAAATGAAACAAAGTGTTCCTAGTCTGAGTTACATAGATACTGGAAAACACATAAATACCTCTATCAAATATAGATTTGATCCCCAAATGAATGTGATTTTAGTATGAATGTTCTTTTTACTACCAATTATTTTTCCAAGTCCTCTTTTTACCTCTCTCCCCAAAGTTTTAATTTACAACATTTGTCAACAGATTCTTTGCAAAATTCTTTGCAAATTTATATTGAATTTTATCTCTCCACAGATTTAAAGGCAGCAGGCAAATGATGCTTTGAATGGCACCATCACACAGGGAATTAGCAAAGCATGGTCAATGAGCTTTTGGGACAATGGGATAACCTTTCAGTCACTTTGGTGCTTCAGACATTTAAAACCAGACTAGTAGCTGCAACTCCCATAAACTGCATTAAAGTCAAGGAAGAATTACCTTCTAAACTGTACAGCAAGTTCCCACATTTCCCTTGTGGGTTCCTGCAGGTCCTTAGACAAGGGGCTCCACAGGGTTTATAGAACCACTCATGTTTGCCAGGTGGATTGTAATAATCACAGAACACAGCTGGAACAGAAGAATAAAAAACATTTAGGTCTCAGACACTGGGCAGGGACTATTTTCAAATCTTGTTTAAAATACTTTAATAAGATAAACACGATAAAAAGAACTCAGTCACACATGCATAGCAATGTGAGTGTTCTGCTCTTCTGTATCCCTTGTGTGCCTGAGCACAAGGGGCTCTGCTTTCTGTGTGCATTTCAGAGCAGTACTTACGGCAAATGGCAGGGGTTCTCCAGTTGACACAGACACCAGCTCTGCTGCAGCTCCTCGAGTAAGCAGCAACTGAGGTACAAAAGCACTCACAGTCTCCCACACTGTCACAGCCACAGAAGTCAGACACACAAGATTCATAATATGGAATTGGGTTCACCTGCCAAAACACCGACAGAGCTGTCACCACATCTGTATCTGCTGTACTGTGTTTTAATGAGGGAAAGGGCTCTGAATTTCTGTCCTGCACTGATGGTTTGTGACAGACTGGGATTGTCACGAAGGAGCCATGATATTTTACAACAGGTAGTTTTCTCTTTTCACCTGCCTGGTAGAATTGGACTCTAAATCTTTCTATTCTCATATGTGTAATGGTGCCACTTACACTTAAAATGCCACCAGTGTGATTTCTGCAGAACTGAACTACCTTGTTTTGGCTTAGCACAGCTACACAGTGTGTGCACTCTTCAACTGAGAGACAGTGACTGAGTATGAAAGGAAATCCTGTTTCCAGTAAACTTCGTGTCTCTTGTTTTTTAACCATTGGCAACATAAACTAACAAATGAAATAAAGGAAAGGTTTTTTAAAATTTGTTTATTAAAGTGCACTGAAGCTTTATATAGACACCCTAATTAAGAAGAGTAGCCTTGTTTCTGTTTAAATTAATTCAATTTGTGACTCAAATAAACCAAATAATTAGTCTCTTTAGATAACTTAAATTAACTTCCCAAGGATCACCATACAAACAATCCTAGACTAACTTCTCTCTACATTTTACAGATGCCTAACTTTCTACTATTGGTGGCCAGCTATTATCCTCTTTATTTTCAGTTGTTCAAAACAGGCACTGCTGTTTCCTCAATACTGTGCAACAGGATTTAACAGGCATATCTGTGAAGTGAGGTCTTGAGAGACACAGCCTTGTACTACTGTGTAATATCTTCAATACTAAAAATATGCCTTAAATGTGCTGCAAAACAGCAACAAGTATCTAGTGTGAAACTATTGAGGATGAGAGAACAGGATTACCTTGCTGTGACAGGCTTCAAAGATGTTACTCTTAATGATGCTGCAGTGCTTCTGCCCCAGGGCAGACTTGAAAGGCTGATCCACACACAGGTCTGTCATGTTTATATTTGAACAGGTGCTTGTTATTTTCCAGCTATTTCCAAATTCCTGGATGCTCATCTCCATGGACTGCCCTCTGGTTGTGAAGTCATTCCTTGAGCGGCCATCAAAGTCCCCACAAAGACCACAGACTTTTCCCTGTGTAATTTGTGTAGGCACAGTAAATGCTTTGGTTATTTTGAGTGCAGCCCACTCTTTGACAGAAATAAACTATAGAACCTGTAAAAGCAAAATAGGTGCAAATTTCTAAAGAGACTGCAAAAAATGGCTTAGAAAAAGTTGGACTTCAAATAAATATTCTAGAATGTTTTATACTGACTGAACAGTGCAAGAAACCACAAGATAATGGCCTGCTTGCTGCTGCTTCTTGTCCACTAAACCAAATTTTTTACAAGCTTTTTTTTCCAAGCCTTGCTTTTCAAACTGGGGCTCCAGTTCTGGATGCATAACTCTAAATTTGAAATCATAACTCCCAGTCTACCCCCCACTTACCTGGAAAGATGGTGCCACATGAACAACAACAGTAGTCTTTTGGTCCCACATGAAGTTCATCCCTTGATTTGTTTCAATGACAATATAACCTCCTCTGAGATCGACTTTGTAATTTTTCTCAGCTCCTGGATCAGTGGCTATCTCCTGAATTCTTCCTTCCAAGAGCCTTATTTCACTGCTCTACAGATACATGAAGGAAATCAAATAGAAAACTTAGTGCAACAGCACTGGCTTTCTGGCTCTCATTTATTTTTCTGTCATCTTCACACTATCTTGGTAGCTAGGTGAGCCATAGTCACAGATGCACAGAGCCTACTGTCACAAATGCAAACACACAGACACACACAAATGCACACACATATTGTTGACTCCTTGCATCGTTCCCCTCATCCACAGAAGTGTTCAATCCCTGTTAACATCAAATACCTAAGCCTTTCCCAACTTTCCTGCCTTAGCTTGCTGGCTGTTTGACTTCCATAGGTACTCTTTAGCAGCAACTGAGATGGAATATAAGAGAATGATACAGTAATTACTACAAAATCAAGACTACAGCTGCCTGCTTATAACTAGTTCTAGACAAACCTCAAAAATCAATGTGATCTTTAGGGAGCAGATGGAGCGTGACTTCCCACAGGCGTTGTTCTGAATCACAATCCGGAAGGTGCCAGCATCCATGTTATTAGGGCAAAAATCCTTGGAAAAACAGATAACGTTCTGTTAGATCTTGTCACACAACTAGACCAGTCATAAGCATTTTCAGGAGCTCTAAATGAATGACACTCTGATCTGGATTCTTTATTCACTAGAACTAAAGAATTTTGGAAGAATCTGGTGGAAGATGACCTGGTGGCAGATGAATATTTGACTGGGATTTTCAAGAAGGAAAACTAAGGGAGAAAATGAACTTGTCATAGCAACAGTGTAAAAAGGTAAAAATATATTTTCTTAAAATTAGCAAAACCAACTGTAATTTGGGGATGACAAAATGTCTCACTGAGTGCTGTCCCATTACATGCAATTATTATATATGAGGCTCCCACGTTAGCCTCTGCATGCTTCTGCCACAACAAAAATAATGTCAGTCTTGGATGGGACGGGTGATGGGAACACTTTTCAACACCACACCAATTTCTTTCCCTTGAAAATGCTGGAATGCTATCAGTAAAGGGCAGTCCAACCAAGGAGTCAATCATTTGGGATCACACAGTGCCCTCTTGTGTCACTTCTGAGAGTTAATTTGCTTTTTTTTATGTGGAAAATCTCACTATCAGCTCTGGGTGCAAGGGGAGGGGAGTAGGCTCTGCTCATTAGTTTAGCCATTTTGCATGGGAATGCCTTTTAGTTACCCAGACTGAAGCCTACAGCATGGGCTGTGAAAAGCATATGGAACGAAAATTGAAAATAAATTGATACCTGAGCTAGGATATAGTCACAGTCTCCCAGGAAATCGAACTTCTCCCCATCAAAGCTCATGTAATGTCCATTGCCATACACAGTGCAGGTTCCCTTGCAGGGATTGTCTGTGCAGTTCCACTGCCTTTTGTTGCAGGTGCTGGGAGGCAAAAATGCAAAGAATAGACAACATTTACATGAAACATGGACTTTCCTTAACCCCAAACAGGAGCAGAATAATTAAAAAGGTTTATTGTTTGCAGTGCCCTCTCAACTGTTCCAAGATCATGCCAGGAGAGGCCATACCAATCAGAAAGTTCATGTTTACTACCCAGACACATTTATTCTATTACTTATTTCAAATATATTTCAAATAATTAATTCCTGTCAGCAGATGGTGGGAGTTTAGCAGACAAATTCGAGGTGAAAAAGTGAATATTTCAACCATTTCTGAATTTTAATGTGTGAGAGATCATGCTGGAGTTCTGTTACAGTGGTGTGAACAAATATTATCTCTGTCTTTCCTTTGGTCTGTCTGAAATGGAGAGAATTTTTTTCCCTCAGCAGCCCTCATAGTGCTGTGCAGCACTAGCAGCTACAAAGGTGTTGGTAACACCCCAGTGTTTTGGCTGCTGCTGAGCAGCACTCCCACAGCATCAGTGCTGTTTCCTCAGCATTCTCCCCCTCACTAGTAGGCTGGGGCATGGATAAGGTTTTGGGAGGGGACAGAGACAGGACAGCTGGCCTGAACTGGCCAAAGGGGTATTCCAAACCATGTGATGTCTGCTCAGCAATAAAAGCTAAGAGAATGGGGGAATGGAGTGGGAAAAGGGTGGTGTATGCTATGATGTTTGTTTTCTGAAGTTCTGTTCCTATGAAAGTGGGCTGGACATCACCTGCTGATGGGAAGTAGGGGATAAATATTTTGTTTTCCTTTTCTTCTGTACATAGACTTTGCTTTTGCTTTATTAAACCATCTTTATTTTGACCTATGAGTTTTTTCCATCTTGTTTTCTCCCCAATCCTGTCCTGCTGAGGAGGGTAGCGATAGAGCAGCTAGGTGGTCACCTAATGTCTAGCCAAAGTCAACCCACCACACCTTGACAACCTTCACCTCTTCACTAGTTCAGGAGGACTGTAGACAGAAAATCTAGTTGTTATACCCTGACACAGAAACTACATTTTCTTTCCCATGTGTGTCCTCTTCTCATGAGAAAACTATATCCTCACTGCAATAAAACTTCTTAATGACTCTGTGATATCAACAACAGCTTATCAGGTTTTGACTTCACATGTAAAACTTGACTGCCTGTACCAATGGTGATTAGACCAGTGTTTCTAGCTCTTATATTCTGTGCATTCATTTGGCAGAACTACACAGTCTCATCCTTGCTAAGTAATGGATAAGGATTCAAAGCATTCTACCCACCATGATGAGTAATAACAACGAAATCTATGGCACCAGAAATCTGAGCAACAAGAGTATTAATTTATCTTGAGAATTATGCATCTGGAAGCACTGCAAGACTCAAGGGAGGACCATTGCTATTCCTCTTTGACTAAATTCAATCATTTTCCAGGGTTCAGCTGTATCCAACACACATATACTCAATTCTCCCTTATTGAATGAGCAACCACACACCAGCCAGGGTAAGGTTGGTTTCTGAAGCTGGTGGGGAAACAGAAAAGGATAGAAATTGTTTGAAGATATTGGTGCTTGTTCTCCCCAAGTGCAGGCTCATCATCTCATGATGCAGAGAAATACTTCTCTTTTTATTTTTACTAGCAGCCCAATGGCTCTCATGATGAAGAGGAAGGCTTCAAAGCACACCTTGCCCCGTGGGTGCACTATGGACTGACAATTCTAACACACTTTCTTATAAAACAAGACTCCCTGGGATAATGTACCATGTGTTGCAGTCCACTTTGATGGTTTCCCCGGGTTTATAGAAGTGTCCTCCATGAACACATGGGCATTGATCTTTGGGAATACATCTTCCACTGCCATCCAATACCAGTCCATCAGGACACATGCAGCCAGAAACACATTCTGTGACATACTGCACATTAGAAGATACAGAAGAAGACAACTTGTTAGTGCACAGAAAGAGCAGGAAACCAGCAGAGATGTGCTAGCTCTGTAAGCCAAAGTTTTGGACTTTAAAAAACTCCTTAATTGCAAGCTAGTGGGAATCATGCTGCAAATATCACGGGTACATTGTTAGCTATAGCTGCTGTGTAGCAATGAAGCAGTTGGTGCGTGCCCAGCATAGCATGTTCCCATCAGTGCCTGATAAGGACAATCCTACATGCACAACCACGCTGTGCTGTGCCCCTGCTGGGAGGTGAGCTCCTTACACAGTGCATGTCCTGTGTCTTGCAGCTTTTCTGGCACTCTGATCCAGTTGCTCCAGGACCTGCAGAGCTGCAGTTGAAGTAATACATAGGAGCTGGGCAATCTGCAGCAGGAGAAAACATGTCAGGAAGGTAATTTAGAGAGAGCAATAAGGATGCCATCAGCGATTGCAGAACCAGACAGAAGATTTCAGAGATTCAAGAATTTCAGCAGATGTCTATAATTTAAAGTTTCTAATAGTTTTGCTTCTGCCTAATAACAGTAAAGGGAGAAGGCAGATAACTTCTAAGCTTTGGGAAATATCCTCGTCATCTAAAGAGTCTAGCAAGTCTGGTGACATTTTACAAAGACAAATGTTATCAATAACTAACACATTTCTGGGAGAATGGAAAAATGTGCAGTATACTAAAATGTTACAGAAAATGAGAGATAACACAGAAAAAACATTATAAATACTGGCTGACACCGTAATGTCATTATTTAACAAAATCTCACCTTTTACCAAGACAGTTTCTCCAATGCAGTCTAATCTTCCTTGAATGCATTTGCTAAAGAAATTCCATAAAACAAAACACATCAGCTCTTTGCACTTTTCTCCCTCACTAGGGAGAAAGGCACTGCAATGCTTCACTTGTCACATGAATAACAAATTCCTATCAAAATGAATATTACAGCTATCAGTTTCACAGACATGAACCATCCCCAGAAGGAAGATTAAAAGATCCAGCTCTTAAAATACTCTTCCTTCATCTGCCACTGGTTTATTGTGTGTTTTCTTTAAATCAAGTTTTTTCTAATCACCCATTTTCCACTCCATGAGATGAGACTAATATTTTCCTAAATAAGAGATCTCTTAAATTACGAAATGAATATGTGATTACAAAATAGTCTAGAATGCTCAGCTGGAAGACAGCTAGGGAGAGAACATATAAACATCTAAATATATAATAAGAAAGCCTTCCCCTGGTAGTTATTTCCATTGCTGCCCTAAGGTATTTGAAAATGAGGATAATGACAATTGTTTTTCAATGCAAATGCAAATTAATGTCACTATTTTTAGTATCCTTCTCCCATACCCCAGCAGTTTCTCTCTCTCTTTTCTAAAAAATCAGTTCAAAAAAACTGAGAATTGGGTGGTTTTTTTCATGGACCATTTTTATTTTTTAAATAGTCTGCCGGATGCTGTGGAGATTTCATTTTGCTTTTTCATTTCAAAGCCTGAAACTCCTTCAAGCCTTCTGTCTTCTAGAAAACTTGCTCCCACTGTTTGTGGATATTTTTTACACAACAATGAACTCTGCATGAGATAGATTACAAATATTGTTCTACTTAACATGTTTTCAAGTTCTTGTTTGCTAGCAGGAATATGCAGGAATTTACTGTGGCTGTACTTCCTGCCAGGGGAAGATACAATCTAGGAAAAATTTGCCATTATTCCTAACTGTAAAATGCTGCCATTCATGGATTTGAGCAGAGACTTCCCCCATGAGCCCTGATTTCCCCAGGCACAGAGCAGCCTTTGCATCATCAGAGCAACTTACCACATGAGTTTATCCTCTTGGAAGGAGTTGCCAGGCTGAACAATCTTGCCTTTGTAGTAGCAGGGGCAGTCATCTGGAGCCACACATTCCTCCTCATCGTTAAGGTAGGTGCCTTCAGGGCAAGCACAGCCCTCCATGGGAGCGATCTGGACCTTGCACAGAGGGTCAGGTTCATCCAGCGAGCGGCAAGACTGGTTACAGTACTTCACACTATAGTTATAAACCATAGTCTCAGGACACTCCTCAGAGGGATCTTTGCAAGAGAAATAGAAGGGATGTATGGCCTTGTTTGTGCAATCAACTGTCATGGCTTCAGCATGCCTTTCTGCACACTGGTAGCCATAAACCTTCTTTTATCAAACTAACAGACCTTGTCCCCAAGGGTTCTAGGAGAATCTACTTGCATAGCCTAAGCTATATGACACTGAACACTGAAATATTCAGCAGGGTGTATATTTTTGAAATTTCCACAATTTCCTATCTTATGCCAAGAACTGAAACCAATAACTTCTGACTTGCTAAAATTTTATTTTCTAACCATTACTAATGATTTCTTTGGCTGGGAATAACTTAAGAAATGGCCATATTTTGTAAGAGACAAATTTTGACATTAAATGGCAGTGACAAGGAACTCTGCCAATTGATTGATGCTACCAAGAAAAAAAAGGGTGTTTCAGTTCTCACAGATGTCTTGAGGAAAACTCTTGTTGTCATCCCCTAGGGAAATGAGAAACAACAGTTTCTAAGATCTCTGAACCAAAGAGGTAAATACCAAAATCTAAAGAGCTCAACTAACCCTGTAAGACAATAAAAAGCTGGTTAATTTTCACAGGCTCACAGTATATACCACCGTCAAAGCTCTGCCATAAAATCTACAGTACTGATCCATAGGGATGACATTGAATTTTGTCATCACCAACATTAAGGCTGGATTTTTCAAGAAAGTCTGGCATCCAGATTTCTTTGAAATTCAGTGAGAACTGGAGAGCTAGTCATCTTGGGCCTCTTTCTAATTCTGCCGATTTAAGAGTGCAGCTGTTTTTCAGATACACACAGATGCACTAGAAAGTACAGGGATCTTGATCATGGCACCTGTGCTAATCAGCTTTGCAGCAATGCTAAGAACTTATCAGCAATAGGTTCTATGCTTTTCCAGTCCATGACCATGGAACACTTTTTTAGATTAGTTAGCTAGGCTTGTGTACACATTCAAAACCAGCACCTCTACCACCACTAACCAGTTGGTTTTCTGGTCCTAGCTGGAGGAAACACAATATCTCATGTGTAAGTCAGGCAAGACATATTCTCCTACTTTTTATTCTTTGACATTTCAACAAGTGGTATTTGTAAATGAAAACAGACCAAATAAAAAAGGTATTAATAAAGATGTTAAATATGAATTTACATCTGTCTCAATCATTAGCTATTAATGCAATAAGACAATGTGTTTACTTTCTCCCTTTAAATTTTCATAGAGGAATAAGATCACTTTCGATAAAGTGAGACTGGTAAGAGAAAGGTAATTTGATTGTAGTGCTCACGGTCACAGGACATCTAAGATGACAGTGGTCACACACATCTCAGATGACAAACCACAACCAGAGGCATGAGTGCAGAGAACACGAGCACCCCAAAGATACCTTCAAGCTAGCTCGCACAGGGAGCTCTAGAAAAGCAGTGCTGAGACTGCTCACCCCAGCAGCTGGGCAACCAGAACTCCAGTAATGGCTCATGCTTCTGCTGAAGAGTGTGTAACAGGCATGCACAAGGTTTAACTAGCAGGATTTGCTTGTTTCACACACTCTGCTGACTGCAGTGCAGATATCTGCTTGGGATACAGCCCGCAGCTTGGCAGAGTGGATGCAGCTTCTGGAGCTGGAACAGTTTCCATCCCCCACAATGGGACAGAACACAGAGTGAAGGTTGTGGCCCATTTAGTCTTTCACTCATGAACAGTGAGTCATGAACAACCTTACTCTTATCTCAGCCATGTTCCCAAAAGATTATTTTTTCTTATATAAGGCCTAAAATGATTGTTCTGATTAAACCATTAGCATTTTTTTTCTCAAGGTTACTTCACTGTTTGAGTCAATATTGCCTCCTGTGCCTTAAGAACACAGATTTCGGGCAACCCCACGTTGCAAACCAGTCTTATTTGCCATAAAAAATATCACTAATTCTATGTTGGGAACAAAGCTTTCAGTAAAGTGTCTGTGTCTAGTGCCTAACTGCAGGATTCTAAGACAATTTACTGAGGACTACACTGTGTTCCTTTGAATTATTTTACCACAAGTTTGTGAAATTGTTCTTATCACAGTCTTAAATGCCTCTGACAATGTGTCACAGCAGTTACATTGTTTGCCTCTATTAAGTGTCCCAGCTGGCTCCTAAGTCAGGCAATTAAATAGATCATAGCTGCATCAAGCTCCAAATGCATAATCATTGTTATGTTCTATCTATTCAGATGTGCAATTAGTCAAGAAACCCATACATCTATTTTCATGTTAACAGGAACAAATCTCACTTGAACTATCTGACCATCAATGACAACCTGGGAATGTTGAAGCAAAATTCAGAGTCCACAACAGTGAGTTTTATTCTCAGACCTTATGCCATCTTGTAATAAATTCTGGCAGTGCCAAAGGAAAATACATACATATGTGGACTCTGAACTCAGGATTTGGTGACAATATGTATATCCAAGAAACTTCGTTCATTTTTCAGTTAATCCTGAACTGAAAACGCCTTTAAAGATTTTCACACTTCTGAGAATGTATATATAATCACAAGTATATATTTACTGAAAAAATTACTATTTTACTGTAACATGGGAAAATGTGGTAAATGAGAGTAATGTCATTTGTATTGTCTGAGACAAGAGAGCTGAATATAATACAAAAAAGGTATTGGAATTAAAATACATGGTGAAGCCCACATGTTCAAAAGTAACCTAATTTCTAAACCTAAACTAAAACTAACCCTAACTCCTGTTTTGATTTGAAAAATATGCCTTGTACTATTTTGCTTCTCTGAGTACTGAATTCACCTAAGATTTTAGACAAGGAACATGCATTGTAAGAGCATGAAGCAGTTACAAATTAAATTTTATAGAATAAATGTGTATTCTGTTTTTTAAGGCTCTAACTTGATGACTAAAGACCAAAGACATTGACTGCCACAAATGGGGCTGTCCTGAAGCTGTTTTCTTGAATCTTTTCTGTGTATCACCCTCGCACCCCTGCCCAAGGAATTTAAGTTCACATACCACAGACACCTTGTCTCCAGCCCTGCAGGGACACACCTGCTGAAGCACAGTCTCTGGAATAAGTAGAGAGCACACTGCACAGTGCAACTTCACTCTTCTCAGCATTACAGGTGTCATACATGCATTTCTATAGGACAGAAAATGACATTATTATCTCTAGCTCACAGAAGAAACAGCAAAACATGTAGCAATTCAAAAAGCAATCAACCAATATCTTTTTAAAAAATTATTATTACCAATGAAACTTAATATCTCTAAGAGAAAATGTGTGCTAATGAAATATTATGCAAACCTGAGAAGTAGCAAGTCAGTTACAGAAACTGCAATGACAATATGTCTAACACTCATTAACAGATGAATATTAAAAAAGAGGCGTATATAGTTCATTAAAACACTAAGAAATGTCTATACCAGCCTCCCATGAGGATGTACAATCTAGGACCTGTCAAAATATACCATCTGAAAATATTGCACAGTGATGACTGGCACTTTGTGTACCTACCTAGTAAGCAGATGAGATGCACCCAATGACATGACAGGTGCATGAAGATGGTTTATGGAGAGTCAGTCATATCTAATGACATTTTAAGAACTAGTTATGTAAGTATAGCTGGAATTTAAAGCTTGAGTTCTTTTAACTGTGTGGGCTGTACAAAAGAGCACAGATACAGCTAGTCACTCTAGAGCAGTAGGATCACACTGGATAGACAGTGACTTATCCTGCCATTACTGATGCTGTGGAAAAGGCTTTCATGAATCATGGTTTCAAATCTGATGAGATCAGCAGGAGTAACATACACATCTATAAGAAACTGATTTTTACTTCTTCCTAACCAAAAATTGCAAAATCCTATTTTATTTATATTTACATGAATTCTGATGTGTGTATGTATTTTCTTCTGGGAGAGGTAACACATAAGCCATATTTGTAAAGGTACCTGAAGACATATTACATTCTATGCAAAATTTCAGGCTCAGATATTTTCTCAGTAAGTTGTTTCACACACGTACACACACCCTGAATGAACTTTGTGTTTATACAGAGAGGTAAAGTTTCTTTTCCATACACATAAATGTGGCAACTCTCTCACTCAGACAGCCTTCTCAGCAGCATTATAGAGCTTTACACCAAGAGAACATATGAGCAGCTTCATGTATTCAAAACACAAGGAGACTAACAAGATTCAAAGGTAATAAATGAGATATAAACAATGTGAATACATTTTCTCTCCCTAGATGTGAATTTTGAACCAAGTCAGAGGTGATCCATGGGTCTGGTAAAACTCTCAATTCATTTCCACGTGGAAACACTGATTCTGCTAATCAAAGAGAGAACAGTTTTCACTCTTTGAAACTTTGAAATCTTGAACTGAATTTTTTCATTTTGCTTCTGGGTCATGCAACAGAAGCCAGTGATGCCAATCAATTATTTATGGGGCTGTAGCCAAAAAGGCCCATCTTGCACAAACTCTCATTTTATAATTTTTCTAATCAGCATCAGTGAATTTCTTTGTCACCAGTCACTACTGTAACCCATTTACTGTAACTGTTTCACTCCTCTATGCCAGACCACCTTCAGGTGGGATCAGTCTCCGGGCTAGATTAAACCACCCATCTGGAGCAGTGCCTTACCTTGATGTACACGGAAGGGTCTACAACAGAATGGCAGGCAGCAAACACACTGCTTGTATTGGACAGAAGAGCACACCAGTGCTGAGCAAATTTTTCTGAAGTGAGAAAAAGTATCATTGTCCATAGTCACTTAAACCACATTACTGTCTGAGTCAATATTCTTATCAGGTATCACATTGAACTAGAATGTCCTGAAGTGTTTAGATAATGCCAGATGGAAATACATGTCATTAACTTATCAAAGGGATAAGCATAGTTGGAAGGATAACCAGCCATCTTCCTAAAAGAAAGGTTTCATTTTCTAAGTATTAACATTATTACTGCAGCTGGATTTGCAGAACATATACAGAATCTCCCAATTTTAATTGTTTTTCATCAAAATTTCTTAATTCTTTACAGCCAGGTAATTCCTTACAGTCAAGCAATAATATCAAGCATGTAATAATAATCAGTGAGCTGTGTGGCTATGAGCTGCAGCTTTAATTACATGTGACAGTACCTAGGAGAGGTCGGTCCAAATAATATATATATATATCCAAATCCAGTCAGAGTGAAAAATCAGACAGGGCACCTAGCACAGTGCAATGCTTGCTTAACTCAGCACTGTTGATAACTTCCTCCTCTGGACTTCAGCACAGCTGTAACAACCTAGACTGAGTGAAGAACTTGCCCAAATATTGGCAACCAACTGTGCTGTGCCTTAAACCTAAATTACTATCATTGATGCTGTATGTGCTTTTCAAGTCATCAATGAATTTGTTGGCTCTTTCTCCAGTAGTGCTGTCTTTTTGTTTTGAAAGCAAAGCTATCCTCTCAAAGACCTTCAAAACACAATATTTTTTCTTTAGTAATAGCCTCAAAGGCAGAGGTTTATGAGATTTCTAAAGCTTTTTTGATTATCCTTCAAGTGAAAATTATTTTGCACTGATAAGCCAGGGATGAAAAGCCTGGTACCTTTATCCACACTGTTTGAACAAGGATCTTCAAAGCTGTCCTCAACATCAAAACAGCTGGCTCTAGTTTTCCATGAGTTACCAAAAGCAGAAGCTGAATCTTCCACAGCTCCAGTGACTGTTCTGAAGTCATCAGTCTGGATGTTATTGAAATTGCCACAAAGACCTTGTGTGGGAGGCAAAAAAATAAAGGCAAAAGAAAAGAAATCACTAGATGCATGAAAAAATGAATGGCTTCTTGATGAACACTCTTAGCTCTGTATTAGACTTCGCCTGAGAGAAAGCCATTTTCTTTCAGAGACTTCCTGATGTTCCCATAAATCAGATAGGACCTGTGCTTAGAGCATATTTATTATTTTTCTGCGTTACAGTAGTACTTAGTGATAGCACAGGGATTGGAACTGCTTAAATGTGCTTCAATAAGCACTGGCAGACAGAAACTATCTTCCCCAAAGGCTTATAAATTAAGGAAATGCCAAAAGAAAAGCAAAATGGGTCAGAGAGACAGGGTGTAATTCCATTGCACAAACAGGAAACAGAAGCACAAAAATCTTATATGGTGTTGACAGGAGATTGGTAGCAAAACCAAGAACATAGTCTGCACTTCACAAGTCTCTGATGAAGGCCTGTTTAAACAGATGGAGTCTAAATGATTTGCACACACTAAACACCACAGAGATTTTCTTCAGCACATTGAAGGGTTTAGCCATATATGTCCTACCAGATGTGCGATTCTGAAAAGAATGATCCACTGTTATGGAGAGCTGCATTACAGGTTTCATTTGCACTCGGATCTGCACTCCAGCTGAGCTCAAGATTTTGATAAAAAATGTAGATTGCCTGAAGATGGTGATGCCATCTAAAGTAGAAAGGGAAAAACAAAAAATGTTGTAATTACAAAGCTGTGTAAACAGGAACTTCCATTTGCCAGTGCATGCAGTAACAGACATAGTATCCACCTAACAGTGAGTAAAATAATCTTCTTTTTAGAGAAAGGAGCAGGAATCCCTCTGCAAATAGACATAGGCTATTCTGTGGAAGGTGTGAAGAAGGGGATTTACCTTTTCTTACAGGCAGCTTCACAATGAAATTGTTCATGTAGATATTTCCACAGGAACATATTTTTATAGTCTGCAGGGAAAAGGAAAAAAGACCACATTAGTGAATGCATATGATGTGAGACAGACAAGAGCAACCTGACAAGCTTCATTAAGCATTGAGAAGTAGTGTCTTCAAAACCTCATCACATCTGGGGTCAGTGTAACTCAGTGGCCAGACACCATATGAGAATGTAAGGAAAATAGAAGTGAACTCCTATGTATCACTAATTAAAGAAAATTACTCACAGTTCTTCGTAGTGTGACCAATACATTCTTTAGGCAAGTCATTGTCCTTGAAGTCCCACACTGAATGATCTCCCCAATCACCACAACTGTGTCATCAGTGTTCTGAGAAGACATGAGAAAGGTATGTGCAGACATTGTTAGCATGCTACAGGCTGGGAGCTTGAAGAGAAAAAGGCGTCACTGAAAGGCTAAGGAGTAATGAAAGAACTGGGGTATTTTATATCTAACTTCAAACTGTTTATTTCATTGCCAAAATCAATAATTTCGCTAGTTTTCCTTTGCACTCTTTTTCCTTGCTATCAGCCTGTGTGGATCTCATTTACAGGCATTCACAGATAATTCAATCTTTTTGCAGAAATTTTGGCTCATGCACTTCCCCTGACAGTCACGCATGAAGAAAACTTCAAAAGAACTGCTTGAATCAACAATAATACTTCCATTAAGAAAATTATTTAATTAAAATAAAAAAAGTACAAGTATGTTGAAGCTGCAAAACTTTGAAGCTAAGCATCAGCAATTGACTTGCAATCCATGGCAAATTCAAAAATTTATGGGGTTTAAGACTGAGCATGTGTTGAAGTGCTCTGCTGGATTGGTGCCATTTAATTAAGTCATGTAAAGCTCCAGCTCACTTTAATGCCTCATACTACTCAGGAGTCTCAGGAATGAAAAGAGAAATTGCTCATACCTTAGCTAAGACATAATGACAGTTGCCATGAAAATTGAACCTCTTATTATCAAATGTTGTTACGTGGAATCCTCCATCTATGTGGCAACTTGCAGAGCAGGGCAGAGAGATACAGCTCCAGTGGCCTCCTTTGCAAGTACTGTGCAAATCCCAAAAAGAAGCCATTAGAATAAACACAGCTTCGAGGGAGAAAAGGTGATACACCATTTGAATCTGCACAGATGTGGACTCTTTGTAGTTTTAGCTCATTATCTTGGCTTCTTATTAAAAACCTGTGGGTGGAAGCCTTTCTAATTGGCCCTTAAAGTGTGAGGGTTGAATTCCTCTCAGTGAGAGAGTTAACCGCACTGGGCTTTGGGCTGGCTCCCTCAGAGACACACTGAGATGGGAAAGCAAGAAATGGTTTTCTGGGCCTCAACTGTTTACTTGACTTTTTAAAGAAAGAAAGAACCCTTTCAAGCAGGGTCTTGCAACATCTTGTGCTACTGATACAATTGTTCATCGAGTCACTGATGTGAAGTTTCAGTAGCAAGTTGTGGAGGACCTGAGATAATGAGCAGTTCTCACACCTATGCACACAAGAAGAAAACAGTCCAGCCACATAGGCTTGGGCTTTGAGAGGAGTAAACGTAGAGGTGGCAAGATGGGAACCACCCAAAGCCCATTAAGTTCAATTAGTCAAAATTTCTGGGATTTGAGGAGCATTTTCTCCTCAAAGTGAAAAAAAGTACCGGATATATTAATCCAAAGGGGCTTGCAAAATGTTTGGCCATTCACTATACCACATTTCATTCCTCCTTATAGTAAAGCTTTAACCAATGGTCAAAAATTGTTGTCACACAGGAGCCCAGATAACACATACAGAGGAAAAAATAAAACTGTTTTGAGAGTAATATACCTAAGATCTGATCACCTTTCACCAGTGCAGAATGGAGATGGGTTCAAGCTGCCGGGTGTTTTTCTAAATCAAATCATTCTCAAGGATCAGGACTTCTAAGATCTGGCCTCTAAACAGTCTTATGGAAATCCACATGTTGGTGGAAGTGCCACTTATTAACATGGCATTACTTCTCATCTCACTCTTGTGGCCAAAGTCTCTGAATTAATCAGTAAAGAGTCTAATTTGTCTACATTCTGAGATCTTGATCTCAGTTTTCACAAGCAGTTTCCAGTGAGGGTGGGTAATAACTGTGTGTGATTGAGGAATACCACTAAGTTTTCCTACATTTAGGAAAACCATTCAGAGCAAGGTTTTGAATTGTTATTTAAGACAAAAAGACAAACTATTAAAAAAAAAAAAAAAAAAAAAGAGAGAGAGAAAGAAGAAAGTAGAGAATGCAACTCATCAATGTTTTGAAACAAATACTTCTCCCTTGTTAGTGCAATCAAGACCACAAGAGTACCAGTTCTGGCAGGGAGTGGAGTAAGTTCCTCCAGATGAGTAGACTTTGCCTTGAAATGTACAGGGACAGCTGTCTCTGGGGATGCACTTCTTGCTGCTGAGGTCATCAAGGATCGTTCCTGTTCAGACAATGGCTAGTTAATATTCCTTTGGTGAGTCTGGGAAATACCATCAAGGAAGATTAGAGTATGGAAAAAAATGGAGTACTCAGCATTTCTTAAAATGAATGGGATACTTTTAAATGAAAACACCACACCAGGTCCTTTCAGATGTTAATGTGTAGAAAATATTTCTTACTAGAACTCAAATGAAAGCAATGCAGAACTCAAGGAACATTTCCTGTTATGAAATTTTTCACTGTGGGCAGGATTATCAAGTGCCAGATTGTAAAGGTGTGAGCCAATTTCCATCCTTTTCTAATTGTGAATATAACAGAAATCAGGGCCTTATCTTAGACTATTTCATGTGCAAATTTACACATGTGCATACCTGGAAATGCAGTTATGTTTTGTGTCACTTAAGCTACAGCAATATTTAGTGTCATAGCAGGGAGGCATCTCACAAGACATCTTCAGCTGCAGTCTTACTGTCTGTAGAACACCTCTTTCCATATATGCACTATTTTTTCCCTGTCTAGTCCTTAAAAGTCTTTGCCTCCCTTCTCCAGTGTCTGGATCTCGAATCTTTAGAAATCTGGCTCTTCCAAGAAGAAAGTTGGTAAATTATGCTAGAAGAAGCAGTTTATTTGTTGTGTGAAATGCTAAAGAAAGAGAGAAACCTCCCTTTTTGTCCCTTGATGTGTGTGATCATTGGCAGAAGTGAGCTGCCTTACCAGGAGGGCAGAAACAGCCATCTGTACATGGGGCTTTACAAATCTTGCTCCTTTCTGGATCTGCACATGTGTCAGCACAGGAATTTCCACATTCCATGTACTCCATGTTGTTAGGGCATTCCTGATCTGCAAGACCAAACCAAAATGGAGTGAGTATGTTAATGATGTATTTATAAGATTTCTCAAATTGTTGTGTCACTACCCAACCCCCTCTTCCTCCTTTACTCCATATCTTGTTTGCAAGACCTTCTATCTAGATATGTCGTGTTTGTTTAACCTCTTAAAGGAATGTTTTATGGCCACTCTTACTTTATCTTTTGGACAAAACAGTGCTGCTGGGAAATATGAATTATTTCACATTACTTTACTAGCTCAAGGTCAGCTGAAGTCACCATACAAGCAAAGAACACCAGAATCATTTAGGGAGTTATAAGAGTTTATTTTTGCCTGAAGCATCAGTTCTTCTGGCATTAATTTGCTATCCCAATCCACACCAGCAGTTTGGGTGAACTACCTGTAGCCTTCCCCCTGGATTTATAGAGATTTCTTGCTCAGTAACTGGACTACTGAGTATGAAAACACAGGATAAGATAAATACAAACATATTGCTAGTCTCAGTAACTACTTCTGCCTAGTTGTCACCATGTTGAAATAAGGCTCTTTATGAGCTAGCTGTGCATAGTAATATTAAAAAAAAAGAACTTGAGAAAACCTAGTTGTAAGATGTAAGGAGGTGGGCAATGGTTCTAATTTAAGAAGCAAAATCAAGTTAAATCTGTAGAAGCTTTTCCATTAACTATGTTTGTGTTGAAGTACTTTCACAGATTGATTCAAGATAGTTACCAGAGCTCCTAGCTTTGCTCTGCTGGGATCAGAATACTTGTGTAAATGTCTAACCTGAAGTAAGTCTCCAGAGCAGTAGCTACTTACAGCAGAGTTCTTTGGTCCTCCATTCCCCAGGGTCTCCCTTCCTCAGGACACAGTCTCGAGAGTACTGGTTTAAAGTGCTGCATATGCAGCTGGAAACCAAATCAGAGTGAGAAGAATTAACTGCACAGTGGCACATATCCTCAGCACATGTCTCTATGTAGTCATCAAAGGCAACCACTCTGGGGCAGTTTCCAAAACGGGACATAAGTTTCTTGCATCCTTTTTTCTATTAAAAACAAAAACAAACAAACAAAACCAACAACAACAAAACAAAAGCAGAAGAGAAAGAAAAGCAATACTTGACATTTTACTACATTTTAGGTTTTTGAATATACATCACGATTTTTGATGACATAGTTCCAGGGTCACAGAATAATTCAAGTTAGAAGGGATCTCAGGAGATTATCCAGTCTAACTTTCTGCCACAAGGTCCTTTGCCTAGTACTGGAAGCTGTCATTCAATTGGGTTTTTTCCCAATATCTATTTCTTTAACACCATAACAGGATATTCTTTTAGCTGTAAGATCATGATCTTGCTCAAATTCATGTGTAGAGTTCTGAAAAATTCAGTTTAGTGCATCCTCTGTAATTGAAATTTGTTTCAACGGTCTCTTCAACACTGTAGGTCAGGAGGGTTTGTATTTCTTGGTCCCAAACACTTACATATGCGCTGCATCTGTTGTCTTTCCTCCTGGGATGTCTTCCAGTGTGGTCATCTGGGCTCACATCAGCACACTTTTGTGATGGATCCTCTACTTTGTGGAAGTTCCCAAACTGTCTCGGATGCATTTTATACCCTGCAAAAATCCCCAGATGCATTTCAGTAACTTCCCACAATTCTTTAGGTCAATTAACAGGCTATAAAAATGCACTTACTCTTTGGGCTCAAAGGCACTATGTACTTAAAGAGATGCCCAAATTTAACCAGCATCCATATTTTATAGAGGATGACAGCCTAATATAACCTTCTTCTAGGGCTAGAGTCAGGAATCTGGCACACTTGTATCAAGGCCTGCTGTCAGCCTTTAAAAGGGCATTTAAAATCATGTGAAACTCTTGAACTTTCTGTTACTTCTGATCATTTCCAAAGACTTCCCTTTGTTTTGGGTGTGTTTGACCTTACAGAGTTTACATACCACATAAAGGGATGTTGTTATAACTTTGGATTCAATCCTGCAGCTGATAGCCCGGGATGAAGGTTTCTTTCCATCCATACAACCTGCTGCAGCATTATAGGCTCAGCTATTTGCAATATCTGAAGGTGTCAGTGGATGGCACCACAGTTTCTTCCAAGATACTTTGTTTTTCTCTGATGCTTTCATTTCATTATAGAGGCAAAAATAATCACACATGGAATGATTAAAATAGAAGAACAGAAAATGCACTCATGCATTTCCTTAGAGTATGTTATTGTCAGTGGGGAACCTGGAAATGTTACTGCATGATAGACAAGCAATTAATTTTGGTCAAAGTGGTTGGAGACTCTTACAAATATGAAAAGAGCAGAAAATCCCAAATCATCTCAGAACCTTTTAAAATACATCTCCTGTATATGTAAACCTTTATATGCCTGTAATGAAATCTGAAAGTCTGCTCAGATATCAGAGGAAACAGATATCAAGTTTCATGTTATGTATAAGGAGGTCTGTTCTGGGTGAAATATGCTGTATCTATGACCTACCATCCAAAATCAAATCATTCTTCTCATTGCCATCATAGTTCCCGCACAGACCACATATTTTCTCTTTATATGTTTCTTCCAGGTCCAGCTACAAAAGAAGAAACACAGAGTTTAAAGACTTTTTCCCATATCAGCAACCCTTGAAGCAAAGTGATTCACAACAGAAAAGGGCAGTGGCAGAAATGCTCATTCCCAGTTCGTACCAATCTCCTTTTCTGGTACAAATCTCTCATAAAACTTATCTGCAGACAGATTTAATTCAAATGGGAAGAGAATCCTGTCATTCCTACCCACTAAAGAGGTAACTGAAGCATGTGGAATACTGGATTCATCTCTGGACCAGTTTCTCCCAGTATAGAGACACTGGTATACAGACATTTGGTACATCTTGCGGGGTACCACAACTCCTCTCTGGGCAGGTCAAATAACTGTGCTCTATTGCTGAATGCTGTAAAGAAGCAGCTTCTGGTTAACTTTTAGGCATATGTAATGGGTTTTCTAGTCCATAGGGTGATGGAAAATTTTATAGCATTTCTAGGCATGGTTCTGCTCAGCATTACTTGTTTTGCCCATACTTAGTGGAAATAAACAGCCAGGTTAGCACACTGTTGCCTTGCTAGAGAAAACTATTGCACTTAATCACTTCTACATGCTTGGGGAACAGTACTGGTGCCACTCAGGTCCACCAAAAAAAAAGGCAGTGCTTTTTCTACTGTTGTGTCCACTCTACAGTAATGTACAGATACTGCCTTTAACACTTTAGGTATTAGTACATGAGAAGGGTGAAAGCAAATACTGCAATAAATCAGAATTTCAGTATCACTTGATTACTTCCTGATATTTTTTTCTCTCTATTCACCTTTTACCTTCTTTCTACCTCTGTGAATGGTAAAACATGACGTACATATAACTTCCATTTACTTAATCTCAGTCGTGATTGTGAAGGATAAGTGTTCACACACAAAAACGTAAATGTACTGTTGCAGAAGAGGACACTGCAGGGTAGATTTTTAGAGGAGAATTCCCACGTAGAATCACTTTGGAGTGAAAGGGCCCAGGAATGAAGTGATCACACAGATAGGTTTCCCACACATGTGAGCAAGACAGAGTAGCAATTCAGAGCTGGAGGGCTGTTGCTGCCAGTACCCCACTGAGCAAGGAACTAACTACAGATGTGCTATATCCAGGGTTAACCCTTCTGTTATATAAAATCAGTTGGAAATGCTACAGGGTTGTGCCTCCATACCCCTGCCCTGTGAAACTGTTGCCCAATTTGGTATTTCTCTATCAGCTTTTGGATAGAGTGATATCTCCCTTCCATAATTTCATATATCAACCCAGTGCCTGCATCCAGCCCTGCTTCTCATTACTGATGAGGTTCACCAGGAGGAAAACAACTAACTGGCTGTTCATACTAGGAGAGTGTCAGCCCAGTTCCACTTGAGTGTCAGGCCCAGATTGGAAGTGACTTGGAAGTAAGTACAGGTGTCCTCAATCAGAATGCTCTTCAAGCTGAAAGGCATGGTGATCCTGGAAATTTGAGGGGACAAAACAGATTGCAGTGAAAAAACAGACTGATGAAATCCTCGTAGACATATAGGAAGGAAAACTAGAGTTAAAAGGAACTACATAAGACACGCACTCTTGCACTCTTTGCAAAGTCAAACTTCATCCACACAATGCATTACATTGTCCACTGTGACCTTCTGCTAGCCTTAATCCACAACTCCATGTGTTTTGGTCTCTTGTCAATACTACATCAGCCATTTGACTAAAAAAGGCAGCCAAACCCAAGGATATAACTCAAAAGCTTATAAAGAGCAAGATGACAATATTGGGAAAATGGCCCTCCACATGAGGACACTGCAGGTTATCATCATCCTTCCAGGATTTCCTTGACATTTGGGATTCAGAAACAACTCTGTTCTGTTACTCATGTACTGATGTAACTCAGACCTACATTACTTTTCCATCTTACCAAGACAATTACCATTCATTTTGCAACAGCCTAAAAACTTAGAAATTCAGAATAGCTAGAAGATAGGAGATTTCTTGCCCCTTTGATTTAGGAGACACATATGGGCTTTGGTGCTATAATTACAACAGAGTGGTGCTATTCTATATTTGGTTGCTTCTAGAAGGCTGTCAAGACAGCACATATGCTTGCAATTTTCTCTCCAACAAAACTGTGAGGGGTTTTCCCAGAGTCAAAGGTTGCCTAGGCCCTTCATAATTCTTTGCTAGGAACAGGACTGTGCACTTCTCATGAGGACTGCCCTTAATATTGTGCCCAGCTTTCAGATATTGTTGCATATGATTTTTACTTAGGGAATATTTTTACCTGTCTCTTTGCAGTTTTCTTTGTGGTTCATTTTGAATTGGAATGAAAGGTGTGGATTTTGGCTTCTAAAAATTGGCAAAATTTTCTAAAACTTTCTAAAAATCTGCAAAGCAGTGCAATTTTCTAGACTAATCTATCTGGAAACAGAAAACTATTCCTGAAAGAACCATCTGTTCCTGAACAGCAACATAAACCAGTAGGGTTAATACCACAGAAATAACGTTTTGAGAAAAAGAAAAAACACCGAGTTTCTACAAAACCTCAACTTTTTATAAATAATGTGTTGGGGTTTATGTACTTTCCTCCTTCCCTCCCTCTCAAATCAAAGCAGCATTAAGGGAACCTTAAAATACTTTCTGTTTTTATTACATACACATTACTCTCTGTTGGTGTCTCTTAACTTGTTGGTGTTGGTCCCTGGGATGTGTAGTTTAGTTTAAATGCTCTTGCCTTCTCAACCTCTATGGGGGAGACTCTTCACAACACTCTGTTCAAAAGGCTGTGGGCATACACAGCCACTGCTTTCCAGCCACACCACCTAACACGTGGCAATGAAAATGCAGCGCAAAAAAACCTTTACTCACTTCTTCCCGTTCACTGTGATTCCTGTCTCCTTCACCTCCAGGACCACTCCATCAATGGTGACAGTGAAGTAGATCAGGAAGCTGTTCTTGGCACTGCGCCTGATCTGAATGTTAAAGTCCTGGTAGCTGTCATTGCAGTGTGAAGCGAAGACGTATGTGCAGGTTCCAGGAAAAGTAAACTTTACGTGGTCAAATGTATGGAAGTGAAAATTGCCCCAGGTGGCACATTCGCTCCTACTGACAGTGGAGACCTGGACTAAAGAAAAATCATAGTAGGGGAGCTTAGAAATCCACCCCATATGAGGTCCTTACCCTTTTTTGTTGAAAAACATTAAAGAGGAGATTTTCAAAGGAAAAATGATAACTCCTGGAAGATACTAGCCTGTGGGAAGCAGTTTCATCTCACTGAACTTTTGAAGTCCATGACTTTTGAAGTACAGAGATACCTGCAATGTGAGTAGATTAGCCCAGTCTCCTTTGAAGTTAACAGTGAGAAACAGAAGAGGTTCAGCTTTCTCATCTTACATATGTGCCTAGCAAGAAGATGCTGAAAAGCACATGCATCTCTCCATTGTCTAGAAAGGCTGTGTCTATATTTATGCTGTAGACATATTTGCACTGTAGATATGTGAAGTGGATGAGGAGAATCCCATTCTGGATGTCTAAATCTCATTTAACTCAGGCAAGACTTTGTATTGAGTGCTTTCTGGAGATATCACAGATGGCATGAATTTACAGCAAAGTGGCAGCTGCTGATCTCAGTGGTTGAGGCTGCTACCAGCTTTAGCTGTTGGCTAAGAAATATTTGGTTTTCCTTCTCAACCAAACTCATGTTTTGGACCTCTAAGTTGTACCTCTGTCAAAGGTTTAGATACATACTCTAAGTGCCTATAAGACATTACTTCAGGAAGCAGTTTTCACAATTCACACCACTGAGCTTCACAAAGAAAACATGAATTACCTTGAATTAAATTATATATGCTTGCTACAAAATACTTTCAACATTTTTTTCTGAAAGAATGACAAATGAAATGGGCAAATTTATTTGTGTTGTTCAGGTAGCATGTTTAGGAATATCAACATAGCAAAATCCACCACAGAATAAATCAAAAAGAGTTACTCATTTACTCAGTGAATTCTAAAATATTATTAAATGTTCTTGCCTAAGAATCAGCAGGGAAGAACTGAGAAATTCAGGTCCTTATGTTATAAATGTGCAGCTCACAATCAAGTGCCCAGTAAGTCCTTGCAGAAACACCTTTTTAAAGGGTCTGCTACTGTCATGGGTGGTTGCAGCACTGGAGTAGGGCAAATTAGCACTTTTCTACACAGCAGCAAGGACAAATGAGAAAGTTTGGATGTCCTGGAAGTGAAATTGCTGCAACTACTAAGGCAGCAATAACTGGTACATCAACTGTGTATTAAGCAGCTGGGAAAGGTGTAAGACATTAAGAATCAAACCAGGAGGTAGCAGTGCAGCAGACCACAAAACTGTGATTCTTGCTAATGCAGCATTTCTTACAGGTCAATCAAGCCTAGCTGGTGATATTTTAAGTATTTCTTCTATGAAGAATATGTGTGAAATGTGTTGAAAAGGGTGTCACCATCTTTTCATTTTGTTTTTTGGTGAAAACTGCATCCAGAGGGTCTCCTCTTTAAGATTAGTCACTTAGGACATAAAACAGTTGATACACTACCTAGTAATTAAAGAAAAAAGGTAAAATTCTTAAATAGTTGACAATAAGGATAAAAATGTACAATGTTTAACAGTATCTGGCATGTCTACAGCTCTTACGTGAATATGTTACACATTTTCATTTATCAACTCTATTTCTCACCTTTGGAGAGCCATATGAGTGCAATTAATGCAAGAATTAAATTATTTTCTTACCTATCTGAACTGGTTCTTTGCCCTTGCAAAAACTCCAAATGAGGCAGAAGATCCAAAATGATCTCCCATTTTTTATTTCCATCTTGCCATGAAGTCGTAACTTGAAAATCCTTTCAGGGAAGTGTTTTTTCTTGGCTTATAGGCAGATTTTATAGTCCAGGAGTTTGGCATGAGAACAAAACATCGATGGCAGGGTCCCTGAAAGGTGGAGCTTCATTAAATTTTCTTTCAGTCATTCATTATTAGCACCCAGAAAACTCCTCTCTTTCAGACAGGACAGGTATACAGTTCTTTCTTGCTTTATGGGGACAGAGAGTTGTCTGTTTCTAATTTCCCCCTTTGAAAATAGATCCCCTCACCCTCCTCTGATGGTTGTTATTTCTTTGACAGCAATAGTTTTCATTTTTTATAACATCTGATTAGTTACAAGCAATCACTGACCTCTTTCAGAGTTTTTCTCTGTTGCGCACATCAGCAGAGTCCCTCAGCACAAGAAAATGTGTTTGTTGCCTCTACCAGTTTTAATGGCAATTTCTAAATAGAGCAAAAAGTATTATCAGGTCAGGCATAATGTAGGGTTTATTTAGAGCGAAATCTTTTGGCAGGAGGACATTGTTCTTTAAGAATTGTATCCAAAATATCTTGCAGAAAAAGGCCAGATATACTGCTTCAATAGACCAGAAACAAAACCAAAAGTGCAAAAATTCTCACCTCAACTGGACAAATGGGATTTAATTTATTCTTTGTGCACATAGAGGTGGTGGATTCTCCAAATACCATTAAGGAGCAGTGTCCAAGTCCCATCATAATGTAGACCACAGTTCACTCCTTCACCACCTAAATTACACTGCTGCAAAAAGGTCCCTTGGTGCTCTCAAAGTACTTTAATACCCTACCACATACCCATAAAAAAATCCAGTAAGCTCAGTCATGAGCTCTACAGCCCCTAGTAGGACATCCTGTCAGATATTTTGATATCAGTAATTTTAGAGTCCTTTTTACTTGCTTTGTTGACACAAACTGACCTTGCTTTTCTTTTCCTCATCTGTGCCATGGGTGAACTGCTCCTGACAAGAGAAGAAGCCTCTCACCTCGTCCCAGAAAATCAAACATGGATAACAGACATTTCCACTCTTCCAGCTACTCTATTCCCTTTGGGAAAAGAGTAAAACCAGAGTGATTGCCAGTAGTTAAGTGGGCACAAGTACAGTTTAAGGTGGACACAGTTTTGCCCCTTCTTGCAAGGCCTCAGGTCAAGCCTGCCCATTCATCCATTGGGGAATATGGATATGAATGCCTTTTATCTAGTTGGCAGGCAGCAAGCTGGGCCTTGGGAACAGTGTCTTGCTCACTGCTTTATCAGGCTTTGTGCTATTGCCAAAGTGAAGTGTCCCAAAGCTGGCCCACTGCTCCTGCCAGCTGCTGCCCTACACAGGTACAAGGTGCTTTGCAGAATTGCAGGTGACAGCTTCTGCCTGATGAAGATTTGCTGCTGCCCTTGCTCTAAAGAAAACTCTGCACCAGCCTGCGTGATCATTGTGCAGGACATGAAACATGAGTTCGTGTTACCCCTTTGCCACTGCCCACGTCTCATTAATTCCATTGTCAGTCACACTTGAGGCAGGGCACTACTGGAAGGTAGTTCTTGAAGCCCTGCCATTTTGGCTGGAGTACAGAACCAACAGACTTTATGGCACTGGTGATGGCAGTCATGGACTGCTGCTGCTTTTCCTTTTGATCACAACACATCTTCCCTCCTGAACTCTGTCCAAATAGGTACAAAGTAAGCTAGGACAATATCTAGTAGATAAACTTAACCATAAGAATATGACATTGGAAATATGACCTGAAATTGAATACAGTGAAATATCAATACTCAAATTCAACAGATTCCCCTGGTAATTTTCACACTGAATTCTTCTTCAGACCACAGAACAGGGCCAATGGCAGGTGTTGGGAAAGGCTGTTAAGCCCAGGAGGAAAAGCATACAGGTCAGTAGACCACAGATACAGACTAAGAGGGGCTAAGAGACTAAGTTGAGGGTAAAGGTGGATAGATGAAATATATTAATTTTCCAAAGTCAATGCTAGTGTTAAAATCTGAACTCTGCTGAGATAAAATCCATGTTTCTTCAACCACTGTCCTCTTCTTTTCCCATTCCCACCCAGGAAATCAAAGTACCTATTTCATTCATTTTGGTATGAGAGTAGAAGGAAGAATCAGACTCTAGGAGTATGATTCCTGATCCTGGGAAAAAAAAATTTATTCCCACTGAGTTGCACAAAAGCAGCAGGAACCCTGTAATAACTACTTGCCAAAGTGCGCCTTCAGGTTGGAGTAGTCCTTTGACGACAAAGACATAGTGAGGTTGGCCTCTACAACTTCCAGCCCTTTGTGTTCACATGTGGGGTGATTCAAGGTAATGCGAGGATGGGCAGGAAGAATGAGCTAAGGCATGATTTCCCCCTTTAAGCCCCACTTAGCACTTAGGGGACTGGGAAGAACATGAACAGCACATGTTAAAACTGTTAAAGGAACAGACAGAATAAAAAAAAAGATTCATTGAACCAACATCCACTTATGCTCTACTCAGCAGAGACAGTAGTGTCAGTCATCTGGGATCCTCCCCTGAGAAAAGCAAGAGCAAAACTCTACTCAGAGTAATGGGAAACCCAGTCCTCTTGCTCTGTACCTAGCCATTTTCTTACCTCTGCTTGTCAGCTCTGTCATTTGTGCCATTCCTTTTTGCCATTTCTTGGGGAGCAGAGTTTCTGTCAATGACTAGCCAGAGCTGCTGTTTCTGGTTTCTCCACAGATACTGCAGGCTACACTTCTTAGAAATCACTGTTTGCTTCAATCCTCTGCAGTGATTTCAGGGCTACTGACAGGGGAAGGATATTTGCATTCAAATGAAGTTTTTATATTCAAGCGTGGAAACACTGAGGTTTTCGGGAGAAATACATGGAAGCTTTTCAGGAGGAAATGCAGACTTGACAGGGAGCTTACAGACTGTGTTGGTCACTTACCACTGAATCATTGCTATTGGCATGCAAGTTATAACTATTCCCCCTGCAGTGACAAACTGGGATTAATAACTCTTCCCTTTATTGGACCCTGCAAGATAAGAGGCCTTCCCTCTTCTGCAGCTGTATTAGCAAAAAGAACAATTCCTCTTGGCCCCTTTACAGCCCATTTCATGGATCATTTGCCATTAAAGGGTATGTGATTTTAGTAAATACAATAGGTAAATATTAACTCAGCTTCTTTATCACCACTGACTCACTGAAGATAAGCCATCATGAAGCTAATGTAATGTACCAGTGACTCACAAAACTGTATTTTTGCTACAAACTTGGTAAAAGACGTGCTCAAATAGGACGTATCTGGTGGATTAATGTCCTTCATAGCCAGCCACTGTACTGATGCCTGGCAGTTGCATTTCTATCATATCCTTCTGTCAAAAGGTGATTCCATATGTGCTGTAAAGAGTTATGGGCATCCTAAATCAGTCCAAGCACTGGGAGGTTGAGCTTGGAAATCCTCTAACAATCCAGTTCTTTTCAGGCAAAACTGGTACTGCTTCTTGAAATGAGTAGCCACTATAAGATGGTGTTTTACCATCTGCCTAGAAAATAACTCTAGGGAAATAATGTGTGGTCTGCTAATAAAGCAATATTATCTAGGAAAACATTTCATTTGTCAGGCAGTTTGTGCCAATAATCCATATGATAAAAAACATCCAAAGTGATTTTGGCAAAATATTTTAAATAGCTGGTAGTTATAACAATCATACATTCTAAATTTTCAGTAGAATTCAAGAACAACATGGATTATCTTTTTTAATCCTTTGCGTGATGTCATAGAATTCAGGAAAGTTACATTAAAGATTTATTTGATCTATCAGATTTGTGTCTACCACACAGTTTGAAACAGATGTCATTTAATGAAAAGGTGATCTGT
This sequence comes from Cyanistes caeruleus, assembly GCF_971803275.1. Lineage (NCBI taxonomy): Eukaryota > Metazoa > Chordata > Aves > Passeriformes > Paridae > Cyanistes > Cyanistes caeruleus. The sequence continues at coordinate 23,125,081 of NC_141706.1, forward strand.
AGCAGGCAGTGGGAAAGGAGGGAATGGATATCTATCATTGATTGTCCATTAAAATACATGATGAATGCCTTCAGTACTTCAATTTTGGTAGGAGGTAGTTGAATGTTTTCTTACATTTTTCCTCAGAATGGACACAAAGCTCCTAACCTCTCATCTTGCCATAGGGCTCCTTGACTTTTTGTGAACAAATCAAGGACATTAGTTATTCCTGTTTGCAAGGAATGAGTCCAGCTGCTCCTTTCTGTTTTTCTTTAAGAAGATGTAGATCTTTCAAAATCCACGTACAAGGAGTAATGACACGGCTGATTGGTGATTGTGCACACAGGTCTCTTTGACCTATTGGCACTTCCTCACGTAAGAGAGACTCCCTGTACAGAAAGTCATCTCATCAGGAGGTTGGGCCCTTGAGATTTTCTACTTGAAAGGTTTTTCTTTAAACAGCCTTCCTGGTGGAAAAATATGGCATAGCAGAACAAAGAGAAGCATATGAATTTTCTGCTTTAATAATTAGAACTTTTATGGGGTTTAGGCTAGAGCAGATTCTACCTCTTTTTAAAAAGCATTTTCTTATTTTCTGGGTGACAAGATAGTTCAGAAGAGGCCACTGCATGCTTAATCCTGAAGTCTCTATAACCTTGAAATTACATGAAATTACACACCCAGTAACCATATCCACCATGACTGAAAGTTACTGCAAGCCAAAAGAAAGGCTAAGAGATGGGACAAGAAAACAAATTAAGGTGGGAATCTAAGCAACCTTGGCCTATAGTTTTTTGTGTGGAAAGTAGAATTAGACACCCAGGAGCTACCTGCCCTTACATTTTGCTCAGACTCCGAGACTTGTACTTTTAATGAGAAGAATGATCATAAATATCCCATAGAATCTGCAAAAAAAGGGCAAGAAGTGCTCAGCTACATTAGTCCAAATGGACAGGCTATTGAAATTTAACTGCTGTGTCAGGTCACAGGCACTGTGTAAAGCCACATTCCTTGATCACTGTTCCTTTTGTTACTGCTTAAAAGAAAACTGCATGGAGCACAGGTGCTCCGTCTTGGTGCCAGATCTGTAATACTTTCTCTCTGCTTGAGTTTTCTCAAAGTCTTGGGGTAATGAAAACATCACAGTGGTGGTTTTTACTGTTCTGGAGACTAGTCTGTGAAAAGAATTCAAGCATTTCATGTAAGAGTGCTGAAGAACTGGAACATTAAAGGGAATTCAGTTTGTATGGAACAGATTTTAGAAACATGAAGCTGAAAAAGAACTTACAGGATTTTCCATATTAGTGATGGAAATGTGGATTAGGTAGCCTGTTTGGGCCTGTTTGAACCTTAGTCTGGGAGTTTACCAGTTAAGAACACAGGTGTTTGTGGCAGCCTGAAAAGAGTTAGATTATTTTAGAAATTTTGCCCTACAAAAGGGCTGCTCAACTTTAAGAACTCGTTTTGCCTTAAAATACTCTCCCTACCCCTCAAAGCTTCTGCTGGGAGGTGAAATTTCAGGAATTGTGTATCAGTATTGTAATTATTTAAAAGTATTTCATATTTTGTCAGACCTAAAACTACAAGAATGTTATTTCCTATGATCTCAGAGTTTGTAAGTCTATTTCTGTTTTTTCCCAGTATCTGAGTTTGCTTTTCCAGACTAGTGAAACAGTGCATAACAAGCACAGTACCTCCATGATTATTTACTTAGGGCTTTGCCTTTTGCTAAAGACCTTTCACTGGGGCTTATGTGCAGAGTTGCATGTGCTTAGTTCAGTGAAATGTGGTTTAGCAAAATATACTCAAATGGTAAACACACTGAAAATTTTATCTTACCTTTCCCACAGCACAAAATAATTCAATTAAAGAACATAGTTAGATCAGAAAAAAAGGTAGTTATTAGATCAGAAGCCCCTAACTTGTATTATTTTGGGAAGAATTCTTCTTGCTTTGCATGTGGTTTTTCCCCTCTTTCTGAATCCCGTCTGCCTCACCTCAGATAGCTGCAGTGATTTTTTCCATATTGCTAACAAGTACTTTCCTTTCTGTCTCTGGTGCTCTCAAAACACTTACCCAGTAACGCTTCATAAAACAACTGTGCTCTTTTTATCAGCAAATCTTCTGTGAACTCCTTTTTAACTGCAGATGGAAGTTCTCACTGTGTTGCTGAAGAGTCCTATCAACAACACTGAGTGTCCAGTGCATCTCTAGGTAACTACAAGGAAATTGTTTGAGATTCAAACTATCTCGAATGAGAAGACTACAAGTAGGAATGAAACCCATGTGGATTTGGACAGCAGGAGTTGGGACCTTGGGGTTTTAGGTCTTCAAAGGCTGTGTGGCTGGAAGTCCTACTGGCCTCCCAAGAAAACTTCCCCATTTTTCAAGACAAAAACTGAAACTGCTAAGTACTGGGAGAGGAAGAAAAAGAAACAAAACAAAGAGAAACCCCTCACCATCAATGAACATAGATAGAAAGTCTGGAGGAGATGGGCACAGGACTCCGGCATGGAGACAAGACATGGGCTCTTGCTACTGCTCCCTTTTTGCTAGACTCCAGAAGACAAGGCAGTTCCTAGAGAATGGAATAATTCTTTGAGGACAGAGAGAGTCAAGCCCACTCCTTTCCAGCACTAATGCTTTCTATGAAGTAGAAAAGGGTCCTCTGTGGTAGGTCCTGCCTGGAACACAATGGGATCAGAAAATTCCACAATCTCCTGAGTCCCTAATGGGCTGACATCACCCTTTCAGAGAGGGCGATGAGAGACATTTCCTTTGTTTTTTTCCTGAGTTTTCCAGAAGAATCTATTCTTGTGGCCTGCAAACCCAACAGCTCTTGCTTAGGAAACAAAATGCTTCCTGGGATCAGATTATACAGATCTCAATTTACTTCCAAGAGGGCTGTGGAGGGGACCAAAAGTGTTGCTCACTGCCACTACTACTGTTTGTAGGGATACACAGTTGAGGGTTCTTTCCTTTCTTTCTCTCCCAGATACTATTGGTGGATTTCTCCACTGGAGAAAGTTTAATCTGCTCAACTCTGTCATCCAGTTCCACTGGAAATGCAGGCGCAAATTGAACCACAAAGTCCTAAGGTGACTAAGAGTGCAGAACAGGGTGGAGGTTTGACCAGGAACTGCCAAGCACTTGTAAGAATTCTCTGACAGTGTGTGCTTGTGAACCTGGTTATGGGCAGCACTGACCCAGCACTAAAACCGAGAAGGTTGCCATAAGCCAGAGCACTGTGGCAAACACCTTGCATGTAAATTCCTGTCAGAATAATCTTTTTTCCAGTGCTTACTAAGAGCATATAAATATCTGTGGGGAGAGATCAGCCATTCATTTTCTCAGAGATAAATCCCTCTGAATGGTGAAATAGAAACTCCCTTTTGAGGCAGCTTGCTTTTTTGGTATGAAGTGACTTTACATTCTCAGCCATAGACTGCCCTGCAGTGGTGAAGCCAGAATCTGCAGCCTTACTGACTTTTACCCAGGATCTTTAGAATTCCTCATTAGGAAGTAGTTTGCTGATCACTAGAAGGGACAGAAAGAGCCTGTGCAAACTACAGACCAAATGAAAAATAAATGAAGCAAGGAAGATTTTATATTTCAGAGTAAATACAGTGTGCAGCAAAACGCCACTACTGACTGTTCATATTTTATCTCTTTTTCATAGGAAACAAGACAGATTTGATCACACCTTGTATCTGTCTCTGGAATTTATTTGCTGACTTCAGCCAAATTTAACTACAAAAGTGAAAATCTCAAAGTCGGCTAAATGTCAACAGATTTTGAGAAAAGCAGTTTTTGCAAAAAACTCAAGGAAATATATGGTTCTAGTGTCAGCACAGAAATTGTCAGATAACAAAGAATCCACAGAGGAGAGTGACTTTGTAAGTACCCTGGGAGAAAACTCTCAGTCACATCTTACATTCAATATAGAGATAGAAATCCGTAGAAACCTGTACTAAAGCAGAAACTGGGCTTCGTTAATTCTGCAGCTTGCTCTGTAAACTGACAAAACTTCCTTCTTGTTAGATCAACTACCACTCCAACTCCAGAGAAATCTGCTTTCCAGTCATAGTGTTGTAATGCTGAAAAAAATGTGGAGTTTCAATTTCTGCACATCCTGATCAGTCTTATAAAAAGGCAGAAATCTTATCTGCCTTTTAAGCTGCAGCATATTTGATAGATTACTAGTAGCAAAAAATGGTGCGCCCAATCCTCTAGGTAGCAAAGATGCCAGTATTGAGGCTGGCTATTGCCAATAAAGATTTCATTAATGAAGACAAAATAAACCAAAAGCACTTTTTTTTTTTTCACTACAACAGGTGTGGTTTACCCTAATTGTATTCTAAGATGATTCAAGAGAAATGAACATTTCTGAAGTTACCTGCTTCAGCTCCCCTTACAAGAAGATAAACAGGTAGTCCATTAGATATGTCCTTTGTTGTGAAACACATGAATATCTAAAATGGCTATTGCTTTCCATTTTCCACAGAGAAGGCCTAGGATTACTAGCTTAGTGATGGGCATCTATTTTGAAAATGTTGGAATTTGGAGAGCTCTTACTACGGTAGTAACTAGAAAGCACTGTGAGTGAACTTCACATAGCTGAGGGGCTACCTTTTTAGTGAAAATACATAATTGAGATGAACTGAGACAGTTCTAACATACAGAGGCCTGCTAAAATAAGTTCTGGTGCTGAACTAGAAGCTTCTCTGAGTCATCTGAATATTCATGAAATTTCATGATCATTATTCATCTTTGCCTTTGTTCTGGCAGAGAGCATCATCTCTCTCACCTTATAGACTGGGTCTTTTGAACAGCATCATCTGATCAGCTTTTAAGGAGCCAGGAGTAGATACCCCAAAAATTTAGGAAATCAGTTGACTTCCTATAACTTGAAAAATAACCTCTCTCTTCAAACTCAAACTCATCAAGAGTGTACAAGAATAACTACAAAAGCCATGCTTTTTGAGATGTGCTTTTAATCATTCACAGAAAAATAAGCAGATTTGAAAAGGACCCAAGAGGCTGTGCACTTGTAAGAATACAAATTTGTGTTCTTATTTTGTGCACAAATAAATAGAGCACTGTCAAATTAATTAGAGAACAAACAGGAGGCAGTTACTGGGAAAAGTAAAGTTCAAAAGTAGTCAAGGAAGGTAAGAATGGTTCACAGTCCTTTTAGTTAATGATGCCAGGGGTTTTCTGCCTTCATTTTGATGTTAAGCTGATGGCTCTCTTGATCCGGTTCAGAGCGCTTGCCTTGTCATTTTCTTCATTGTTCTGCAGCTCATTAGACTTTGGCCTGCTGCATTCAGTGTCCTGACAGCTGCAGCTCTCCACGTAGACGTACTTGTGTGACATTGAGTGCCCACCGGGGCATCTCAGAACCACGTGCTTCTCAGTGGTCTGTGTTTCTCTGCAGCAGGAGCAGCTGTGGTCCATAGAATTGGCCTCAGCAGAGTATCTGTTAACAGGCAAAACAGCAACGTTACTCTGTGCCAGAAGTCAATGTACAGGAGAGAGTGAAATCAGGTACAGAACTCTTGTGAGAAGAGCTGCAGTTGTGGCTAATGGAAGTGTTAAGCTCTCTGACAGAACACTGATTATCAAATGCATAACCCAATCAGGGCAGTGTTAACATGAAGGGGAAGCAGTGGCTTTTTCTGTTCCTGTCTCACAGCAAAGTATTTTTTGCAGCCTTGTGTTCATCAGCTTCCTAAGCACCATTCCTAACCTGAAGAATCTGTCAATATCAGGCTATAAATTGTGACAACATCCTTCTTTTTCTTGTATTTGGAAGCAATCACAGCAATCCTGAGATGATCAGGAATTTCAAAATACTAATAAACTGCCTGGCTTCTCAGAGTTCCATGTGATACTAAAGATCAGTTTCATGTAAGGTACATTGTGGCAGACTTAGTGATAGGAAGTAAGTGACAGTTTCTTTGGAGAGTTAAACACTGTTTTTCCAGTGTTTTAGTAGCTCACTACCAGGTGCCCTACTAACCACTTCCTTATAGACACTTTTCAATATATTCTCTCATTTCAGAGAAAAATGTACAGTCAGGTTACTCTACTAACACCTCACCTAAAGCATTCATTTTCTCATTTCTTCTCTGTAAAAAAATTATGCATATTTGAATCTTCCCTTAAAAGATGTATATGTATTTTAGTTTAGGAGTTAACTATTGAAAAGCAGCTTTTCCACTTCCAGTTGTCAAGTCTGGCTGCTCTCTGGGCTCATTCTCATTACAGGAAATAAACCATGTTCTTTTGTGACAATTTCTAGCCTAGGTAGTCTGACACAAAGCCAGTTCTTAGTGGATGAATAGGTCTTATCAGAGCTGTCTGAATCCAAAGACAATTTAATACACTTTCCTGCTTTGTATTATGACAAATCAACCGGTCAGTCACAGATTCCATTATTTTATGTCCTTGAATCAGTAAGCAGATAGTTCCAGGTCTTCTACCATTGTGTAGTCTACTATTTATTGTTCCTTTTAGATAAACAAGCTCAGTGTTACCAGGACTTAAATCTCATTGTCTGCTGAGTTTACTTACAGCGAGAAAGTTCCACATGTTCCTTCACATTCAGTCAAGTCGACTCTGTCCACGGAGCGGCAGCCACGGTAGACAATGAAGTCTTGTCTGTGGCGCACAGAGCACGGTGTGCGGCTGTCCAGAGGGGCACCTACAGGCAGAGAGCAGGAAATGCTTTCAGGGAAACAGATACAGAAATCCCTCGCACCCCAGCATTCCCTGGGCTTCACTAGTGTACTCAATTGCCTTCAGTGGTCTTTCTGCTGCAGCTTAAACTTCTCCAGAGAGATTGGACAGTGAAGGCTTGGAATGACAAATATAAAAGTATCTATTTAAATACAAATTTATCTGGAAAATGGGCTGATTTAAGAGGACAATTCATTCTCTGTATTATTGATTCAGATACACTGGCATACTTACAGGTTCTGCAACAACCGTTAGGTAAGAATGAAATAGTTCCCTGAAAGAAAAAAGAAACAGAAAAAAATTATATTATATAATTTTTCTATATTAAATAGGCATTAAGGCAAAAAACTGAGGAGAGCAATTCATCAATGGCTGGAAATAACCAGTGAAAACTGTGACATTGGTCTAAATAAGGAAAGACATCATCCTCTGCCCAACTTGAAATCTATCAGTTTACAAAGGACTGTGAAAATAAAACCAATTTTTTGAAGGAAGTCTACAGTTAACATCATGCAATTTTTCCTCAGAAGCAATTCCAACAAATGGTTTCTCAGAGTCCTCTGTATTTGAATAGGTACTATGCAGGTGTTACTGGCAGTCTACTGACTGAATAGCTTGTGTTTCTGTGACATCCAAGGAAACCCGGTTCTTGCTGAAACAGAGCTCCAAACAAAGCAGTCAGCAAAGATTCAGCATCTCAGTATTGACCAGTATTTTGGCTACTGAAAGAGAGCTACCAGTTATAAACCTTGAATTCTCACCCAGGTATCTTATTTTATACACTCTAAAGGGCTGTGCATAGATGCATCTGGAACTTTTGCCCTTAGGACTGAGAAATTATGACAAAAGGCCATCAGAGCTAGATTTTACTTTTGTTGTTAGCTAGATGGCTGAACTAAACTGAAGTAATCTATGTATGGAATAGAGGGTAAATTTTCCATTTTTACTTACAGGTTTGCAGCTGTCCTCATTGAATGCTGGACAGGTAATCTCAGATGTGGAAGCAATAAGCTGGTTGTGGACATCTACACAGCTATAAATGGTGCAGTTGTTGTGAGGATCATTTTTAAAGTCTCCAGGCTGCAAGTGAAATGCATAATGTAATAAGGAAAGCTGAAGGGAGCTCAGACAGAAATTTTCTTGCCCTCTCATAATGACTTTCTTCTTGTTTCCTAGTCAATTATTTTTAGGTTAAAAGCTATTTGAGATACAGATCATGACATGTATTGCAATATGCCATACTTGGAGAGAATTTCAGTTTATGATATTTTCCTTGAGAAAGAAAAATGTCTCTAAAGTACATAGAGTACCTTAACAAAATCATCCATGCCAATAGATTTTGCCTTCAAAAAGCTAGACTGTTTTATGTTAATTAAGAAAAACCCTAAGCCTTCATCCTACTAGGGCAATAGAATTATTTCATACGCAGGCTTTAATAGTGTTTTTCAGCATACAGAAATCATATAACATAGAAAAGCCCAAGCTTCCAGACACTGGAAGAAAAACCCTTCCAATTGTATTGGATTTCTCATTCCAGGAATGGCCTTACAGATAATTTTATTTCATGAGATCTACCCTCAGGTCAAAAAATTGTAGCTAGGTTTTGCGTTGGATGAGATTTTGAACTTTCAGGTGCAAACTAAAGCCTTGTTTCTGGCAAGGAGATGTTCCCTTTCTGGAACTGGGAACTTTACATATTTGGTGGAGAAAGAGAATACATAGAGTATACTTACACTCAAGATGAGTTCAGAATTGTCTGATGTGTGTATAATACACTTGGTCTGCACACATTTTCCACAGCATTCACCTTTCACTGGTTTAATTTCATATCCCTAAAAATTAAAATTAATTAATTAACTAAATTAATTAAAACCAAGAACACTATGATAGATGAATTTTTGAGAAATAAATGAAAACATACTAATCCATTAATTGATTACACTTTGAAGTGCACTCTGGATTTGTGCCTTTTTTGTGTTCCAACAAACTGAAGACAAGTAATAGAAGCTGGTTATAAATGGAATAAATTAAAGCACTAGAATAAATATGCATAATGATTAAATATCACTCCACATAGTGGTCTACAGAAATTTCCCAGCTAATTCTGCCGGTGTGAACGGAATGCTGACAGTTACACAGTGAATCTCAGGCAGTAGATTGCTCAAAGAACTGTTGATATCCATGCTGGAATTGGTCTCTGGGTTTCAACTGTCCTTTGCTTAATACCACTCATTGATCAAACAGATGTTCATACATATGGGAATTTTGGGGTCTTTTGTTTCTTTAACTTTGCCACTTACTGGTTGACAGTATGTGTTGCAGGGGACACGTTCACAGGAGATGATATTCAGTTGCGTGCTGACGTTAACATCATTTGTGCAGAAACAATTCTGACACTTGTCAACAAAGACTGAGGAGTTGGGCTACATATTTAAGGAAAAAAATCACATATTACTGAGATATTACATGTTTAACAGACATCTGTAAATGAAGCAATGGAAAAGGAAAAAAACTGTAAAGACAACTGGATAGCTATTTGGCTAGACATTTATGAAGGCAACATTTTAAGACTGAATATAATTTAATGTGTGTCATCACTGATGTCCTGTATAGCAATGACAAACTCTGATATTAAAAGAACAGGTACAATTACTAAACCCAAGAGAATTTATTAGAAATCTAGGTTTGGTTAGAATAATACTTATTTATATGTCTTTTAATTTTAACTGCAATAATGTGCTGACAGTAAATGTGGACTGACTTTTTTAAATTCCAGCACAGTTAGCCTAAATTCCTCTATGATACTGACATACATGTAGCTCTTCAATTTCATTCCTACACAGGAAACTTTTCAGAAGAGGTTTAGGCTGTGTGAAATTGATAAACTTCTGACAGAAATTTGAAAAATTCTAAAATATTTGTTGTACTGGTTAAACTTTTCCATAGCACTTCTGATCAAGTACACTAAGTGTTTTTTAAGCATTTTTAGAAGACCGTTGAAACAGGAACTTACCAAAAACTCAGCATTCTCGTGTACGCAAACCCCCTTGGGAACTGTTAATAAGCAAGGAGTTAGATGTTTAGATAGGAAAAAAGAATAAAAAATGTCTTCAACCCACTCTAACCAACATAATTTCTTCCACAATGAATGACAATTCATATGATTATTCCCCAATTCTGGTATGAGATAGGATATGTATAAAGTATAAAAACTAATACTGCATGTGCAAGAAGGGACAAAGATTTGTCGCAAAATACACGGTCCAGTTCATAGCCAAGAATGTCCTTGTTTCAGTTACCAAGAACTGTAAATCTGTCTTCTGCTGGGGATGCTTCTAGACACTTTTTGCTAGATTAAGCTGAGAGAATCATCCCAGTTAATTCTATAGCTGTTATTACTTGTATTTATAAGCAGGAAATTGAACTCGAGTCATTTGAGCTATATCTAATTTCCTTTAGCTATAGCACTAATAGCCAATTTTAGTAGTAGTGCATTTGTAGAATCTGATTGTGTTTAAAACCTTTTTCAGCAGGCTATTGCAGACAGTCTCATTAAGGCTAATGCTAAATTATGTAATAAATAAAACTGTGAGGCTATTCATTATAATATGTTTCCAAGGGACTTACCACATTGATATACAGGACAGCACTGACCACTGGGAATGTAAGAATGAACTTCGAATCCCAGTGAGCACTTGGGGGCTTTAGCTGTGCACAAGCTTGTATTGCATTCTGAGGAGAAAAAACAACAGCAAAAAAAAAAAAGAATAAGCCAGAAAGTACACTAAATCACAGCTATTAGAAATAAGCACTTATCAAAGCTCTTAGGATGAACTTTCCATTGCTAGGAAACAGTCCAGATTCTCTTCAGAGAAACAAATTGCAGATAGGGAACATGTTTTTCCTCATAAATCCAGGCACTGGATATTGGGTGCTGTATTAGTTTATGATTTTTTTTTTTCTACTATGCAATTATCCTGTGTTGATAAAGTATCACCATTCTATGCAAAGAAGTAGAGAACTCCTACTCTCTCCAGGATTTTAGGCAACTGCTGGAAAATGAAAATCCATGGAGAATTCCATAATCTCTTTGCATTTTGCTTAAATAAAATGTGGCCCTGAAGACAAGAACTATAGCTTGAGGTATGTTGAGTCTCATAACTGTAAATTCAGTTGTACTGAATCACTGCAATATAAAAACGTATTTTCCCTAGCACTGGGCAAGTTGATTTTAAAAAGCATGAGAAAAGATACTATTTTGTGACTCCCTGCTATAGATCTCTGGTACTAAGGTAGCTCAGTCGTTTTTCCTTTCTATTTCCAAGAGGTATAGAAAAACTAGAAACAAAAGTATAAACTCACTGCAAGTGGAAAGAGGGCAGCAGGAGTCTTTAGGATTGACTTCAGTGACCTCATAGAAGCCTTCTCCATCACAGGTGACCTTCTTTTGTTCACATATGTGAGGCTTACACACAATGCCATGTTCACCTTCCAGGCAAATACAGTCCTGACAGTCCACTGTAAACTCTTCTCCAAACTGCCATTGAAAAACAATAAAATGAATGATTGCATAGTAACCAATTAAAAGGAACAGAAGTAAAATCAGGAATACAAAGTTTGGAAATGATAAAACAAGATTGTATCAGTGGAGATCACTCTCCTCTCCCCACCCAAACTTCTACTTGATATCCAAAAACATACAGCATCCTACCTCTCTTGGTATCATATCCACCCCGACACAGCCTGGAAAATACCAAAATAAATTTCCATTACCAGTGGAATATATAACAGGAGGCATCTCTACTATACATTGTATGAGCACTGCATACAGTCAAAACTATGTTGCATACATGTAAGAAAATGAAGAGGAAACAAACATGCATCCAAGTGAAGCAGTAAAACTTACCACAGGTTTTCACACAGACATCCACACCAGAGTCATACAGCATGGTTCCATTAGGACAGAAACAGCCTTCCACTTCTTTAGTTGATGTGTTGTTCTGTCCTCTGTGAGACAAAATGGACAGAGGAACACCATTAATATTGTAGGCACATACAGGAGGATTATACCAAATAACCTTTCACTGAAAATACAGTAGCAAATAATCTGCACATTTTTGATTGGAGGTTGTCGATGTCTTGTGTTTGATATAGTCAAACAACAGAAACAGTTCAGGCACCCAGATTTAGGGTCAACAGAACAGTGCTAATAAATTTGACAGTCATTTTAAGATGTGAGAGGAGGTTGATTTTTCACCTGTGCATTAGATATGACTGAATAGTTGTACAAGCTATAACTAACTGCAAAGGAATTTTTTACCTTGATTTGCAGGTCATCTCTTTAATAGGACCACATGCTCTGTATTCTTTACCTGGCGGACATTCGTGAGCTGGAATGGAAGAACAAAAAGGAGGAACAGCTCAGTAACAATATCATATAAAAGCCACGTGACCTTTTGCCAAGAGCTTAAACACTGTTTACTCATTTTCCTATGTATCCATGACAATCTTGAGAAGCAAAAAGGAAAAAAATCCCAGATAGACTCATGACTCTAAAAGGAATAATTTTGTGCAATTTAGTGACAGAGATATAGTGCTGTACTTTACACTAAGGTGATACGTCTTGATTACAATTTTTTCCCATAATTTCAGTCTCTTTTGCACAAGTTCTCAAAGGGGAATGTCTTCCTTCCCTTTGAGCTCTTACTACAGATTAAAACTCATGTACATGTCACAAAATAGAGAGTGATCTGCTGATGCCTGCCAAGCATAGAACTGCCTGCATACAAAAAAGTATGTACTGATACAGATGTTTCTGGCACAGCCAATACATGTATATTTTTGCAGGCTCATTCATCATTTCCATTGTTAAAAATGTTACCTGCAAAATTAATTAAAGAGAGCAGCTGCTGTGATTTATTGGTGCCTTCATTACTCAGAAAGCAGATAACATTACTGCTGAAACAGTTCCACATAATCTTCCTTAATAATTCTAGATGAATAACCACATACTTACAGCATACACCATTGGTGTGTTTTCTCCAGTCAATGCACATGCCTTGATCGGCACAGGTGGCAGCGTAGATCTGCAGACTTGAGCATTCCAGGTCTAGGTTGGGAAGTACACAGCTATCAAAAACACAGGCTGCGTAGTACTTTTCAGGTTGGACAAATGCATGGCATGGCTCGAACACACTAGAAACAGAAATATTTATCATTATTAGTTAGTGAATGATCCATACATGTTTCAATGTGCTTAACATGTTATGATGTGGCAACAGTGGATGTGGGAGATTAAGGAGATGTGGATGCAGACTATTGATGAGAGATTTGTGCTAAGAGCACTTATCCAGATAGTAACATTCCAATATATAAATAGTCTTCCCTCATCTACAAAACACTTAGACAGCAATGTTTGGAGTCCAGGAGCTGTATATTATTGGGTGCAACCATGTGTTATCTCTTTAAAGTGATTTTGATTTTTTTTTTCATTTTCAGTTCTGACATGGTGTTCTAAAAATTAAGATCTTTATTTTCAGTTGGACTCTGTTTTTTACTAAGTAAAATGGAAAGAACATGGGACAAGGGAGGATAGAGAGTGTAGAAGAATGTGGGAACATCAACAAAGGTTAATGCGGCAGCCAGAGGGCTGAAAGAAACTGTAAGCAAAAAATAAAAGCCAGAAAAAGTGAAAGGAGTAGAAGCAAACCATAAAGATACAAGAAATGGAGCAATAGTTAGAAACACTTTCCATTGGTAAATTAATCCTAAAAGTTCCATTTGAATCAAAGACCAAAGGCTTGTAAAAGCAAGAGGAATGTTACCTTCCCAAAAGAAGCTCACAGATGGAAGATTCTTTGCAAGGCTGTATTGGTGTTGTGCTAGGTGAACCTGTAGGAACTAGGCCTGGAGAGCACTGTGGTTTGGATGGATCAACAACTTGCCAGTGATCTGCCATGGTTTCACAGTTTGCTGCAATGTTTCCATTTGGCAGCATGCAGTCATCTGCCGTGTTGTTATTGCAAGTACCTAAGGGTGGTAAGGGGAAAAATAATTCACTCACAGATTTGTTAGGAAATTCTATTCATCTTTGCAGCAGGGCTGTCATTGTGGTTTCCTGAGAGTGCAAAAATTGGAAGAGTAAGCCTTACCACACTGGCCCTGGGTGTTGTTGCCAAACAGGCTGTAGGGCATTCTGATAGAAAAGGACAAGCCATTGTAGGTCACATTCATTTTCAGCTCAGGAATTTCCACAACACGATTTATGCCTGATTCATAGATGCTTACACCAAACTTCTTATAAGGCAAAGCCACAAGCTGGTTGTTTACTGTCACCTAATAAATAAAGGAAAACAGAAAAGAAGCATAAATTTAGTTTGATTTTTTAAAACAATTGACTGTTCCTTTGTTTTGCAGAGAGAATGTAAAGGTAAATAATATCCTTTTAATTTGTAACAAATGTTCCTGTGTTCCTTTTCTTACTGGAAAGTCAAACTTTTCTTCTCTGAGCCACAAAAAGCCCATCAACCTCCGACAAATGAGGCTATAAATTCAAGGTTTAAACCAGCTAAATCCTAACACTCAACAGACTTACTATAGTGACTATGGCATCAAGGAGTCCTCCTGAAAGTGGAATATAAAATTCTCCTAAATTCATATGGTATGAAGTTTTAGGTTTCTTGGCATAAAGGGCACATGCTTATAGGAAAATTAAATAACAGAAATAAGACTAAAACTGTATTACTTATTCAAACACCCTAGCCATGGTATACCTGTGAAACTAACACTACTACTTGCACTCAGCAATTGGAGATTTCTTTGCTTTAGAGAAAAAAAGAGGTCTAAATATTGTAAATTTTCAACAATATGTTGCAACCCAACTTGCAATATTCTCACACAGTAATGTACAAAAATAAACCAAACGGTAAAAAGCTACAAAAAGCCCCAAACACTTCTCACTAATTTTGAAGCCTAAAAACTCTGATATCACATTTTTCAATGGAATAAACATATAGCTGCCCTATTCTGAAAAATTAAAAAAGTGACACAAGTCAAAGCTACTAATGGTACTTTTAAAAAAATGCTTCAGGTCAGCACTTTATTGTTATGTCTACCTTACATTATCGCACCCCATTCCACATTGTTTTCCTTTGTTAGATTAATGCTAATTATAAATTATTTTATATCCTTAACTCTTAGCAATTTGTGCACACTTGTGTATTTAGGAGACACCTGCAAAGATTTGAGATTAAAAAGACAAGAAGTTGTAGAATTTTTCTCCCCACATTCAGAGTAAAAAAATGCTGTGAAGTGGTCCTTTGAAGTCCTTTGAAGCACTCCAGTTTTATAATCTAAACTGTTACTGAATCTAAAACACAGAAGAATCTTTTTTCCCCAGACCTTGTTAATATCATTATCCTGTTGATGCAGTATTAATATCCGAATCAAGAAATCAATGTTATCATTCTTTAGTACCTCTACTTGTAGAGTATTTGGTTGTGCTGTTGTTAGCCTCACTTCCTGAGTCTCGTGTCTCACGATGAGCGTTCGAGGACAGGACACTACATCCCGTACATCACAATGATAGTTATCAATGTAGACACCAAAGTTGTCGACTTTTTTATTGATCTCTTCCACAAGGACATATGTACAATTCCCTTGATAGCTGTAGTACAATCCATCAAAAGTCATGTAATGTGGATCTCCCCAGCCAGTGCAGTAGCCTAAAAAAACATACAGCTAAGTTAGGCTCTTATGGCAACATACAAAATCATATCATACTACAAGCAAAATCTGTAGATGTGGGAAACACCTCTGTGAACTTTGGATGTTTTAATTTTAATAAAGTGTACATGTCAATGCATGAGCTCATTAGCTAGAAGTCATCATAAAAAACAGGCACTTTCAATGCACAGTTCATCTGACATTAATGACATACAGCTGAGAATAGGATTAACTGTAACATAGATATATCTTTACCAATAGTCTGAACAAGTAACATATATATATATATATATATATATATAGGCATCTAGCCTATTGATGTCTGCATTTAGACATTTAAATCCTGCTTTGGGAGATCAATTTACTCTACTATCACAACAGTTACGTAGTAATAATGGCAACTTAAGCAAATGCCTCAATTAGCTAAAAAGAATCAACAGAGCACTCTACCCAACACCAGAATCACAGCCTTGCACGATACGTGGTCCCTGATAAATATTGTTGGTCTTGACAATAGTATTGTTTCCTCAGGAGATTAAATATTCAACAAAAATATACTTACAATCACACTCCCAGTGCCAACAGCATCCATCCTCATCAATGACTGGCACAGGAGACAGTCCATTGGCACACGTTGGTTTTGGAGGTGGATTGCAGATTACTGGAATCACCTGGACAATGTTGTCTTCTATACATATTGCCTTAGTGCAGTTACAGAGCCACCATGACTCACCTTGCTGTGTTTGAAAAGAGAGGGGGAGGGGGGAGATGGAGACAAACCTTAGGAAGCAGATAGACTGACAATAGTTATGCCTGAATATCTTCTTCAGTTTTCTAAAAAGCCATATGTCTATTGATAAGATTTCCCCCACCAGGAATCTGAAAATAGGATGGAAGTGCATCAGTCAGCACTATCTTGGTCTGCAAGATAAAACAACTGAGAGCTGCTAAGTGAAAAGCATTTTCACTTACAAAAGTCAAGTCAGTAAACCAAAATGGGAATCACCTTTTCTAGTTTCAGCTATCTAAGAAGTGAGATGTTTCATCTAATCTCATCACCTTAACACCCTCTCTACAGAACAGTGAAAGACACTGATCAATATGAATGGCTAATATATTTAATTCACTTGAATGCCTAGAACAGATTAATAGCTAAAGCTACAGTGAACGCAAATAGTTCAGAGAAAAATGACCAAGGTGATTATGTGCATGCATTGTGATTGCATGAGGTTTTTTTTTCTTCTACCAGTTTTTCATCCATGTATAATTTTTTATTCCTGCAGATCTACTGAGCAAGTTGGTAGGCATCTAAACTTTGAGGAGGCTTTAGAAATGCACAAGACACTAACTTGTCTGTGTCAGAGGCGGCGGATTAAAAAAAAAGAAAAAAAAGAAGTCTGAGTCAAATTTCACAAGCATTTGAATGCAGTGATCTGTTTCACAGTCCTCTCCTGAAACCAGTCTGTGAACAAGTATGATTCATTCCAAACTCAGACAAATTCAGCCCTGTGGATTTTTGTTGGGCTATGTAAACACACAAACAAGCAACTTTTACCCACTCTGGACTTATTCAAAAGCAGAAATAGAAAAGATAGCTTAGCACCATTTAGCTCTTGGTTTCCTCTTCATCAGAGCTATCCTACAACAAACACAGAACTGTGATCTAGCTCCTTGCAGAAAGCTTTCTAAAAATTATCCTCCAAGAGCTAATAGCAATATATAAACTATAAATCAAATATCATTAGAAGTCTTGCTGATGTCCAAGAAAACTAAACAAACAGAACAGACTGATGCTACCTTTCCTATCCAGATTAATGCCTACTCTAGGTTACTAACATTAAAGCTATGTGTCTACTCTCCATCCACAGCACAATGAAAGCATGGAATCTACTCACCTCATAAGATTCATTAGGGAAAATAGTACAAGTTTTTTTAGTTGTTGGTATTAGACCTGTAGTTGTACTCGAGCCATTAACTGGAGGAGTTACACTGTGTGTAGAACTTCCTGTAGTGGTGACTGCAGTTGATGTAGCAGTAGGCCCAGATGTAGTAGTTGAGCCAGGGGGAAGGGTGGTGGAGGTGGTGGTTGCATTGACTGTGGTAAAAGTACTAGAGGTGGTTCCTGAAGTGGTGGTAAAGCTTTCTGTTGGAGTAGTACCGGAGGTGGTGGTCGACACAGGGCGGGTTGATGTTGTTGGAGTAGTAACAGTTGCAGAGGTTGTCCCTGGGGTACTTGTTTCTGTTCCTACTGTGGTGGTGGAGGGAGTGGACACTGACGGTGTGGGGCCTGAAGTGGTAGTCTTGGCGGTTGATCCTGTTCGAGTGAATGGAGTTGTTGATATTGGTAGTGTTCCTGTAGGGCTGCTTGGTCCCGAGGTTGTGGTGGTGCCAGGGCTGGAAGTGGTGGGAGATGATCCTGTTGGAGGGCTTGGGGTCCTGGTGGTAGTGGTCTCATAGACAGATGTTTCTGTTACTGGTGTAGTGCTGGTGGACCTTGAGGGTGTGGGGCCTGAAGTGGTTGTCTTGGTGGTTGATCCTGTTTCAGTGACTTCAGAGGTGGTAGCTGTCACTGGGCTTGTTGACACCGGTGATGTTGACTGTTGACTAGTGGTGCTTGCAGTAGACGTACTTATTTCTGTCGTTCTTGTTGTTGGCAGTGGGGTAGCTGAAGGAGTAACTGGAGTGCTTGTCTCTGTCGGTATCTCTGGTGTCTCTTTAAGACAGAGAGAATACAGTATTTTAAGTAGGGAAATTGCATTTTCTTCCTAATGTCATCTCATTTTCTGCTAAGCATATGTAGCTCAACAAGCCTAAGCATAGGGTCTTTAGATAGAAATAAAGCAGAAATCGTTTATTAGTGGTTTTTGCATCACTGAGGGATTATTAACAAAATCTTCTACATCTTGCATAGGACACATCGATATAAACACTTTAACAATCAGTGTCAGAGGGAACATCTTCTGCAGTGTTAAAACTTTATATTGCAGAGAAGAGTTCAGCAGTCCTAGATCCAGGGAAATCCACTAAGTAGATCAATGAACTCTGATTAATACTGTATTGCTGTCATATTATATTGTATGGAAAGACCATTATTCCCTATGCTGCTTCACGTGGCACGTTCATACCACCATTGATTATGCTCAGAGTCATTTGATTCTACAGAAAATGAGCAGTTGCTGGAGCAGCCTGTGTTTCATTTCTAATGCCCAGGCCTTTAAGACTACTCACACACAAGCTATTTTGGGATGCTACGAACCCCAAATACACTTTCCTGCTTTTTCACATGGACAGTTTTCATTATGGTTGCTAATGGAGACTCCTTTAAAATAGTTTTTTATTAGTATATTAAAAAGTGTTCATGATTCTCACAGGCCAGCCTCAGAGCCATCTATATGTGTTTTTTTAGCAGAAGTGACATATGGTAGAGAGGGAAGCACTGTGTACCTAATGAGAGTGCAGTAATAATGCTAGAGGAATTAATAGACACTGGTTCTGCTCAGGCAGCCCACAAGGACAGTCCTTCAACAAAAATAAATTCATGTTTGGGTGAGGACAGGCAAGCTACTTCACATACTTCATCTCCGTTAAAAGAGGCAGATGAACTGGGACAGTAGGGGATATGACATTGCTGCTGAAAGGTTAGCTGGAATGTTTTTGAAATATAATCAACTACATTAGTGCAGAGTACAGAAACTAAAACACATTTTAAGCTCCCAAATAACCCTGCTTTCTAAAACCAGCAAAGGACATGAAATCCTGGGAATTACTTATTGCTTCTGTGGGTGGAGTCGTCGGAGTTTTGGTAATAATAATTTCAGGAGTTGAGATGGTAGATGGGTATCCAGGAACAGTGGTGGTTGTGCTCGGAGGGCTGGTAGTGGTGGTGCGAGTGTCCGGCGGCAAGGGAGTGGTTGTTGATTTTGATGTGCTCAGTGTGGATGGAGGTGTGCCTGTTAGAAACAGCAGGGATGGAGAAAACAGACAAAGGCACAAAGGCATCAGTGGGACTCAATAGGAACTGAACAGAAGCTGCACATGAAGCAGCCAGTACAGAGCTAGAGAGGTCAGCCTACGTGGCACCAGCCCTTCCTTTCTGGCCACAAAAAGCACAATATTTGAAATCCATGCACTTAGGCACATGTCAGCCAAAGACCACAGTTCACAGAAAGTCACAGTCTGCAGAGTGAAACTATTCCCTAAAGTATATTCATCCTTCTACATCTATAACAGCTGACAAGCATTAGCACTGACAGGGCAAAGGAACAGGAAAGACAGAGGAAGATCTACACAGTTATGTCAAATCAGTGCCTAAAATGCCAGTACAAAAAAAAAACCAAAGCCACGCCACAATTGCACATATGTCCAGTGCATATGTTCTGGCCAGCTGAGGGATGAGGTCAAGCAGCAAAAAAGGCAAGATTTCCCATCAGTTCGAGATCTCTGTAAGCTAGGCAGCAGCATGAAATTTCTCCTTGTAAGGTATTCTGTCAGAGAAGCCAAGACCTTTTCTACAGAATCCCAAAACCTTGTTCCTTCTTAAACAGCCAGTTGAAAGGCAAGTTTTAAGTAAAGACTGCTCCAGGGATGCTCTGCAGTTACACCCATCCCTGATCCCACTGAGAGGCACAATTTGAGATGCTCAAGTACTTTGAGAGCAGCCACGGGAAGGTAACAAAAAACAGCACAGGCCAGAGAATTACCTGGAGTTGGTGTGGTGGTGGTGTATGTTGGTGTTGGTGAGGATGTGCTTGAAGTAGTTGACATGGGTGTTGGTGATCCAGTAACAGTTGTGGTTGTGCTCAGAGGGCTGGTGGTGCTAAGAGTGGTTGTCGATTTCGGTGTGCTTGGTGTGGATGAAGATGGGACTGCTTGAAACAGTAGGGACAGAGAAAACAGACAAAGGCACAAATGCATGAGTGGGACTCAATGTGAACTGAACAGCAGCTGTGCATGAGGCAGGTGGCACAGAGCTAGAGAGGTCAGCTTAGAACAGCAATGGTCCCTGGCACCAGCCTTCCCATTCTCAGCGCAGAAAGGGACATCTGACATCTATGTACAGAGAGGGTCATGGGCCTCCTTTCCTAGTGATGAGATTGGAGATGGTGCTGGAAGGTGCTTTTCATAAAGTTAGAGAGACCTACCAGTATGGAAGAGATGAGGAGGAGTAATGCTTTGGATCTGGCTGGGGCTTTCTATCTCTGCCTTATTAATTAAACACACCACTAAATTCATGGAGTAAGAGCTGAGAGGAATCTGTAGTCCAGGAATGGATCATGCACCAGAACATGTTTCTGCCTGACCGTCATGTGATTTTTCCAATATCATCCTTATAAAGGACATGACAGAATACTAGTGGATCTCGTAAGCCAAAGACCACAGTTCACCATAAGAGGTAGTATGTATCCAAAAGCATGGCAGGTGAATCCTTCCTTCCTACATCTATAACCACTGACAAGCATTAGCACAGATACAGCCAAGAAGGAGGAGAGAGGGAAAAAACTGTAAACAGCTGTGCCTAAAACAGTGCCTGAAATGTCAGTGCCAAAAGCAAAGTCATTGTCCAACTGCACATCATGGGTTCTATGGCTATATTCTGCCCAGCTGAAGGACATGGTCCAACAGCTGAAAAAGTAACATTTTCCATCAGTTCAACATCTGTCTTAGATGCTTCCATCAGATCAGTATCTGTCTTAGCTGCATAGCAAGATGAAATACCTCTTCAGAACACTGTTGCATCAAGAAAGACAAGACCTGCTTTCCAGGACCCCTGAATCTTCACCACTTTTGAAATAGCCCAAATGAATTTTGGGCACAACTCATTTCCTGGAATGCCCAAAAGTTACACACATCCTTGAGCCCACACAGAGCCAGTCTCTTTATTAGGAGAGGAGGGAGAGTACAAATGGATGTACTCACAGACTTTCATTACTCCCATGGAAAGACCAAAAATGATGAAAGAATCAGAGAATTTTTTGTTGGTTTTGTGGTTAGAGGCAGAGTAGATTTTATGTGAATTACTAGCATTGGGAACATACTTTCAGGAGTTGAGACGGTTGTTGTTGATGCAGTAACAGTAGTTGTTGTTGTGCTCGGAGGGCTGGTGGTGGTGGTGCGAGTGTCCGGCGGCAAGGGAGTGGTTGTTGATTTTGGTGTGCTCAGTGTGGATGGAGGTGTGCCTGTTAGAAACAGCAAGGACACAGAAAACAAAGACACAAAGGCATAAGTGGGACTCAATAGGAACTGAAGAGAAGCTGCACATGAGGCAGCTGCCACAGGCCTAGAGAGGTCAGGCCACCCCTAGCACAGCAAAGATCCCTACCACAAGCACTTCCTTTCTGGCCCCAGAAAGCAAACTCCTTGAAATTTGGTATGCAGAAGGTCATGGCCCTCCTTTCCTAATAAAGAGACTGGGGATAGTGCTGGAAGGTGCTTCTCACAAAATCAAAAAGACCTACCAATAGGTAAGAGATAAGAAGGAGCAATGCTTTTGATCATGCTGGAGCTTTCTATCTCTGCCTCATTAGCTAGAACACCTCAATAAATCCTGGGGTAAGAGCTGAGAAGGGAAGCTATGATCAGGGAAGAAAGCAAGCACAGAAATATGTTCCTGGCTGATTGGCATGTGGTTTTCTGATACCAGGAATTCCCAGAGTATTAGTGAACCTCGTCAGGCAAAGACCACTGTTCACAGAAAGTCACAGTCTGCAGAGTGAAACTGTTTCCAAAAGCATGGAAGACATAGCAAAGGAGCAGGAGAGAAGGAAGAAAGTCTACACATCTGTGCCTAAAGATAGTTTGAAATGCAAGAGTCACAAAGTCAAGCCCCACTCCATTACACTCAATGTGTCCAGTGACGGCACTCTGGCCAGTTGAAACACAAAGTCCAACAGTAGCAAAAGCTACTAAGTCTTTGGGTCTTCTAAAACCAAGCTGAAGAGCCAGCTATGGGAAAAGGCTGCTTCAGGGGCTGTCCAGAAATTAAGCCATTCTTGATGCCATACAGAAACAAAAAAGATGTTCACAGACCCTCAGTACTTCCAAAGGCGAATAACATGAGACTACAAAACTTGGAAGTACCTGGAGTTGGTATGGAGGTGGTATATGTTGGTGTGGCAGAGGATGTGCTAGAAGTAGTTGAGGTGGGTGTTGGTGATCCAGTAACAGTTGTGGTTGTGGTTGGAGAAGTGCTGGTGGTGGTGGTGGTGGCGGGAGTCTCTGGTGAAGAGGGAGTGCTTGGCAATTCTGATGGAGTGGGTACTGTCCTCGGTGTGCCTGTTAGAAAGAGCAGGGACAGAGAAAACAAAGGCAAACAGGTATCAGCGGGACCCAACGTGAATTCAACAGAAGCTGCACATCAGGCAGCTGACACAGACATAGATCAGCCCACCCCTAGCACAGCAAAGGTTCCTAGCACCAGCCCTTCCTTTCTGGCCCCAGAAAGCAGAATCCTTAAAAGCCATGCACACACAGGGTCACAGATCTCCTTGCCTAGTGAAGATAATGGGGATAGTACTGGAAGGTGCTTCTCACCAAACCAGATTGATCTATCAACAGGGAAGACAGGATGAGGAGTAAGGCTTTTAATCTACTGAGATAGATGAGTTTTGAGGTTTCCCATCTCTGCCTTTTTACCTGAACACCACACTAACTCATAAAGCAAGAGCTGAGATGGGAATGTCTGGTCAGAGAAGGATGTATGCACAGTAGTAAGATGAGCAATGTCACCACAGGAGAGGAGAACATAGTCCCCTGTATCCTTGCTCCTTCTGGAACAACTAGCCCATTGGGTAAAAGCCATTTCAGGGGATACACTGCAATCAGCACAAGCTCAGATCCCATAGAGAGGCACAAATGGAGGTGCTCAGAGACCTTCAATTTCCCACAGCAAGGCAACACATGAGAGCACAGATCAGAGAAATACCTGGAGTTGGTGTGGTGGTGGTGGTGTATGTTGGTGTGGGCGAAGATGTGCTTGAAGTAGTTGACATGGGTGTTGTTGAGACAGGAACCATTATTGCTGTCTGTGAGGTGCTGCTGCTGCTGCTGGCAGTGGTGCTGGGGGGCAGCGTGGTGGTGGTGGTGGTGGTTGTTGGGGTGGTGGTAGGGGTGGTAGTGGTGGGAGTCTTCTCTGTTGTTGTCGTTGGAGTGGTTGTTGATATTGGAGGGGACACACTGCTCGTTGTGGTTGAAGCTGTGGAAGTTGTGGTGCTCGTGGTGCTTGGAGGTGAAAGACACTCTGGTCTGTTCGGGGTGCAGCAGACACTGATCTCGTAGTTGAGACAGACTGGCATCGGTACTATACCTCCTATCTGCTGATCTTTATTGTTACAGATGAGCCCTACGTCAACATCACATTCTACTTTCTGCCCTAAATCTGCAATGGGCGTGTTAGGGAATTTCTCTGCTCGGCATGAAATATTCTCAACTTTGGCACACTCCCAGGAGGGGTTGTTGTTCCAAATGTTCTCAAAGGTTTCGTAGTCACCACTGTCCTTGTTGGAACCGTCTGGGTAAGTCACATCAATCCAGTCAGACCACATGCACTCACAGGCTGCGAGGTGACAAGAAGAAAAACAATTAGAAACAGACAGGACAGAGACAACAATGCAGGGCACCAGCTCACACACCGCTGGTGCTCTGGGCATCCCCTGCACTCAGTGGTGCCCCTCAGGCTGCTACTGCACTCAGCCAACACAGGCCAGAAGAAAGCTCAGTGTTATGGCCAGGCCTCTCTTTCTTGGCCCTACAACCCACTCCAGTCCCAAATCAAGACACAGGCGCTGATGAGTTTGGTGTGTGCCCCCCACAGCGGGGTCACATTGCTCTGTAGGAAATCTTGTGTACAAAAGCCACTCATACATAAGACCCACACAGGAGGCAGAGCAGGGCTAAATAAATAGTCCTGCCACTCTCCCAGCTTCTTGGGCCATGCACACCATCTCAATATCTCATGGAGAAACCAACCATTGGGAAGGCACCCAACCACAGGGAAAGCAGGCACACAACACACAAAGCAGCTGACAAAGCCTCAGCTGCTTCCCAGCAGCTCATGAATAGCTGGAGACAAACACCAACAGGAACGCTGGTAGAATCCAGCTACCCAGAGCTTGTGTCTGTCAAAAGGCCCAGAATTTACAGCCATCTCTGATGCCATCCAGAGCCACAAACAGAGGTGCTCATGGACCGTTCCTACTCCTGCAGCTAGGCCAGAAATGACAACAGAGCCAGAGAATTATTTGTTGGCACTCCAGTGGGAGACACAGGGCTTTTGGAGGGAATTATTTGGTTTTGGAACGTACAGATAGTTGTGGGTGTAACAGGTGTTGTTGGTGTTGGTGATCTGCTGGTGGTGGTGGTAGTGGTCGTGGTGGTGGTGGTGGTTGTAGGGGTGGTGGTTGTGGTGGTGCTGGGAGTCTCTGGCGGCGTGGAAGTGGTTGGCAATTCCGGTGTAGGGGATGCTGTGCTCGGTGTGCCTGTTAGAAACAGCAGGGAGAGAGAAAACAGACAAAGGCACAAATGCATGAGTGGGATGCCATGTGAACAGAACAGGAGCTGTGCATGAGGCAGTTGCCACAGAGCTAGAGAGGTCAGCCCATCCTTTGCATTGCAAAGATCCCTAGGACCAGCCCTTCCTTTCTGGCCCCAGAAAGCAGAATCCTTAAAAGTCATGCATTTGCCAGGTCACAGCCCTCCTTGCCTAGTGAAGCTACTGGGGATAGTCTGGAAAGTGCTTCTCACCAAACCAGAGAGACCTACTAACAGGGAAGAGACGAGTAGGAGCAATGCTAATTTAATGTGTCTGGGGCCTTCTATCTCTGCCTCTTTACCTGAAAACCTCACAAATCTCAGGAGTAAGAGCTGTGTGGTGGTGAATCCATGGTCAGAGATGGAAGAGTGAAGAGGAAGTTCCTGCCTAACTGTCATGAAATTTCCCCCTGGTGAAATGTTAGCCTGCTGAAGGGCCTCCCAGAGTTCTAGCAGATGTCGTCAGCAAAAGGCTACAGCTCGCAACAAGTGGAATTCTTCAGTGCAAAACTGTTCCAAATGCCTCCCAGTGAAATCCTTGCTTCTAAGATCTAGAACCATTGGCGATGACTTGCACTGACATGCCAAAGGAGGAGGAGAAAGGGAAGAAAGTCTGCCCAGTTGTTCCTAGAATGAGAGTGTCACAGACTAAAAAGCCCCACTCCAATTGCCCACCATGCATGGGTCCAGTGACTAGATTCTGGCCAGCTGAAGGACAAGGTCCAACAGCAGGAAAATCAAGAGTTTCCATCAGTTCAGCACCTGTCTAAGTTGGGCACCAGCATGAAAATTCTCCTGGGAGCCTTTTCAGTCGGGGAAGCACAGACCTTTACCCTAGCACCCCTAAATACTTGTTCTTCTAAACCAGCCAGCCAAAACAACAGCTTTGAGCACCGGGCTCTTGAGGGGATGAAGAATAATTCCTCCAGTCGGCAATCCCATGGAGACAAATTAAATGAGGCACTAAGGCACCTTCATTTCTCCCATAGCAAAGGAACACATCAGAGGCTAGTCCAGAAAAGTACCTGGAGTTGGTGTGGTGGTGGTGTATGTCGGTGTGGGCGTGGATGTGCTTGAAGTAGTTGACATGGGTGTTGTTGAGACAGGAACCGTTGTGGTTGTGCTCGGAGGGCTGGGGGTGGTGGTGGTGGTGGTGGTGGTGGTTGTAGGGGTGGTGGTTGTGGTGGTGCTGGGAGTCTCTGGCGGCGTGGAAGTGGTTGGCAATTCCGGTGTAGGGGATGCTGTGCTCGGTGTGCCTGTTAGAAACAGCAGGGAGAGAGAAAACAGACAAAGGCACAAATGCATGAGTGGGATGCCATGTGAACAGAACAGGAGCTGTGCATGAGGCAGTTGCCACAGAGCTAGAGAGGTCAGCCCATCCTTTGCATTGCAAAGATCCCTAGGACCAGCCCTTCCTTTCTGGCCCCAGAAAGCAGAATCCTTAAAAGTCATGCACTTGCCAGGTCACAGCCCTCTTTGCCTAGTGAAGCTACTGGGGATAGTCTGGAAAGTGCTTCTCACCAAACCAGAGAGACCTACTAACAGGGAAGAGACGAGTAGGAGCAATGCTAATTTAATGTGTCTGGGGCCTTCTATCTCTGCCTCTTTACCTGAACACCTCACAAATCTCAGGAGTAAGAGCTGTGTGGTGGTGAATCCATGGTCAGAGATGGAAGAGTGAAGAGGAAGTTCCTGCCTAACTGTCATGAAATTTCCCCCTGGTGAAATGTTAGCCTGCTGAAGGGCCTCCCAGAGTTCTAGCAGATGTCGTCAGCAAAAGGCTACAGCTCGCAACAAGTGGAATTCTTCAGTGCAAAACTGTTCCAAATGCCTCCCAGTGAAATCCTTGCTTCTAAGATCTAGAACCATTGGCGATGACTTGCACTGACATGCCAAAGGAGGAGGAGAAAGGGAAGAAAGTCTGCCCAGTTGTTCCTAGAATGAGAGTGTCACAGACTAAAAAGCCCCACTCCAATTGCCCACCATGCATGGGTCCAGTGACTAGATTCTGGCCAGCTGAAGGACAAGGTCCAACAGCAGGAAAATCAAGAGTTTCCATCAGTTCAGCACCTGTCTAAGTTGGGCACCAGCATGAAAATTCTCCTGGGAGCCTTTTCAGTCGGGGAAGCACAGACCTTTACCCTAGCACCCCTAAATACTTGTTCTTCTAAACCAGCCAGCCAAAACAACAGCTTTGAGCACCGGGCTCTTGAGGGGATGAACAATAATTCCTCCAGTCGGCAATCCCATGGAGACAAATTAAATGAGGCACTAAGGCACCTTCATTTCTCCCATAGCAAAGGAACACATCAGAGGCTAGTCCAGAAAAGTACCTGGAGTTGGTGTGGTGGTGGTGTATGTTGGTGTGGGCGTGGATGTGCTTGAAGTAGTTGACATGGGTGTTGTTGAGACAGGAACCGTTGTGGTTGTGCTCGGAGGGCTGGGGGTGGTGCTGGGAGGCAGCGTAGTGGTGGTGCTGGTGGTAGTGGTGGTGGTTGTTGGGGTGGTGGTAGGGGTGGTAGTGGTGGGAGTCTTCTCTGTTGTTGTCGTTGGAGTGGTTGTTGATATTGGAGGGGACACACTGCTCGTTGTGGTTGAAGCTGTGGAAGTTGTGGTGCTCGTGGTGCTTGGAGGTGAAAGACACTCTGGTCTGTTCGGGGTGCAGCAGACACTGATCTCGTAGTTGAGACAGACTGGCATTGGTACTATACCTCCTATCTGCTGATCTTTATTGTTACAGATGAGCCCTACGTCAACATCACATTCTACTTTCTGCCCTAAATCTGCAATGGGCGTGTTAGGGAATTTCTCTGCTCGGCATGAAATATTCTCAACTTTGGCACACTCCCAGGAGGGGTTGTTGTTCCAAATGTTCTCAAAGGTTTCGTAGTCACCACTGTCCTTGTTGGAACCGTCTGGGTAAGTCACATCAATCCAGTCAGACCACATGCACTCACAGGCTGCGAGGTGACAAGAAGAAAAACAATTAGAAACAGACAGGACAGAGACAACAATGCAGGGCACCAGCTCACACACCGCTGGTGCTCTGGGCATCCCCTGCACTCAGTGGTGCCCCTCAGGCTGCTACTGCACTCAGCCAACACAGGCCAGAAGAAAGCTCAGTGTTATGGCCAGGCCTCTCTTTCTTGGCCCTACAACCCACTCCAGTCCCAAATCAAGACACAGGCGCTGATGAGTTTGGTGTGTGCCCCCCACAGCGGGGTCACATTGCTCTGTAGGAAATCTTGTGTACAAAAGCCACTCATACATAAGACCCACACAGGAGGCAGAGCAGGGCTAAATAAATAGTCCTGCCACTCTCCCAGCTTCTTGGGCCATGCACACCATCTCAATATCTCATGGAGAAACCAACCATTGGGAAGGCACCCAACCACAGGGAAAGCAGGCACACAACACACAAAGCAGCTGACAAAGCCTCAGCT
The DNA here is from genome assembly GCF_971803275.1 of Cyanistes caeruleus. NCBI lineage: Eukaryota > Metazoa > Chordata > Aves > Passeriformes > Paridae > Cyanistes > Cyanistes caeruleus. The sequence goes on from NC_141706.1 coordinate 23,153,493, forward strand.
GCTTCCCAGCAGCTCATGAATAGCTGGAGACAAGCACCAACAGGAACGCTGGTAGAATCCAGCTACCCAGAGCTTGTGTCTGTCAAAAGGCCCAGAATTTACAGCCATCTCTGATGCCATCCAGAGCCACAAACAGAGGTGCTCATGGACCGTTCCTACTCCTGCAGCTAGGCCAGAAATGACAACAGAGCCAGAGAATTATTTGTTGGCACTCCAGTGGGAGACACAGGGCTTTTGGAGGGAATTATTTGCTTTTGGAACGTACAGATAGTTGTGGGTGTAACAGGTGTTGTTGGTGTCGGTGATCTGCTGGTGGTGGTGGTGGTGGTGGTGGTGGTGGTTGTAGGGGTGGTGGTTGTGGTGGTGCTGGGAGTCTCTGGCAGCGTGGAAGTGGTTGGCAATTCCGGTGTAGGGGATGCTGTGCTCGGTGTGCCTGTTAGAAACAGCAGGGAGAGAGAAAACAGACAAAGGCACAAATGCATGAGTGGGATGCCATGTGAACAGAACAGGAGCTGTGCATGAGGCAGTTGCCACAGAGCTAGAGAGGTCAGCCCATCCTTTGCATTGCAAAGATCCCTAGGACCAGCCCTTCCTTTCTGGCCCCAGAAAGCAGAATCCTTAAAAGTCATGCACTTGCCAGGTCACAGCCCTCTTTGCCTAGTGAAGCTACTGGGGATAGTCTGGAAAGTGCTTCTCACCAAACCAGAGAGACCTACTAACAGGGAAGAGACGAGTAGGAGCAATGCTAATTTAATGTGTCTGGGGCCTTCTATCTCTGCCTCTTTACCTGAAAACCTCACAAATCTCAGGAGTAAGAGCTGTGTGGTGGTGAATCCATGGTCAGAGATGGAAGAGTGAAGAGGAAGTTCCTGCCTAACTGTCATGAAATTTCCCCCTGGTGAAATGTTAGCCTGCTGAAGGGCCTCCCAGAGTTCTAGCAGATGTCGTCAGCAAAAGGCTACAGCTCGCAACAAGTGGAATTCTTCAGTGCAAAACTGTTCCAAATGCCTCCCAGTGAAATCCTTGCTTCTAAGATCTAGAACCATTGGCGATGACTTGCACTGACATGCCAAAGGAGGAGGAGAAAGGGAAGAAAGTCTGCCCAGTTGTTCCTAGAATGAGAGTGTCACAGACTAAAAAGCCCCACTCCAATTGCCCACCATGCATGGGTCCAGTGACTAGATTCTGGCCAGCTGAAGGACAAGGTCCAACAGCAGGAAAATCAAGAGTTTCCATCAGTTCAGCACCTGTCTAAGTTGGGCACCAGCATGAAAATTCTCCTGGGAGCCTTTTCAGTCGGGGAAGCACAGACCTTTACCCTAGCACCCCAAAATACTTGTTCTTCTAAACCAGACAGCCAAAACAACAGCTTTGAGCACCGGGCTCTTGAGGGGATGAAGAATAATTCCTCCAGTCGGCAATCCCATGGAGACAAATTAAATGAGGCACTAAGGCACCTTCATTTCTCCCATAGCAAAGGAACACATCAGAGGCTAGTCCAGAAAAGTACCTGGAGTTGGTGTGGTGGTGGTGTATGTTGGTGTGGGCGTGGATGTGCTTGAAGTAGTTGACATGGGTGTTGTTGAGACAGGAACCGTTGTGGTTGTGCTCGGAGGGCTGGGGGTGGTGGTGGTGGTGGTGGTGGTGGTGGTGGTGGTGGTGGTTGTAGGGGTGGTGGTTGTGGTGGTGCTGGGAGTCTCTGGCGGCGTGGAAGTGGTTGGCAATTCCGGTGTAGGGGATGCTGTGCTCGGTGTGCCTGTTAGAAACAGCAGGGAGAGAGAAAACAGACAAAGGCACAAATGCATGAGTGGGATGCCATGTGAACAGAACAGGAGCTGTGCATGAGGCAGTTGCCACAGAGCTAGAGAGGTCAGCCCATCCTTTGCATTGCAAAGATCCCTAGGACCAGCCCTTCCTTTCTGGCCCCAGAAAGCAGAATCCTTAAAAGTCATGCACTTGCCAGGTCACAGCCCTCTTTGCCTAGTGAAGCTACTGGGGATAGTCTGGAAAGTGCTTCTCACCAAACCAGAGAGACCTACTAACAGGGAAGAGACGAGTAGGAGCAATGCTAATTTAATGTGTCTGGGGCCTTCTATCTCTGCCTCTTTACCTGAACACCTCACAAATCTCAGGAGTAAGAGCTGTGTGGTGGTGAATCCATGGTCAGAGATGGAAGAGTGAAGAGGAAGTTCCTGCCTAACTGTCATGAAATTTCCCCCTGGTGAAATGTTAGCCTGCTGAAGGGCCTCCCAGAGTTCTAGCAGATGTCGTCAGCAAAAGGCTACAGCTTGCAACAAGTGGAATTCTTCAGTGCAAAACTGTTCCAAATGCCTCCCAGTGAAATCCTTGCTTCTAAGATCTAGAACCATTGGCGATGACTTGCACTGACATGCCAAAGGAGGAGGAGAAAGGGAAGAAAGTCTGCCCAGTTGTTCCTAGAATGAGAGTGTCACAGACTAAAAAGCCCCACTCCAATTGCCCACCATGCATGGGTCCAGTGACTAGATTCTGGCCAGCTGAAGGACAAGGTCCAACAGCAGGAAAATCAAGAGTTTCCATCAGTTCAGCACCTGTCTAAGTTGGGCACCAGCATGAAAATTCTCCTGGGAGCCTTTTCAGTCGGGGAAGCACAGACCTTTACCCTAGCACCCCTAAATACTTGTTCTTCTAAACCAGCCAGCCAAAACAACAGCTTTGAGCACCGGGCTCTTGAGGGGATGAACAATAATTCCTCCAGTCGGCAATCCCATGGAGACAAATTAAATGAGGCACTAAGGCACCTTCATTTCTCCCATAGCAAAGGAACACATCAGAGGCTAGTCCAGAAAAGTACCTGGAGTTGGTGTGGTGGTGGTGTATGTTGGTGTGGGCGTGGATGTGCTTGAAGTAGTTGACATGGGTGTTGTTGAGACAGGAACCGTTGTGGTTGTGCTCGGAGGGCTGGGGGTGGTGCTGGGAGGCAGCGTAGTGGTGGTGCTGGTGGTAGTGGTGGTGGTTGTTGGGGTGGTGGTAGGGGTGGTAGTGGTGGGAGTCTTCTCTGTTGTTGTCGTTGGAGTGGTTGTTGATATTGGAGGGGACACACTGCTCGTTGTGGTTGAAGCTGTGGAAGTTGTGGTGCTCGTGGTGCTTGGAGGTGAAAGACACTCTGGTCTGTTCGGGGTGCAGCAGACACTGATCTCGTAGTTGAGACAGACTGGCATCGGTATTACACCTCCTATCTGCTGATCTTTATTGTTACAGATGAGCCCTACGTCAACATCACATTCCACTTTCTGCCCTAAATCTGCAATGGGCGTGTTAGGGAATTTCTCTGCTCGGCATGAAATATTCTCAACTTTGGCACACTCCCAGGAGGGGTTGTTCTTCCAAATGTTCTCAAAGGTTTCGTAGTCACCACTGTCCTTGTTGGAACCGTCTGGGTAAGTCACATCAATCCAGTCAGACCACATGCACTCACAGGCTGCGAGGTGACAAGAAGAAAAACAATTAGAAACAGACAGGACAGAGACAACAATGCAGGGCACCAGCTCACACACCGCTGGTGCTCTGGGCATCCCCTGCACTCAGTGGTGCCCCTCAGGCTGCTACTGCACTCAGCCAACACAGGCCAGAAGAAAGCTCAGTGTTATGGCCAGGCCTCTCTTTCTTGGCCCTACAACCCACTCCAGTCCCAAATCAAGACACAGGCGCTGATGAGTTTGGTGTGTGCCCCCCACAGCGGGGTCACATTGCTCTGTAGGAAATCTTGTGTACAAAAGCCACTCATACATAAGACCCACACAGGAGGCAGAGCAGGGCTAAATAAATAGTCCTGCCACTCTCCCAGCTTCTTGGGCCATGCACACCATCTCAATATCTCATGGAGAAACCAACCATTGGGAAGGCACCCAACCACAGGGAAAGCAGGCACACAACACACAAAGCAGCTGACAAAGCCTCAGCTGCTTCCCAGCAGCTCATGAATAGCTGGAGACAAGCACCAACAGGAACGCTGGTAGAATCCAGCTACCCAGAGCTTGTGTCTGTCAAAAGGCCCAGAATTTACAGCCATCTCTGATGCCATCCAGAGCCACAAACAGAGGTGCTCATGGACCGTTCCTACTCCTGCAGCTAGGCCAGAAATGACAACAGAGCCAGAGAATTATTTGTTGGCACTCCAGTGGGAGACACAGGGCTTTTGGAGGGAATTATTTGGTTTTGGAACGTACAGATAGTTGTGGGTGTAACAGGTGTTGTTGGTGTCGGTGATCTGCTGGTGGTGGTGGTAGTGGTCGTGGTGGTGGTGGTGGTTGTAGGGGTGGTGGTTGTGGTGGTGCTGGGAGTCTCTGGCAGCGTGGAAGTGGTTGGCAATTCCGCTGTAGGGGATGCTGTGCTCGGTGTGCCTGTTAGAAACAGCAGGGAGAGAGAAAACAGACAAAGGCACAAATGCATGAGTGGGATGCCATGTGAACAGAACAGGAGCTGTGCATGAGGCAGTTGCCACAGAGCTAGAGAGGTCAGCCCATCCTTTGCATTGCAAAGATCCCTAGGACCAGCCCTTCCTTTCTGGCCCCAGAAAGCAGAATCCTTAAAAGTCATGCACTTGCCAGGTCACAGCCCTCTTTGCCTAGTGAAGCTACTGGGGATAGTCTGGAAAGTGCTTCTCACCAAACCAGAGAGACCTACTAACAGGGAAGAGACGAGTAGGAGCAATGCTAATTTAATGTGAAATGTTAGCCTGCTGAAGGGCCTCCCAGAGTTCTAGCAGATGTCGTCAGCAAAAGGCTACAGCTCGCAACAAGTGGAATTCTTCAGTGCAAAACTGTTCCAAATGCCTCCCAGTGAAATCCTTGCTTCTAAGATCTAGAACCATTGGCGATGACTTGCACTGACATGCCAAAGGAGGAGGAGAAAGGGAAGAAAGTCTGCCCAGTTGTTCCTAGAATGAGAGTGTCACAGACTAAAAAGCCCCACTCCAATTGCCCACCATGCATGGGTCCAGTGACTAGATTCTGGCCAGCTGAAGGACAAGGTCCAACAGCAGGAAAATCAAGAGTTTCCATCAGTTCAGCACCTGTCTAAGTTGGGCACCAGCATGAAAATTCTCCTGGGAGCCTTTTTAGTCGGGGAAGCACAGACCTTTACCCTAGCACCCCTAAATACTTGTTCTTCTAAACCAGCCAGCCAAAACAACAGCTTTGAGCACCGGGCTCTTGAGGGGATGAACAATAATTCCTCCAGTCGGCAATCCCATGGAGACAAATTAAATGAGGCACTAAGGCACCTTCATTTCTCCCATAGCAAAGGAACACATCAGAGGCTAGTCCAGAAAAGTACCTGGAGTTGGTGTGGTGGTGGTGTATGTCGGTGTGGGCGTGGATGTGCTTGAAGTAGTTGACATGGGTGTTGTTGAGACAGGAACCGTTGTGGTTGTGCTCGGAGGGCTGGGGGTGGTGGTGGTGGTGGTGGTGGTGGTGGTGGTTGTAGGGGTGGTGGTTGTGGTGGTGCTGGGAGTCTCTGGCGGCGTGGAAGTGGTTGGCAATTCCGGTGTAGGGGATGCTGTGCTCGGTGTGCCTGTTAGAAACAGCAGGGAGAGAGAAAACAGACAAAGGCACAAATGCATGAGTGGGATGCCATGTGAACAGAACAGGAGCTGTGCATGAGGCAGTTGCCACAGAGCTAGAGAGGTCAGCCCATCCTTTGCATTGCAAAGATCCCTAGGACCAGCCCTTCCTTTCTGGCCCCAGAAAGCAGAATCCTTAAAAGTCATGCACTTGCCAGGTCACAGCCCTCTTTGCCTAGTGAAGCTACTGGGGATAGTCTGGAAAGTGCTTCTCACCAAACCAGAGAGACCTACTAACAGGGAAGAGACGAGTAGGAGCAATGCTAATTTAATGTGTCTGGGGCCTTCTATCTCTGCCTCTTTACCTGAACACCTCACAAATCTCAGGAGTAAGAGCTGTGTGGTGGTGAATCCATGGTCAGAGATGGAAGAGTGAAGAGGAAGTTCCTGCCTAACTGTCATGAAATTTCCCCCTGGTGAAATGTTAGCTTGCTGAAGGGCCTCCCAGAGTTCTAGCAGATGTCGTCAGCAAAAGGGTACAGCTTGCAACAAGTGGAATTCTTCAGTGCAAAACTGTTCCAAATGCCTCCCAGTGAAATCCTTGCTTCTAAGATCTAGAACCATTGGCGATGACTTGCACTGACATGCCAAAGGAGAAGGAGAAAGGGAAGAAAGTCTGCCCAGTTGTTCCTAGAATGAGAGTGTCACAGACTAAAAAGCCCCACTCCAATTGCCCACCATGCATGGGTCCAGTGACTAGATTCTGGCCAGCTGAAGGACAAGGTCCAACAGCAGGAAAATCAAGAGTTTCCATCAGTTCAGCACCTGTCTAAGTTGGGCACCAGCATGAAAATTCTCCTGGGAGCCTTTTCAGTCGGGGAAGCACAGACCTTTACCCTAGCACCCCTAAATACTTGTTCTTCTAAACCAGCCAGCCAAAACAACAGCTTTGAGCACCGGGCTCTTGAGGGGATGAACAATAATTCCTCCAGTCGGCAATCCCATGGAGACAAATTAAATGAGGCACTAAGGCACCTTCATTTCTCCCATAGCAAAGGAACACATCAGAGGCTAGTCCAGAAAAGTACCTGGAGTTGGTGTGGTGGTGGTGTATGTTGGTGTGGGCGTGGATGTGCTTGAAGTAGTTGACATGGGTGTTGTTGAGACAGGAACCGTTGTGGTTGTGCTCGGAGGGCTGGGGGTGGTGCTGGGAGGCAGCGTAGTGGTGGTGCTGGTGGTAGTGGTGGTGGTTGTTGGGGTGGTGGTAGGGGTGGTAGTGGTGGGAGTCTTCTCTGTTGTTGTCGTTGGAGTGGTTGTTGATATTGGAGGGGACACACTGCTCGTTGTGGTTGAAGCTGTGGAAGTTGTGGTGCTCGTGGTGCTTGGAGGTGAAAGACACTCTGGTCTGTTCGGGGTGCAGCAGACACTGATCTCGTAGTTGAGACAGACTGGCATCGGTATTACACCTCCTATCTGCTGATCTTTATTGTTACAGATGAGCCCTACGTCAACATCACATTCCACTTTCTGCCCTAAATCTGCAATGGGCGTGTTAGGGAATTTCTCTGCTCGGCATGAAATATTCTCAACTTTGGCACACTCCCAGGAGGGGTTGTTCTTCCAAATGTTCTCAAAGGTTTCGTAGTCACCACTGTCCTTGTTGGAACCGTCTGGGTAAGTCACATCAATCCAGTCAGACCACATGCACTCACAGGCTGCGAGGTGACAAGAAGAAAAACAATTAGAAACAGACAGGACAGAGACAACAATGCAGGGCACCAGCTCACACACCGCTGGTGCTCTGGGCATCCCCTGCACTCAGTGGTGCCCCTCAGGCTGCTACTGCACTCAGCCAACACAGGCCAGAAGAAAGCTCAGTGTTATGGCCAGGCCTCTCTTTCTTGGCCCTACAACCCACTCCAGTCCCAAATCAAGACACAGGCGCTGATGAGTTTGGTGTGTGCCCCCCACAGCGGGGTCACATTGCTCTGTAGGAAATCTTGTGTACAAAAGCCACTCATACATAAGACCCACACAGGAGGCAGAGCAGGGCTAAATAAATAGTCCTGCCACTCTCCCAGCTTCTTGGGCCATGCACACCATCTCAATATCTCATGGAGAAACCAACCATTGGGAAGGCACCCAACCACAGGGAAAGCAGGCACACAACACACAAAGCAGCTGACAAAGCCTCAGCTGCTTCCCAGCAGCTCATGAATAGCTGGAGACAAGCACCAACAGGAACGCTGGTAGAATCCAGCTACCCAGAGCTTGTGTCTGTCAAAAGGCCCAGAATTTACAGCCATCTCTGATGCCATCCAGAGCCACAAACAGAGGTGCTCATGGACCGTTCCTACTCCTGCAGCTAGGCCAGAAATGACAACAGAGCCAGAGAATTATTTGTTGGCACTCCAGTGGGAGACACAGGGCTTTTGGAGGGAATTATTTGCTTTTGGAACGTACAGATAGTTGTGGGTGTAACAGGTGTTGTTGGTGTCGGTGATCTGCTGGTGGTAGTGGTCGTGGTGGTGGTGGTGGTTGTAGGGGTGGTGGTTGTGGTGGTGCTGGGAGTCTCTGGCAGCGTGGAAGTGGTTGGCAATTCCGGTGTAGGGGATGCTGTGCTCGGTGTGCCTGTTAGAAACAGCAGGGAGAGAGAAAACAGACAAAGGCACAAATGCATGAGTGGGATGCCATGTGAACAGAACAGGAGCTGTGCATGAGGCAGTTGCCACAGAGCTAGAGAGGTCAGCCCATCCTTTGCATTGCAAAGATCCCTAGGACCAGCCCTTCCTTTCTGGCCCCAGAAAGCAGAATCCTTAAAAGTCATGCACTTGCCAGGTCACAGCCCTCTTTGCCTAGTGAAGCTACTGGGGATAGTCTGGAAAGTGCTTCTCACCAAACCAGAGAGACCTACTAACAGGGAAGAGACGAGTAGGAGCAATGTTAATTTAATGTGAAATGTTAGCCTGCTGAAGGGCCTCCCAGAGTTCTAGCAGATGTCGTCAGCAAAAGGCTACAGCTCGCAACAAGTGGAATTCTTCAGTGCAAAACTGTTCCAAATGCCTCCCAGTGAAATCCTTGCTTCTAAGATCTAGAACCATTGGCGATGACTTGCACTGACATGCCAAAGGAGGAGGAGAAAGGGAAGAAAGTCTGCCCAGTTGTTCCTAGAATGAGAGTGTCACAGACTAAAAAGCCCCACTCCAATTGCCCACCATGCATGGGTCCAGTGACTAGATTCTGGCCAGCTGAAGGACAAGGTCCAACAGCAGGAAAATCAAGAGTTTCCATCAGTTCAGCACCTGTCTTAGTCGAGCATGAATAGGAACTCAGAATTCTGGCTCTCTGTAAGTCAAGGGTTCCAGAAGGCATTGCAAAGGTCTCTAGGGTCAGCCCCCTTTCCCGCCCCAGAAAGCAGAATCCTTGACGTCCATGCATATAGAGTGTCAAGGGCTGTCTCTCCCTAGTGAAGTGATTAGGCATGGTGCTGGAAAGTGCTTCTCACAAAATCAAAAAGGAAATGTGAACCTGAAGAAGGATGCCTGCACAGCCCCGCCCAGAAAATTCCTCTATCAACAAAAGCTTGAAGCATGGCCTACTCTTCTCTCCACACCAGGGACTTCTGGCATATTTTCTCCGGCAGGGACTTAAGAGTTCAAACCCTCCTAAGTAAGACTTCCTTGCAGATCAACATTCTCTGTGATTGTGACCTGCCTTTAGTAGCCAATATCCCTTTATTTCTTCAAAGGCAAAGTAAATTTTTTAGGTGTAGATGTTGAAATTACTAGAGTGAGGACTGATGGTGTATACTCACTTGTTGTGGAATGGATGTGTATAGGCGGGGTGATAATCTCTGTTGAAGTCGTGGTTGTGGGTATTGTTGTCTTGGTGGTGGTTGAAGCTTGTGATATAGTAGGTGTAATTGTAGACCCACAAGGAATTTCTTGCCACTCACAACAGTTTACTCTGATTTCATAATTATAGCAAAGTGGCCACATAGTTACATCTTGCTCATCATTTTTGCAGAAAAGCCCATATTTAACATTACACTCTACTTTCTGACCAAGATCATCTAAGCTCACATCAGGTTTATCCTTAGCCCTGCATTCAATTTCTTCAGGAGCTGTACATATCTTGTATCCATGTTTTCTTATTTCATCATATGTTTCATAGTCACCACCACCTTCTTCAGGTTTACTAACATCAAACCACTCAGTCCAATCACAGATTAGTCCAAAGCAAGGAGCTGCAGCAAAAGACAGAAATTTCAGACTTTACAGAGAACATCCTGAAAAGATTCCTTTTTTGTTTTCTTCTGTTAAGAACTAGAGGACTGCATTGCAATTTGTCATCTTTCCAAAGAAAGGAGTTCTAAAATCAGTTCTGTATTATCAGGTCTTTAAATTAGATGTTTTACATCAAAATAAAATTACGAAGCTGAAGCCTTTAAAGATCTTTCTTCTCTCTATACTAATGGCACTTTTGAAATTATAAAAAAAAATTAATTTTTGTTTAAAATGAATATTTTTCTGTATTGATTGTCTTTCATTTACTCTTCCTTTAAATATTCCTTTGACATTTTTAACAACCTTGTTTTGCATTTATAACTTACTTGTAGTTACTGGATGGCTTGTAGTGGAAACTGAAATAGAACAAAAAGAGATTACTCTATCATTTCAAAATAAATATAATAGTATTTTTTTTTTTTTTGCTGACACCCTAACATTATTTCTACTATCCCATTAGGATATTCATATGTGAACATGTCCTTTTCAGAAATAGGAAGGCACCCTGTACATTTATACTTACAATTTCTTTCATGAGAAATGAATCAACTTAAAAGGCTAAAATTCTTTCTTAGTGTGGTATGATAAAAAAATCCATAAATATTGCTCTGTGTCAATTATAATCCCATATAATTGTACTTTCTATATTTAAAATATTTTCCTTAAAGAAAACAATTTTTAGATCACATCTGTATTGATGATTTACCTGTGGTAGTGGTGGTAAGAGTACTGGAAGGGAAGGAGGTTGAAATGGTTGTAGGCGAAGATGTTGGACAAGGATAGACTTCACCAGGAACTAGCGAACCATTTTCTGCACAGATGTATATTATACATATGTCACCATCCTGTACTTGTCCCACAACAGTACCCACTTCGTAACTTGTTCCATTGATGACACAAGGACACCCTGAAAGAAAGAGCTTTACTGTGCAATTTTTCTACTACCACGTAAGAGGCAGAGGCAAAATACTTATGGACAAGAGAGCATTTACATGAATAATGCATGTGTTTCAGAGCTCTACCTGGAGCTTAGATCTACTATATTGTGCTAATTTATCTTTACATTTAAAGCAACATTAGAACATGTTTAATCAAGTCCTGAATAAAATGCCTGGTGGTACAGACTTAGAAAGGTGGTTTTAAAATGTTCTGAGAGAAATAATAATTTCAATTTACTATCTGACAATTTTATATTAATAACTACATGTTCAGGAAGTGCAAACTTATAGTGAAATACATTAGTTTGGGTATGGGACATAGGGAGAAAGACTGAAGGGACATGAGATAAAGGTTGAACCAGAAGTATTAACAGCAAGCTTCAATGAAACTGCTGCCAAATTTTCTTTAGTCACAACTTTCACTAGGACTGAAAAAAATTATTCTAAATCAATACTAAGTCTTTTGTAGAGCCAGGCAGAGTAGTTCTATATGTTTTTTTTTGTTTTTTCCTTCTGTTCCAGAAAAACCCAAATGCTATTTACCTGGGAGTGGTTTACACTGTATGGATCCTGATGGGACACAGACACTAAAAGAAAAATTTTCAAAAATTAAAATGTTGCTTATGTTTTATGACACCTCTTAGCAGAATCAGGAGCAGAGAAACATTGGTATTTGTCACTTGATCTTCATTCACACTACTGGATATTTTTCTGGGTATCTTTTTTAGTATTGCCTACCATTTTTCTTTCAAACTAAGTCACCACTTTCAGTACAGTTGCAGGTTGCAATAACAACTGTTTTACAGAGTGAACTTACAGCTAGATCAGATCATTCTCTGGTGACCATGTTGAGCTAGAGTAAGTGCTGTCATTGCTAACACTAAGCAAACAATTGTGACTCAATTTATCTCATTCTGGGCAGGAGTATTTCAGATTACAGTGATTTTGAAGTCCCAGTTTTAAGTGAGAATGCAAGGCAGAGTACCTCTCTTCCCAAAGAGTCCCAAGAATTGAAAGGTTCTTTTAGAAGTTCACCCAGGTTTCATGATATAATTTATGACAGTTGGCAGATGTAATTAGTGAATTTGCTAATACACTTCTTATACTAAGACTACCAACCTGAAATCTGGATTATTATGGGTATGGAAAATTATGAAATGCAAGAATATACCAGCTCTTCAGCTGAAGTTGCATCTCTACTTCTTTGAGGCCAAATAAAGTAAATGAGGGACTCAGCATACACAAATTATTTCCTGAATTACTGCAAGTAATTTTTATATACCATATTGTACAGTTTTCTTCTGTGGGTACTTCTTGCCCAGGTTGTATATGGGTTCCATCCTCGAGGTAACATCCACATTGGTCTTCAGTCACACATTCCTTTGTCTCTTCATTATAAATAGGCTTGTCCTTAGGGCATCTGGGGTAGCAACCTATTGATGATAGGTAGAACAGAATACAGGATGAAGAAAAAGTACAAAAAAGTACAAAAAGTTAACTCAGTAATATGTTATCTTCTGAAAGTAAATTATTCTCACTGAATGAACCATAGTGAAAGAAATAGAAGAAAGTAAAACTTCTCATTCAAATCAAAGTAAAACTCCCCATTCAAAACAAACCATGGACAATTAGTCTTTTCAAAAGACTTCAACAGTTCTCATTGATAATACTGAGGTGAGGAGGATTAAGTAAGAGGTTTTTATGAAAACTAGTGAAGTTTCTTTTTCTTAGTACAGTACCTTGGAGAAACCCCTAATTTAAACTCACTTCTATGGGCAGCTAATAATTTTAAGACAAAAATACACCCCAATTTTTGTATAGATCACTATATCAATAATAATCTTCTAAGGAATATGGAAGCAGATTCACTAACAAACAGGTTCATCACAACATTTCTTGGAACATTAGACCTTGTTTATATGCCTTGAATACGCCAAGTATCTCTGCCTCAAACTGATAATTTACCTGTGTTTTTCCTTACCCTTGGGCAGTGATCCAAACTTCACTGCAATGGATTAATTGTGTGTCAATTTTTATTCCATTTTTCATGTAAATACACTTAAAAATATTATTCTGTTATTATTATTGTATCTCCTTCCTCCAAATAACCTCTTATTAAGTCAAATTATTAATGACATGAAGTCCTCTTTATACTGTACTGGAATTCTAAATAGCCTTTAAACTGAAGAACCATGTAATTAACTGATACTTAAAAGTCATTTTATACTGCCAGACTGGACTTAAGATGTCCTAACAAAAATAGGTGTGCTCTTTATTTCTATTGAAATTAAACAACAAAAATAATTCAGAAAGATAATTTGCTACATATATTAATCTGCCTTCTGACACTTCCCAAATCTTTCTAATAATATAAGACAATTTATTTTAAAACACAGAGGTTTGTTGGGTTTTAAAAAATATTTTGATTAAGGATTTTTGTTGATTTTTTAGTAGAGTTTTTTGGTGGCATTTTGTTTTGTTTGGTTTTGTTTCTCTTGAGTTTTGGTTTGTTTGATTTTTTCCTTTTAATTTTTTTAATAGCAGTTCAAAGCAAAGTCAAACTCAAGGCATTTCTTACCAATCCCTAAACTGGAGTGCTTCCAGTCCAGACCAAAAAGACTTTATGGCTAAAAATACAGCTTTTTTCTCCAGCTTTACCATATAGAGACAGTACTTATGTTTACATAATGTAGTTACTACAGTAACTACAGTGCACAAGTATGCTTGTGAACTTGTACACTTGTACACTTGTACACTTTCCCATTCTGGGATCATTGCAGTCCTTTTAATGTGAAATTCCTGTTTCATTATCAACCACAAGGACTGTCACCTACTAATATCTCATCTACAAAGGAAACAGAATCTCCATTAAGAATCCAATATATAGCAGCATCCATGTGTCTGCTATGAAAGATATTTTCCAGTGTAAAGGTAAGTGGATGTTGCACACTAATCTAGTAAAGACAATATGATCTGGTACATAAAAAAAATGATCAGGGTAAAAATGCCCAACTCTCAGTGATTCGCTTCTTTGCCATATCAAATATTTTCCTGCTTTTGAAATACTTTTGCATGGGATTCAAAATAACCATGATGTAATAATATTGCATGTTCCAGGATATTATCCAAGCACAGACTTAGTTTTGTGTCTGACAGCAATGTAACGATCACCCATTGATGGTAATAAATAATAAATTACATTATAGGAAACATTTATGTAAGACTGGAGGCAAACTCCAGGAATTTATTACCTTCCAGCAGTGGTACTGTAAAGTTGGTGCTGACATTATTGATCATTCTGCAGGTTGTGATATTACTGCCACAAGGCTCATAGTGCCAGTCACACTCATTGCGAGGATTGTAGTAGTCACAGAATATTGCTGATGAGAAAAGAGAGAAGCTGATTAAAATCAAGGTTTCCAGAATGCAGTTCTGAGCAGGCCTTTAAAGGTACAAGCTACATCAATCTACAAGTTAAGCTGGCCAAATTTCTCTTGAGGTAAAAGACCTGGCCTTAAGCAGATTTACTCTGCTTGAACTTAGGATACTTCAAAACAATGGTACCCAAGATTTAAATTTTAAATATTCAAGCCACTGGGTAAAAATGTTTCAAATCGTAAAGAAAAATATTTTTAAAAAATTAGTTTAAAATAGAAGGTATATTTCTAAGAGTATTTTTCTTCCATAGCTACTAGCAAACTCCTAAATATTCTTCCATTTTATGCAAAATCATTCCATATTGCTATTTCACACAGGTTGGAAGTCCAAGAGGAAGCATATGAGCCATGATGATGATATGATCAAACGTAAATTTAGCTTAGATGACTAGAGACAGAGGAAGGCACTTTTACTATCTTATATATCAGACCTGAATGAAACTTATCATTTTTGTTTCACTGGCTTCTTGCACTTAAAAGCTCCAACTAGTCCAAATTCTGAATCTGAATGAAATTTTAAATTAAAAAAGTATTTATTTCTGCTACTTAAAATCTCAAAATTTTGATTAGAGCACTTTTGGGATAATATTAATTTGAGTACTATTTCACATTAATTTATGGTGTACTGATATGAGTACTAGCACCACTAATAGACACTGCTTAATATACATAACACCGATTAGGTTCAGTGCTAAAGCATGGAAGTGCTATATACTTTTTGCTAAAATCAAATTCTGAATAATTTTAAGAGCTGAGAGAAGAGAGAGATAGAGGAAGAGAAGAGAAGAGAAGAGAAGAGAAGAGAAGAGAAGAGAAGAGAAGAGAAGAGAAGAGAAGAGAAGAGAAGAGAAGAGAAGAGAAGAGAAGAGAAGAGAAGAGAAGAGAAGAGAAGAGAAGAGAAGAGAAGAGAAGAGAAGAGAAGAGAAGAGAAGAGAAGAGAAGAGAAGAGAAGAGAAGAGAAGAGAAGAGAAGAGAAGAGAAGAGAAGAGAAGAGAAGAGAAGAGAAGAGAAGAGAAGAGAAGAGAAGAGAAGAGAAGAGAAGAGAAGAGAAGAGAAGAGAAGAGAAGAGAAGAGAAGAGAAGAGAAGAGAAGCCAGGCTGAACAAGAGAGTTGAAATACACAAATTTACTAGCCCTGTTTGTTCCCTGATATGCTGAGAAAATATGTCACCAAGCAGCCATGAAAGCATGACCTTTCAGTGGCAGTGCTAATGATTTATCTGACTGGCTTTCTGACAGCAGCTAGAAAGATACAGTTGTGTTTATCTGTTACTCACGGCAGATGTCAGGAGTTCTCCAGAAAACACAGGCCTCAGCCTTGATGCACTCTTGGGCGTACGCTGCAACTGCAGAGCAGAAGCACTCACAGTCTCCACCACTGTCACAAGAGCAGGCATCATGAACACAAGCTTCATAGAAAGGATGTGGGTTCACCTGTCAGGGAAAGAAATGATGCCCTAGTTCATCTCCAAATTAGTTTTCAAACTAATACATTTGAGATCTCTTGATATATGGGAATTGAGCTGGCCAGGAATGAGAGTGTGTCTAAGAGTCATCAAATCACAAACATTTACAAGCTTGAAGCTGCTCAATATGTTCTGGTGAATAATAGACTTAAAATAATATAGTTCCTTCATAAGTTGCTATGACTGAAAAAACAAAGTAAGAGTCCTTGGCAGTGCTCACATTTCCTAATAGAATTCCATTCTAGTGCTCCCAAAACCAAGTTGAATTATGCCAGCAAAGTCTTATTTTCCAGCAACCTTTGCCAACCAAATGGTAAACAATGTCAGAAAGGCTGCATTCACAGCAAATATGAAGCATATAATTTTGTGCCTGTCAGTTTTTGGAGTTTATCCAATGACACATTAAAAAAAGCTCTTTTTTTGGGTTTTTTTGGGGGTTTTTTGGTGTTTTTTTGTTTGTTTGTTTGTTTTGGTTCTTTTTTTCTGTTTGAGTCTGCAAGAGGAGAAACTTAGACTGGATTTTTGCTGCTGAAGTAAACCATGTGGAAACATATAGAAAATTAATTAAATTAATAATTGCTTGTGACTTTTCCACTGTGAGTTGGGAGCAAACTGTTGTTAGTATTATCATACATCAGAAAAGATATGAGAAATAAAGAGAAGTGCTCTCTGTGCACTGTACTCTGGAAGCTGTGGGTTGTCACAATGTTTGCTGTGGCAATTCAGAGGCACAGTACCAGTAGCTGTCTGTCGAAATTATGTGATGTCAGTGGTGCCTAAGAAGATTGTTTTGTGGATTGAATACTACAAGAAGTAGTAGCCTCTTCAACAGCCACCATTCATGTTTAGTATGAATTTCCATCCAGAGATAGGTCTGATAGGATGATTGTAGTCCTTCAGTACTTGTAATACTGACTGTCTCTCAGCAAGAGATGGTGCTACTACAGTACACACAGACCTGTTCAGGATACATTTCTGAAGCTAACTTGCAGAGTAGCAGTGAAACTGATGAATATGGCTTTGTACAGCTGGGGCTACCACCACCACTGACACAGGCCCATTGCCACAGAGATGCAGACTACTTTGACCGAGGCCACATGAAATGTGCTGACACCTATAGCTGTACTGAAGACTTAATTGAAGATCACTCTATTTAACTATCTCTTTATTCATTTCTGATGGTCTTTTTGGTTCTGCATTATCAGAAATGCCTTGTGCTGTCCCATCACCTACTGTCTTCTACAAACCTTGGAGTGACAAATTTTGAAGACTTCACTCTGGATGATGCTGCATTCTTTCTCTGCCCAGGACTTCCGGTGTGGTTTCAGATCACAGGGCTTAATCTCTTCTGTGACATCTGGGCACATGGGAGATTGTTTCCAGGAATTTCCAAAATCCAGAGGATTAGTCTCCTGCAGTCCACTCCTTGTTGTAAAGTCATTGTTTGCCTTGTCATCAAAGTTGCCACACAGACCACACACTTTGCCCTGGAAAAGAAAATTGAGTTTTTAAATATACCATGGAAGTGAGAAACAGGCTCTGGTAAAATAAGAGCAAAACATTGACATGAAAAATGACAAATGACTGTCTGTGTAAAGGACAACTTTCATCTTTACTGTCAAATCATTGTACTGAAAATAAATCTTTATTTGTCTGTCCTCAGCAAATTATTCAACTGCCATGTCTTCTCTCCTTGAAATCAATTATATCTAGTGTATTTCCATATCTCTATTTCCATATTCAACTTAAAATATTAAAGGGTGCCCAAGCCTCTTACAGCTTACAGAAAATAATTATTTATTCCCCATTCTTCTCAATTTATCATAACTCACCTATTAATTAAGGTAATTAATTTCTGCTGAAAGCTGTTTTTATTAAAAGTTTCTAGCATAATGAGCACCATTTCTTCATTCATGGAAAAGAAATTACAGGGACCCATTTTTCTTGAAAGAAAATGTATCAATCTACCCTCAATGGTGAATTCTTGGTAGTGTTATTTAAGGTCCACCAGTCCCCTCAAGAAACAGTATGTCACTGTTTGTACAATGCCTCAATATTCTCCAATTCAGCATGCTGAATTTCAAGAACCAGAACCATGGCCATACATGGTATAGGGAGTTTGGTTTTAACACAGGGCTGAGATTGCATGTAGGTTTCGAAGTACATGTACAGTCAGTTCACATCCCCTAAATTATTCTGGATGATTGGCTATCAATACTCACAAACTCAGGAGTATTCCCCAAGATGTTTATCTCTATTGGAATAACATCTGATGTGTTCTGTGCAATGCATTGTGATAGACTGTAAGAAACCCCAGAAACACTTCTGCAAGCTGTGATGATAATAATACAGGCTAATCATCAGCGCACAGAGGATATAGGAATGGATGTAGACATGGAGTCAGAATAAAAGCACATTTACATTTCCTTGTCTATCCATAATACTACTTCAGAAAAAGACAGAAAGGCACTAACTTTGTAATCAGGGCTCAACTTGATGAAAACAGTAGTCTTCTTGTCCCAGATCAGCATCACACCGTTGCTAGCCTCAATAACCAGGTACAGGCCGACTGTCCTGTTCCAATACTGCACATCATCACCAACGTCTCGCTGAATTTCTTTGTACTCTTTGTTCTCCAATTTCAGTTCAGTTTTCTGAAAGATAAAAGAGAGAAGTATTATAACACTAACTTCTATGACGAGATAAAATATTAGATACTTGTAACAATGCAACTTATTCTGAAACCAGTAGCTCAAACTCTGAGATGACTTTCAAGATGGAGAATAATTTGATAGGGCCTCTAATGCTTGTTACAGATGCTTTTAGGGGCATGATTTTGGAACACTATATTTTTGGTAATACTCGATTACTGATTTGTGCTGACTATGATCACTCACCCCTAGGAACATTTTGATAGCCTTTGAGCATGTGACTCCTGTAGTTCCACAGGGGACATTCTCTGTGATGATACTGAATGAGCCGCTGGAATTTTTGGCACCACAGAAGTCCTATTGAAAAAGAAAAAAAAAATTAAAAAAAGTAAAGAACATGAGAAATGAAGTAGCATATTTCTCATAGTTCACTCTCATAAAAACTGAAATAATTTAAATCTTCACAATGTATAAATAGTTACTGCTCCTTCAAATGTGAGATCCTACACACACATATTTTTACAGATGCACAACCATATATGTACACTTCTATGCATACATATAAACAGTTAACACAGTCTCAGCCTAGTAAAAAAGAATCCACATTCACACAGCTTGCCTGCACTGAAAATACACAATTTATCCTGGCAGAATGTGTGAATACCTTGGGACCAACAATGGCAGGCAATAAGGAATGACAAAATCAA
Organism: Cyanistes caeruleus; assembly: GCF_971803275.1. Taxonomy (NCBI): domain Eukaryota; kingdom Metazoa; phylum Chordata; class Aves; order Passeriformes; family Paridae; genus Cyanistes; species Cyanistes caeruleus. The sequence goes on from NC_141706.1 coordinate 23,172,519, forward strand.
AAAGGAAAGTAGATTTTTCAAGGCAATCAAATTCCTTTGCAGCCCTCCTGATGAGAATTACCTGAGTAGCCACATATTCACAGCTCCCATCAAAGTCATAGAATTTCCCATCGAAAGTGTTATAATGGCCACTTCCATATATCATACAAGTCCCATAGCACACATCATCAGTGCATTCCCAAACCCCTTTCTGGCAGGTGCTAGAAGAGAGCAGAGAAGTTGAATTTTCAGACATTGCCAAGAGTGTGCAGTTTGAAAAACTGCAGAACAAACCAAGCAGCTGACTGATATAACATTAATAATGTACAAAATATCCAAGCTTCAACTTCAATTGTTTAGCCTGTTTTTAAGCCTATAACATGATTTTTACTCTGTTGAGCTACAATCTTTAGATCTGATAGCACTTATTTTTAAAAAATAAGGGAGTTTTCCCAACAAGAGATGCCTACTGTAAACAGAGGTAACTCCTACTCCCATACTTTCATCAGAATCTGTATTTTCAAAGATAGCAATAAGTATTCCTCAAAATTAAGGATGATACTTCCAGCTTTTGCAGCTACTACTAGACAGGACTATGAATACACTGCATAGAATATATTTGAGAAGAGAGTATTCACTTATAACCCACCAGGTATTGCAGTCCACTTTTATCTTGCCTCCAGAAGAATACCACTCATTGTTATGAATGCATGGGCAATCTTTTTGCTCAACACAGCCCCCTCTGCCATCATCAAATAGACCTTCAGGACACACACAGCCTGAGACACACTCTGTCTGGAACTAAGGAATATAAGGAGAAATGGTTATCTTATGACAAAGCACTGCATCTTAATTCCACTTCTTCACAAGCACTCTTTAAATAAACTCTGTTTACAACCACACAGTCTAATATTGATTAGTTTTATAAGGTTGGTTTTTTTCTAGGTTTCTAATGTTTTTCTTTTCTTTTTTGATTGTCTAAGAACCCAAATTCTTTTTCAGTTGGAAATGATGACTCTACTAAAGGCAGTAAAAAGTAAGAGGAGAGGGAAACCATAAGTGGAATCATTGTGAAAATGGCAACAGATTAATATCATGGGGGAGGAAAGAAGGGTAGATTAAACCAAAGAGAAATAAATGGCTAGTTACAACTGTATTTGCTGTGTAGCACCATGTGTAAAGAATACAGAATAAACAAAGCAAGACATGAAGAAAAGCTGAATACTTACATGATCAGTTTGAGGAGTATGACAGCTAAGTTGTAGAGGTGTTTGTGACGTCCACTTTGAGGATGCATTGCAGTCAAAGTATGTCTTGTTGGAAGAACATTCTTTTCCACCTGAAAGGTACATTGTTGTTTTAGATCAATCAAGACAATGCAAAAGTAATGTGAGTGAAAGGTGCTAGTTCCTGAGACAGAAATCTCAGTTTATGAGATTTCTTATGAGAAAAGTAGGCTCATTGAAGAGAGAATAAAGTGAAAATGTGTTACTGTTTTACATAAAGAGAAAAAAACACACAAAACAAGTAAATGGAAAATTCAAAAGGGAAGTAGGTTTGGGTTGGGAGGTTCGTCATGGGTTTTATTCTAGTTTAGTTTATAGAATGTCACTTACTTCTCATTCTTATTTTCACTGAAGTGCACTGGATCTTTGCATTTCGGCAAACACTAGAAAAGTGAAGTAAGTAGAAATTTAAAAAAAAAGCAAGGTCAAGATCTTAAATTTAAGTCTAAGGATTTGTTTATATAAATTTGAAAGCCTTATTAACACTGCAGTTTCAGAATAACATTTATCTGTGAAGGCCAGTACTCACACCTCCAAAGCAAGTTGCACATCTCAATTATTGATACATTGCATTGCAACAGGATAATGCTTTGCTCAGCAAAAAGATGCTGTGAAATGCATTAAAAATACCCACTAAAGTACAAAAAAACCTAAGCACCTTACACCTAATAAGCAATTTTAAAGGGCTTTTTCTCCACAAACAAGAAGCCAAAATAAAACATACCAGCGTTCTCCATCTTTTGTGAAATATTCACCAGGTTCCAGGTATGATCCCTTGTAATAACACGGGCACTGGGAGATGGGCACACAGTTATCATGCTTATCCAAGTACGTATTGGGTGGGCAGCCACAGCCATCCACAGGAGCAAAGTCTTGCAAGCAATACTTTTCACCATCGGCAAGGGAACGACAGGTTTGCTGGCACATTGTAAGATTGTAAAGGAAGACTTGATTTCCTGGGCAAGAAGATACTTCACTGCCTGGAGGGGAAAAAAAACAAACTTATAAATAAAGAATGCAGGACAGACAATTTGACATTGACATTTCCATTTTGGTTTCTTTGGCTGTGCTGAATGTAGTGATAAAAACATTCCCTTAGACATTATTAAAGTACAAAATTATCAGAAGTTACAAGTAACACTAATCTAATTTTACCAGTTGAAGACTTAATTTTAACTGCTACTAATAGTTTCTACTTTCATACCCTTACTTATTTCACATACTGATAATCAGATACAGAGCGCAATACAATAAACTTCCAGTCTCAAACATACTGAATTGTTGATGAAAAGCAAGCATGATCAGAAAGAAAGACAGCGATAAACAAATGCATCGTAAAAGCCCTGATGGCTGGGATTCCATTAGTAAATGGAATTATAATAGAAAGACTGGGGAAAGAAGGTGAAAGTTAAAAATATTGATTTCTACTTTTAAGTATAAAACTTTCAAATTACATCTGAAGAATATAACATGAATTAGTAAACTTTATCAGCATTGTCCTTTTTAGGTCCCTTAGACATTTCTAAGATACTCCAAATCCCTTAACAGTGAGATCGCTGACAACCAAATTCAGAGAGAGCCTCTTATTTCTCATGGTTAATTATTTCTATAGGGATTACTGTTCCACTACTTACTGCAGACACTCTTTCTCCAGTCTCCCAGTATGATCCCTTTGAAAGCACAGGCTCTTGAGTAAGAGGACAGAGCAGCACACAGACATTCTTCATTGTCTTCACAGAGGCAGGTGTCATATTTACATTTCTGATAAAAAAGAACAAAAGGGTCTTTAAGTCATTAAATCAATGGGCAATTGCAACTTGATTGCTACAAAATGTCCTGTTTTCCTGATGTTGTTTGTATTAATTCCCATGACCAGAGAACAATGGAAGGAATAGAGAAAGACCAGAAAGTTAAAGTGCTGCTTCATTTAATATACAATGAAAATATTTGGATGTTCATTCTAACCTAAGCCAAGCCTCTTGAATCTTTAAAAAGTAGCTAGCCTCCTAAGAGCACCTTTTTCAAAGGATATTAATACCATTTGTTCTCGGTTACTAATTAGAAATGCAGAGATCCACAAAAACTAGAATAATAAAGGCAAAAGATTAACCAGGTCTATGAAGACGTTAAGAAAGTTTGAGCTTACACTGACTTCCAAGTATAAGCAATGATTTTGGAATTCCTTTTCCTCAGGTAAGCCTCACTTACTCATCAACAGAGATGAGCATGGAGAAAAAGAATTCATGGAGATTCTGGCATGAAAATGATTTGGTGTTACATTCCAACCACATACTGGTTGGAATGTTCTCCTCAACTTTACAGAAACTAATGTTTAAGGGTAGGCTCAGACTGTGCACAAGTGCAACTCTTGAATCTTCTTTTCAGTCCAAATATCCAAGATAATAAAAATGTACATGAAACACAAAACATAAGAAAGCAAAAGAAAAAAATGTACATTTTTTATTCAGCAGCAGCCCATAAGGATTCTCATCATATTAGATACTTTGGATGCTATGCTGCTTGAATCGGTCAATGCAGAAACTTCAGCATCTCTTATGGACAAGCTACCCACTGATATTTCAAATGTTCAAACAATGATAAATGTCTGCACTTAACTATCTGAAATAATGTAGTACTAAAAGAACGCAGAATTACAGTACCTTATAGTATTCTGAAGGATCAATGGCTAAGTGACATCTTGCAAAAGGACCCTTTGGGTTTCTCAGCAAAGAGCACCAATGCTCAGCATAATTTGCTGAAAAAAAAAAAGATAAATTCATCACCTTTCCTTATCTTCTTTGTGCCAATCCTACTTATGCTGACACATAAATGCAGTGCAACAATACAAATGAGAGAACTGTGTGCATTTTGGGTAGTGGAGAAACTACATGCAATCACCATACATATACTTCTAATCCTTGATTCAGAGACATGCAATCATAAAATCAAAAATTGCACCATACTTTTGCAACTTGTACACATGGAATTGTGACAGCTTCTTCCATTTGGGGACCATAAAGCTGAGTTAAACATAAATCCTTATGTTTAATGGTAGATAATGGTAGGAGATACAACCTGACTTCGCAGATAAGACAAATTAGTGATTGTTTTTCTCATTCTTCCACCCAAGGATTCTTTTACAATTACCCCTTAAATATTCACTTTAGTTTGATGAAGTGTTTGTATGTATACCTACTTGCATATATTAATGATTAATTTTACAGTCCTGTAAAAAAATCTTCAATGCCCCACTACAACTCTTACACAGCTGTTGCAGTAACACATAGCAGGCACTGCTCATCCTGGCAGAAGCCAACCATCTGACTTATTAAATGTGCTTACCACTTTCAATGCTGAGACTGCAGGGATCTTCCAGCTTTTCTGCCTGGTCTGTGCAGGTGGACTGAGCCTTCCATGTGTTAGCAAAGGCAGATCCTGTAGCCTCAATCAGCCCACTAGTTGTTCTAAAGTCGTCACCTTCCATTCCATTGAAGTTTCCACAAAGACCTATTTGAGAACAAGGTAAAAATTTCACATAAGCATTACTTATTCCATACTATATCTGTGCTTCAAGAGATTACTACCCTAACCCATATTTTTTATGCTTTCTGATGATATTGAAACCACAAAATACACCAAAAAAACTGGTTTTGTTGATAGTTAAAATTTAAACTGAATACAAAAGTAAGGAATATTCTAAAAAAACATCTATGTTCTGGCACCAGAGTGATAGGTAATTTCAATATCAAAAAATAAAAACCCATTTCTAGTCTGCTTGATTCAATTTTCTTTCAGTTTTCTCCCCTTGAATCAACAAGTAGCATGAGTAATCACTCATAAAGAGTGATTATTCAGCTGTGAAACAGCACAGCTTTGCTTCACATTTGCATAGATACTTGCCTTGAAGTTTTCCTTTAACTGATTGATCCACAGTCACAAACAGCTGCATGACTTGAAACAGCTGGATCTGCATCTGAAGCCCAAAAGAAGTTTGTACAACAAGGTAGCTGGAAGATGGCTTGAATACTGAGAAGCTGGCTGAAAAACAAAATATGAACTGTTGTAGTAAACAGACACACAGGCTGCCAAAAGCCAAAGCACTTCTTATTAGATTCTCATGTATCACCCAGTATGAAATCTCTGATACCAGGATCAAATTAATATTTATTTTCCTTTAAAAATCACTGACCAACTAGATGTGATGCTGGTCCTCACAAACTTAACAAGTTTATTTCTTATATTGATTGATCTCTGGGATCAGAACCAAATGGGCAAGTCCACACCATGTAACCAGGTTTGGAAAGTGCTAAATACCTCTCTTCCACTTTTGCCTCTGTAAAAATACATCCCTACATGAGAAGTCAGGTGTGTGACACTTGACATACAAGGCTGTGTCCCTTACCTGACACATGAGGCACATTCACTGTCATCTCATTCAGGAGCACGCTGCCATCTGATCTGAAAACCACCACCTGTGTAACGGCAAACAGAATCAATGAGGTTTCAGGGACTGAGGAAAAGGAACAAATACAATGAAAATTAACAGGAAGTGCATCTGACACATTTAGGCTTCATCTAGAACTCCAAATTTTTGAAAGGAAAAATCTATCTGAAAATTCAACCTGGAAGCAGCCCTAGAGGGTATATGTAAGGTATTGTCTTGCTATTCAGTGTTTCTCTTACATCTGCCTAAAGAATTCACAGCAATAATGAAAGGAAACACTCATTTATATTGGGAACTTTGGTTTCAGTAAGTAAAAGAAAATATTAGGTCTTCAGGATCTGTAGCAAGTTCTTATTCCTTATTAAAGCATGTGCTACAGCTTCTGTGTGATGGTTAATATGATTCTGACATGGTAGGAAAGCAGTTTATTAAACTTCCTCAGATGTACTTCCTACTCTGTACATATAGAAACGTAAAATTATTGGATCTTAATTTGGTTTTCTTATGTTCTATTAATGCTGGCAAGAACAAGGAAATCCATATATATGTGAAGAAAATCATGTGTATATGTATGTAAATTATGTATAGAGATAGTCTATATATTCTCATAAACAAAGAATACTAAAGTGAATATTTGCGAAGGTTGGATTGTATCACCATTCGAAGACAGTCTTTTTCTTTTGACAAAGACTCAATTAGGTCTATAAAATTACATCTGAATTAAGAAAAAAACTATGAGGGAGAGAAGAATGCTACTCTTCTCTCCAGACACCTGGAATTTTGTGAGAATAATCATATTGCACAGAGCAGAGGAAAGAGGAGGGGGAAATGTCAGTTGTTTTGAGTCTTATCTTTTCTTAAGTTTAGGTTTATTTTGAATTCTCAAGGCAGAAACCTGAGCTGTTTGTCAGCCTGCCTGAGGTTCCTTATCTCTCCACAGTAATGACTCCAGAAGAAAAAAGTATTCACCCACATTAAGGGAAATACGCTAATTTTCAACATATCTAGCAGAATCCACAGAACAGCACTTACATTCTTTTTGTTATCCACTAACAGCACAACATTCTTCAAGCAGGTCTGTTTGTCTGTGGAACCACAGGGAGCCAGCTCTGCCAGGAGAGCATAACTTTCATTTGCAGTATCCTACAGTCACAGGGAAAGAAGTTTCCATTAGTCAAATTAAAAATCTCATGAGATGATTTCCACAACAAAGACTAAATTCATCAGTCATATTATAATCTTCGCTCTAGAAGATTTTCCTCATTCTCTAGGAGAATGGACACCAGATATATTAGGGATGAATGAAACAGCTGCCTACTTCTTTTCCCTACCTGACTTTGACTCAGAAATAGGTACTACAGAAGTGGCAAAGAATGTCTAATCCTGACACCTTTTGACTTCTTAAATACAAAGGACTCCACTGGATAATGACAGCATAGGCAGTCTTCTATTTCACTGAGTTAATCAACCATCGCAGTAAGTCCCCAGCTTCCCCTTAGGGCTATTACAGCTAAATCCCAAATTTTCTAGTACAACTTCCAGCATTTCTGCTTTCCTTGCCTTATGGAAGTGGCCTTATGGAATGTGCTCCATTCTACAAGAGAACAGCCCCACAGTACACAGTACCTTGGCCAACACATAGTAGCAGTCTCCATGGAAGGTGTACTTCTTCCCATCAAAGGTGGTAATATGGGAACCTCCTTCCACTGAGCATGTGCCTGGGCAGGGTAAATCTTTGCAGGTCCATCTGCCTGAATTACAGGTGCTATAAACAGACAAATTATACAAAAAATGCTTGTAGTTGTTACAGGAGCTGGCATCACTGAAAGTATCTGTATATCTGGCAACCAGCAAGCTATTCCCAGGTGTTTTAGAACTGTGGCCTTGACCATTTCCTTGAGATTTTCCCTCTGACATATGCCATAGAATCAAGAAAACTTTTCAGAAATTTTGTTCTATAGACATGTAACATAAACATCAAATTCAGAGTGTTTTCAGGCCATCTGTTATGACCAACTGGTAATTTGAAAAATGCAAACCCATTTACAATCATTCAAAGACAAATGTAAAACAACCAGGATCCTTACCATTCTTCACATTCTTTGGAAATGCTTTCTCCAGGTGCATACGCCTTTCCACCATGTTTGCAGTGGCACTGGCTAACAGGGATGCAGCCTTTTTCACTGATATCATCATACACAGTTCCTATAAAACACAACATTAAATATTGCAGCTCTTTTTCAAATAAGCAATTTCCACAGAGGATAAACTCTAATTTTCCACACAGGCTGAGTTTATCTAAATTGTGAAGAATACTGTCTCTATTTTTTGTAAATAAGACAGAGGGAAAGCACTTTTATACAGCTTTGAAAATCCAAGTCTGTTCATTTATAACTATACATAGATAAAAAGGTTATTGCAAGCTTATAAGAACAATCTCAGAATGTCATATGTTTAGATTTTTAGTCTTTTTGTCTGTGAAGATTATCACTGTAATCTTCTTTCCTAAGGTTAAGGTTGATGGCAAGCCTGAGAATTTCACTTGCTATCCCTCATTGCCACTCTCTGGGCAAATTATGTCCATAGTCTCCATTGTCTGAAAACTATTCAATTTAAAATGCATGATTTACTATATAGCATCAAGACCCCACTAGATGAGAATTAAAAAGCAGGTTTATTACCTGTCACTGTGTTCATATGTTTGAACTATAAAATAATTGATTAATTAATCAATTATTACCTCCTTAGAAAATTTTACAGTTATGTTCCTCTAGGGGGGAAAATACAGAGTATCACTACTCGTTTCTAAGATATTATTTGACTACATGTAGTATTTTAGTACGACTCCTTTAGCCAGGGCTCTTGCTTTTGTCCCAGATGCAACAGCTAGAATAGCACTTGCCTTCAGGGCAGAAACAGCCATCCATGTAGTGCTCCTCACAAAGGCTGCTGATCTCCAAGTGTGAGCAAGTATCCATGCAGGGTGAGCTGCTTTCTCTATAGACCATGGTAGCGGGACAGCTCTTGGCTGAAGGAATAAGAAAGACACCCTCAGTTATTTGACTTAAGTCCATCATTCCTGAAACCCACAAATCATACACCCTACTCCCTTCAAGCCAGTGGTGTCTCAAGCCAGACTCCACATGGAAAAGCATGTTCATCTAGTTCTGAACTGTTTTTTATATTTACTTCTTTTGCTTTCAAATAGATCAAATTATTCCCATCTCCTGCAGCATCAAATCTTAATTTTTTTTAATGGGAGCAGAATGTGCCGAAAAATATTTCTTAATAGCAAAAGTAACAGAAGGAAAAAAAAGGGAGAGCATCATATTTTTAGCACTACCGGTATGAAATTTATAATACATGCCAACAGTTTTGTGAAGAAGTAATGAATTTAAATTTCATGGTTCTACATGCATGAAACATTTGGATCTTTGTAAAATTCGTGTAGCTGCTTACGGCAAAAGTTCTGTGTCCTCCATTCTCCTGGGCGGCCGCCGGCATGTGAACACTGGCGGGAATACTCAGAGATGGTGCTGCAGAGGCAGAAGGAGTCCTCCTTCCCATTACAGGCACACTTGTCCTGCATGCAGGCTTGGATGTACATTTCCAAATTCAGACGTAGCCGACAATCGGCAAATGCAGGGGAAGTCAGCAACCTCTGACACTCATCACGCTGAGGAGGAAGGTGAATAATGTTTAAGAGGTTTTTAAGCATTTGAGCTTCTGGACATTTCTTATCTTGAAAAAAAACCTGTTGTCTTTTGAACAGCTAAGAAAAAGTAACCATTTATCCTGGAAGGGAGAGTCCTTCCAGCTCCTTGCAACTAACTCCCTGCTGCACAAGGATGTCTCCATGTGCCCATGTAAATAAAGTTCACCACAAGGAATACTTACATGCTCATTACAGCTTGGAAGAGCCTGAGTTTCATCTGGATCTTCACATTTGGCATTGGGTTTGCTGATCTTCTGCATGTTCCCATATGTAATTGAGTTGTAGCTTGCATCTATGAGAAAAAAATGTAAAGAGAACTTTCTGAGCTCCAAAAATTGACAAGGAGCACCTGATTCCTGAAACTCTATTGATTAAGGGAAACAGTTACTATGATATCAAAGATGCTTGTCAGACACAGGTACCTGCTCCGAATGATGTCTAACTGTGCTCAAAAATGTAAAAGGGAAACAGGAAAAGAAGACTAGTAAAGAACAAAAAGATTAATCTGGAACAGAATAAATTTAGATCAGGAATGCAGCACTGGAACTTAATGTTTAGTCTGGGGCAATCACAGAAACCTCTCAAGTGAAGTTTGCTCTCCTGTGTTTCTATGCACAGGGCTTGTCAGCCTATCTTCAGTGACAGCTGTCAGTATGGTGGGATGACACACCTCCATTGATGAACTCATTGTAGATTTGAATTCCATTGTAATCCCCACAGAGACCACAGGTATGGTTATTAAATTTGTTGTCCAGCTCCACCTAAATAATGAAAAGAAAAAGGAAAAACGTAAAAGAATTATCTTTTTTTCCTCCTTTTCTCCCCTCCTATTTTTTTTTTTTCCTACTGAGATAGAGAAATACCCCAGGAAACCCAGGAAATACCAATTAAAAATACTTTGATCATACATACCATCAGGGCATCCTGCTGGTTCCACATCAGAACCATGCCTAATTTAGCATAAATCTTGGTGTAAATTTCATTGCTCTCAATGAGGACACCAGAGGTGTAGTAAGGTGTCTTCACACTAGAAGAAAATCACAGACATTGCATTAGTTAGGAAACCTAAGGGCTGACATGAATGTCTGCAATAAGCCAAATACCACAAGGAATAGAGAAACTAGTCTGACTACCTCATCCTAACTGCACAGGATGCCTTGTTTAATGAGACATAAAGTCTTTTCTTTCTGACAACTGGGACAGTAACTCATTGAAAAAAATCATTTATAAAGCAAAGCAATTTCAGAGGAAAAGCCTACCGAACACTTCGGGCTCTTTAACTCAAAAAAACCCAAAATGTCAGATGTCTTTAAATTAGTCAAAGAAAAACCATCATCATTGTGGTATTAACAGAGGATATTCAAACACTCACTAATAATTTACATCAATGAAAGGAGCTACAACATAATTTACAGTGTTTCTTTACCAAAATATCTCAGCCAATTCAGAGAGAATCAATGTTCCATTGCAAGGAACTGCCTTCTTAAGAGAGAGTTCAGAATGCACAGGCAGTTACAGGGACAGCCAACAAAATTTTGAAAAGAAAGGAGAATGTTAAGAGGAATTCAGTAGCTCTTTCAGTAGTTAGTTACTTTGTTTTAAGTGTACAGGACTGAGCTTGTTAATGGTGACAGAAGACAGTTTGCAGAGGGCTGAGCATAGATATTTTTGTGTGATAACAATTCATGTCTTACAAATAAATCAAACTGCTGAATTTCATTCAGCAACAAAAGGATTGTGGCAGGCAGTCTTATCCTTTAAAATCTAGAGGACTAGAGTCTGTTCAAACAGCAGTAAACTGTTAGAACCAATGTAAACTGGAATCCAATCAAAATAAGTGGTTAATTTTGTACAGATTAATCAATGTAATTTCTATCCATCAGGATTCATGCATGTGTATGCACATCTCTTAACTAGTCTCTTGACTGGGAGAGCTTTATCTCCTAATTTTTTGTCACTGGGGTTTTTACAGCTATTTACCTCAGACATTTTTTAACGTGTCCAAATGACGTACGCATCTAGGTGCAAACTCAGAGATCATCATTTCTACTTTTGACTGCATTGTTCATCAATAAACAATGAAGTGTTGATAGATTATGTTTCTTGAGGGGGAGCATAAAATTTTGGACATCTTTTCAGCTTTTAACTATCACAGCACGGAATATTTATCTTTTTTTCTAATAGTAGGACATTCAATCAGTCAGTGGATCAAGTACCTGAAGGCTAATCCATACACTTTGCTACTTCACAGTTTTCACTTCAGCACTGCAAAATGCTATTTTACATGACATTTGATCGTTTATCATTTCAGGATCAATACGGAAAATTAAGTTCTACAAAAACATAAATTCAATCCAAGCAGCAAAAACCTGTTCAGCAGGGATCTGTTGTTTTATGACAGTAAAGTTTATCTAAGACAAAAATGGCTCTGTTTAAGAGAAACAGTATAAAAGGACTTCTAACTTGTTTTTCATGGAGTTCTTTTTAAGACTTGAGTACACAGTTAAGAGCTTTTTCAATTTGAGGGAAGAATTAATTTTTTGTAACTTTCTTTCATTTTTCATGCCTTCTAATATAATTTTTGGAAAACTGAATGTTACCTTCAATCTTTGAACATATTTTCATTGCAGTGGCTTGTGAACTTTAGAGCAAAAGTTGAATTTTGGGCAAAACTGAGTTCTCCAATGACAAATAAAAAGTTCTCTTTTTTTCAATTATGCTAAAACATACTAATTAACTCACGAGTTGCTTCAGAGTATAAATGCACACACTACAAGGATACGCTAATGATAGGAAAGACTAGGTGAAGACACAGCATCAGTAATGGTGTCAGAGAAGTTTCTTGTTTAATCATGTTATAGAAGGAGAAAAATAACACTGCTTAGTCTGAAAAAAGTACATATTGCCACAGATAAATTAGTGTAAATTTTGACCTGTGATATATCTATTAAACTCCCTTGAGAAATGGCCATCAGATCTTAAAGAATTATTTATGAAGATCAGAAAAAACTACACTCTTCTGTCAGAAAATAAAAGGAAAAAAACACAGAGAAATGCATTTACTTTTCAAGGATTTGCTAGACCATCTGCTAAGGTAAAACTCAAGATGATGCCATTAAATAAATGAAGTTATGTCATTTTAAGATAGTGAAAAATCTGGCTCATAAGCTGCACTGTTTTCTGCACAACTGGAAGAACAATTCACTCAACCATATTCCTGACTTGCATTTAAGTAATCCCTTATGCCAGTGTAGAAATGACAATTGAAACTAAAGCCCCTCCCCAAAGCAATTTCAATGCTGAATTTCAAAAAGATTTTTTGTTTGTTTGTCTGTCTGTGGAAATTCTTTGTAGCAGTTTCTCCAGTGATACACAGACAGTTGCATAAAAAATCAATTCTGCTTTTATCTTCCCAGCACATTTCTCTGAATAACATTATAGTAAAGGAACTTACATCCGCCCTTCCACTACAACCAGGTTTGGTTTGAGGTAGACCATTATATCCTTGATTTTCATCAGAATATACTGGATCTCAGGATGGCCATTGCTGTTGAGAGCACGCTGGATGTGGACAGAGAATTCCTTGTAAGCCTCTCGACAGTCGGAAACAAAATTGTACTCGCAAATGCCAGGGAATTGGTAGACGTCTCCATCAAAAGTTTTGAAATGGTTGTTTCCCCAAGTGCTGCAGACATAGTGGCCATGGCTTCTTGTCCTTCCTGTTAAGTGATGAAAAAGAAATAGATATGAAAAGAAGTGCAAGAAATGCTCTAGTGTTAAAAAAGGTGTTTCATTTTACAGTAGGAACCACTTGCAATTATGTGCACAGTGATTCCATAGATTTCAAGCCTCATCAAGTATCTGCCAGATCAGCAGAAAATATTAAAATCTTTAAAGGTGAATAAGATATTAATAAATAATTCTGAGGCCACGGTATATCCTGTAATCCTCACTGAGGTGAAGGAACTTATCTGCATGAGGTGAGGAAACTTAATACTGACCACTAACTTGGTTTCTGTGCCAAGCATATGATTTTATTCTGAATCACAGTATTATTTTTATCAATATTAAATTTTCCCAAGAACCATCTTCTTTCCTGGTGCAACATGTTCTAGAAACGAAACAGGTGGGAAACCAAGAAAGTACTACCTACTCTGGAAGGCAAATAGTTTAAAGGTTATGAAAGGGCTTGTGCACAACAGGAGATTTCAGGGAATTATTTATTTTCCTAAAAGCAGTAGTGATTCCTATTGCTGCAAGACAGAAATTTTTCAGAAGATAGGTCAGAAAATAGCCATAGTAGGAGGAGAAAAATAAAAGAAGTTTTTGTAATAGCAAAACATGAAGATGATTTTTTCCTTTCCCTGTCATCTATACCAACAAATAATACAAATTAACAAAATATCTGATGAATCTCCAGATACTGTAAGTTAGGGGCAAATAATAAAAGCTGATCCTCCTTGGGAATCTTGATATATCTCTCATCTTCACAAGATTTTCTTGGATCATTTAACATGACAAAGCAAAACTACTAAGAACACCTCTAGGTTACTATACTTTGATGGTATCAATCATACCAGATACATCCAGCCAAGCTGGAATGTTTCCCTCCCCAGAAGGAAGGCTACAGAGAGATCCTCCCCGGAGCTCACAGCTGGAAGACCAAATCCAAGATAAAGCTATCCTCCCATTGCTAAATTCAAGACACAACAGACCAAGTTCAATAGCCCAAACCTGATCACTGGATATAGTTCATCACCTTTTTCTCTAAAAAGCAGTTTTCAGTAAGAGTGCTCCATTCCATTACTTCAAATTTTACAGCAAATACAGTAAGTTAGAGCTTTTGGAAAAGGATTTAAAATGTCCTAAATGACAAAATTAGCTTTTTCCAATGTTATTACATTACATTTTTGAAGACCAACTTATGTTGTTCCAAAGTAACAGAAGACACAATCATCCATTTCTTCATTGCTTTAACAATGAACCTCTCAAAGTCCTACAGTTCCTTTCTGTCAAGTTGTTGCCATACCTAGTAAAGACTCAATGCATGGAAAGAAAAGCAACTCTGAAAGTATTTTCCAAGCATATCAAACCAGAAATCAATGCAGTAGATACAGGCACTAACTTCTGCAAAGAAAGTAGTATCTACTAATTTTGTCCACGCAATGCAGCCTCAATATTTGAAAGCTTAAGCAATTTAAGGCGTCCTAAAACTCCAGCATATTATTTAAATGCACTGCCTCATTCCAGCTCCACAGCGATATTTTAACTCTCTCCCTCTTTTCCAGGAGGCAGTCTGCTACCATTCCATCTCTAGAGCTTACCTTTCTTTATTTCATTAGCAGAGGAAAGAGCCAGCCAGAGGAGGAAGAGGCTGGCCACTCTTAGCCCCATGGTGGCTAAGGAGGGTGAATGGGAACTCCACTGGAAACTCGGCTTTTTATAATACCCACTGAGGCAATTGATTCTATCACAGGGAGGAGATTCAAAGGGAGGAGGCAAGAGGAGGGGTGAAAAAACAGATGTGATATTTGCAGAAGATAAGAAGTAAACAGACAATCGTTTTTCACCATAAATGAAGGAATACAGCATAAGGAAATAGTATAATATTGATTCAGTAATCATGTAATTTTTTATTGCTCTATTTCATCTACAGGATGCTGTGCTTTTAAATCCTTCAAATGTTCACGCCAAGTTAAACCCTCAGCAACTCCCATAACAAACAATGAATTTTGGGGTGGATGAACAAAGAAATCCCTTGAAGATATTTTAAGGTGAGATCCTAAAATAGAGGCTTCAAAACCAAAGAATTTTTTCATTTTTCATCATCAGATAGAACGATTTCTGTAAAAAATTAGGCGATGCTTGTGAAGCTCTTAGTAATTAACAGTAACCCTTGCAAATAAAATGGCACATCATGTGTCGTAAAATTATTTTGCAGGCATTTATTTTATTTCTTTAATTTTAAAAGCTCTTGGGAACATCTAAACCAAAATACTGCTCATATTGCATATTTTACCCAAAACATAATTGAGACTGGGTGACACAGTAAGTTCAAAAATTTTACAGTAAAAGAGGTGCTCCTTCAAACCTTATCATGGTGCAACAGAATCTCCATCAAAGTTGGAGAGATTCTCACTAGTATTAGCTTTAGAGAAAAAGTAAAAAAAAAGAAGGAAAAATGGAAAAATGTTACCGTCCCTAATCCTGCTAAACATTCTTCTTTATTCTGGCTTACTTTCTACATAAATGATACATTTACAGTCTGCTGTCACACATCAGATCCTACAAAAGCTATGGGGTCAGCTTTGCTTTGTGCAGAGAAAGATGGGAGGGTCATTGGGAGAAGAAAGAAAGTAAAAAACAGAATCAGGAACCAGTTCAGAATGCTGCTTCAGAAATAGAAGATTTTCACATGCACATGATTTTGTGCTGAAAAGTTCCTTTGTGAAGGTCTTTCTGCAACTCTCTTCATAAGACAAAGACAAAACACAGGCTCTTTGAGGTAAAGCACACTTCCTTCAAGACATCTTGTAACACATCTACTTCATAGCATTAACAGGGTTTACTTCTTAAAGCTCCCAGGCCGGTCTCTACATTTCCTCATCAAAAAATTTTCAATGCAGTGAACAGAAATCTGTAATCCTCTTCATCCTTTAAAATATTTCTTACTTTCATTAAACATATTATAAGTAGAACTTTTATATTTTTCAAAACATCACGGAAAGTTTTTACTTAGCCCTTTTGACTGCTCTAGTCAACTGGAAACATCCTCTTATCATAAAAGCATATTCTTTAGCTGATTTTTTTTTATTTAATAATTTTATCTCAACTATAGCCTAGACTCCATCTGAACATCTTCCTGTTTTTCTTCAATACATCTCAAAAGGTTTTAGATTTTCTCCTTTCTCTATCTGAGAATACAAATTTGCACTTCTCTTACCCTTACATAGTGTATCACTCAATAATCCTGGCTGAAATTAAGTAGTAGTCCTTTTCTCCCTCATGAATCTAACAGTGGAAGTTTATAACTTTATTTTCCTTTTTGGAAAATAAAAATAAACCCAGTAATAATTAGAAATAGTAATAATTACAATAATTACATATAGTAATAATATGTAATAGTAATAATTACAATAGTAATGGTTGGTTAGAACCAACCATTCATAGAAAACAAAGAAAAAACACAGTCTACAGAGATCATTCCTCAGTGGTTACTTTACCAGACTTAACTTGTTATGATATCTCAGAGACATCTCCCAACTTGGAATTTTCTGGGTTTTATGCCACCAAAACACTTAGTTTGGACATGTTTTCTAAAAACACTTAGGAGATTCCCAAAGGACTGTATTTTGAGCTTTTCTTTTCCTCCCTGTGTTTTTCTAGGTAGTCTCTTGGCTAGAACTATCACCTCAGAAGAAAAAGGGTTTCCATTACTTATGTACACAGCAAACCTGACCCCTTTTTAGATTAAAATGGATGTGTATGCTGACAGATGTAAGTTGGAAACTTGCATATTTTCCATTCAGATTTCTTTGCCATGAAACTTCTCGATATCGATGGAACCAGTCTCATTCATTTGTTGGGACTGGGAAAGGTAATCATCCTTCAACTGAAGTTGCACCATATCTCAGTTCAATGTGCCAGTATTTTTATAATTTTTATATATTCTGTGTAGGAGAAGAGCTATTTTTAGCTAAGCATCTCTAAATTTTAGAGACTGATTTATTCTGCTCCAGCTTTGTCCTGCCTGTACAGGAAGCATGCATGATTCCTTCTTGAGCTATAAAGTTACGCAGGACAATTTTCCTTCTGCAGTCTTTGCTTCCCAGAGTGACCAACAACTTCCCACTGTCCCTTCTTCTGACATATATGTGGCTTGCTGTGACATCCCACACCAGGGAATAAGGGCTATCAACATGTCTTTAAGCACTCACATCACTCTAACAGAATTCACACTTGAGTTTACATGACTGTGATGATCTGAAGAGAAATAAAGACAGATTCTTATCTCCAAAAGTCTTAGGTATTTGTACTTTTGCTAGCATTAGAAGGTGTCCTAAACTATACTGTCTCTGTTTCCTTATTGCTAGAAGGGTAATGATCCCGTCTACCATCTGTTTTATATGTCTTTCAGAAATAATCAGTCTTTGAGGTAGACATCAGAGCCTGGTTTATTTCTTGCTCAGTTACCTTAAAGGCTTTTAATCCAGAAGAACCTTACTGGTGATACACAGATAACATCTGTATGTATGCATTAATGTATTTACCATAAATTATTTGACAACCTGAAGGAACCAACCATTTTGCAGCAAAATTAATTCCACTTTATCATTATTATTTTTGCCCCAAGCTTATATAAGTTATCTATACCTGAGCTGACCATTCTGTGGAATTTCATGCCATTCCTGCTTCTAGCCATCTTAATCAGAAGTCACCTTCCTCTTTCCAATTTCAGATGTTCAGGTGCTTTTATTACCAAACATATTACTTATAATTCTGCATGCTGTCACTATGCAAGAGGCAGCAGAACTAGTGACAAGAAGGATTTTCATATTTAGGTTCCGAAGCTGAGTATTAACAGGGGTGTTTTTCTTTAAATTCCTGAAACCCATGAGTAGCAGTACAGCTTCCCATAAGCTTCCACTATATGTCTGACTTAGGAGCCCCAACACTAGTGCTACAACAATCACTGCTAGATTCCAAAGCATAAAAAAGAAAAGCTGGTTGCATGACAAGTGTGTTTGTTATAGCAGCAGATGCAGAAGCAGAGATAAAAGATGTGTTTTGAGTCATGGTTATGTCAATGCATTGTTTCCCTTCCCTTAAACTTTTATGACACTATTTTCAATCGTTCCATCAACATAGCTAATCTTTAACGTTCATTTAGTTACAGGGTAAATTTATTTTGCAATATACTGATTTTTAAAATGAGATTCTACGTGGAAGATTATCTTCATTCTGAATCACACTGCAGAAGAAAAGGGCCTATATTATAATTTATATAACTTTGAGATGGAATTCAGCTGAGACCTGATTTGGTTTATTGTTTTAGGAAGAATAAACAAATTTTCAAGAATGTGGGGTCTGTTTCTATTAGTTAACATACTAAGAGGAAATCTAATTACGGTCTTGCCACAGCAATCGCAGGATGACCACTGTACAAATACCTCAAAAAGTACAATTACACTTGGTGACTGAGATCTTTTCCATATCTGTTATTGTAGTCCTGACTTGCTGATCACAGGCTGCCAAATCAAGCAGCAATGTTCTATCAGTAATATTCTGCAGAAGTGGCCACAGGATTTTGTTCTGCTGTTCTTCCACCCACCAGAATTTCACCAGAGCACACACAGCCTTACACATGACCATACAACTGCAAAGTATACACATCACTCCTTTTGTTCCAAGCACAGATTGTCTGAACCGGGTTGCTGGAACTCTCTTCGCAGTGATTCTAAAATAGCTGTGGTAAAATTTAGCCAAATTATGAATTCAGAGATGTATCATACACAATCACTGTATTTCCTTCACTGAGGCATTTAAGCCTTCTACAGCACATCTTGACAAAAACTTAACAAGCCACAGAGACAAGCAGCAGAAGGCTGAACAGTGCATGAAACTGTTAAAGCAATGACATAAAAGTAATGCGGGTGAATTTCATTTTGACATGCACACTGCCAACAGATTAATCCAAAATTACCATCAGAAAAGGAGTCAACATTTAGATGGATGTAAAACTGAAACAGAATTAATTTCATCACTGTAACCTTGAGCAGCCTTTGGGTTATGGGCATTACTTTTCATTCCAACAAATACAATATTGTAAGGTGTAAATACAATATTGCTGATGCTGGCTGCAGTATAACGTTCTCACATGCCCTTCCTTAAGTGGTTTGGCATAGAAATTTTAAGAATAGCATCTATTTTCCACTCATAGTACTTCCTTCTTTGGAAGTCAGCATCTCATCCTCTGAGAATAAAATTGCAAAACATTTCCTTTTCGTCCAGTTAGATACAAGTGGGGATAAACATGTGACACACAATTACTGAAGATTAGGAAGAGATGTAGGAAATAACTTCAGTGAGTAAGCTTTCCTACCAACACTCAACTTCTAGAAAATTTTAGTCTTCAAATTGCCTCTGCACAGAGGCTTCTACATCAATACACAAGGAAAAATATTTGACAATTTAAAATAATATTAGAGCAGTTCTGCTTTGCTCAAGCATCTGTGAGATTTACTACAGGGAAATGGACTGAGCCAAGAAGAGATGGCATGGAAAAGGCATCAAGGGAATTACATTTCACATACCTTACTCTAGTAATACACATACCATACTCTGGTAATTTTGCCCCAGGGGATCAGAATTTTCCAAATCTTTTATTTTCTCTGTAGGAAAAAGTGGGGGGAAAAAAATATTTGCAAAATGTGCTTTTTTTCCTCCTCTGTCTTCTGGAGAGGATTTTTTCTGAAAATACAGTTCACTAAGATGCTAGAAAATATTCCAGACAAAACTTGAGTACCTAAACCTGTGCTCTCTCATTGGAGCTCACATATCAAGGAGATATGGAACACTGAAGGTAGAACTGAAGTAAATTTGCATTTACTTATTATTTTTTTATGGAAAATCAGACTCACTGTCTCAAAAAATTGGAGAGCAAACCTTTCACTCTCTCTTTCTGCAGCAGCATTACCAATATTGCCTCCAAGTCAATGTTTGCTATGAGTTATTTTTCAGCTTTCGAAACAAGAATTTATGAAAGACACTTCAGACATTACTGCTCAACACAGTATATTCTTTGTAGTTTTCAGCATGGCCAACCTAGTCACCTGGCTGATAGATTAAACTTTTCACATTTTTCCCCAATTCTTAATGAAATAGCTTAGTTTATGGCTCACAGTCAACAGCTCTACTGAAGTGACAGATTTTCATAAGTTTAAGATTTAGTATCAAAAAGCTTAGATAAACAATATTCTGAGTCATGGTAAAGGTATGGTGATGGCTCCACAGGACATTATGAAAAGTTGAGCTCATCTGAAGTACAAATTGCTAAGAATCTTTAGTCTTCCTTTTCTTACCACCAAATTCTACAATCCTGCTGGTAGAATTTGCTGTGCCTGCAAAAGAATAGCAAACTTGCCACAGTTATGGTAAAGTTTAACTTTCTTCTGTTATGTAAGTCAGCAGTTACGTAGTTAATAGTGCCTTCTGTATTGCAAGACAGGGAATAACTGCGTCAAATGTGAGAATACGTCTGACTCATATCCAAGTCTTCCAGCTGCCATGCACATTTCCTAACAACATCACTTTATGACTAAAATTTGAGCCATCAAAAAGACAATATTGTCAATACAGCACTTTATCAGAGCAACATTGTGACTATAACAATGTGTATAGAAGAATATTTTGTGAGCTGATGAATTAGACAACCTGAGAAAACATTTCCTTTACACACTTTCATTATATTTTGCACTATTTATTTGCAATGCACTTTCAAAATTTGAATCAGATTACTCTAAGGTGTCTTTCGAAAGGGAAGAAAAGGAAAGCAAAACTAAAAATACTTTGGGCATTTCTTCATCATTCTCCTTTTCAGCTGCTGCTTTTTCAAATGTCACTTCTCAGAAGTCAATTATCTGCACTATGAAATGCCAGCAGTGAGACTGACAGTCCATGCTATTCAGTCCATTACATATACTGGGTCTACTTATATTCAAATTTTGTAAGGGCTGTATAAAAAATGTTTGGAATTAAAAAATCTGATTATAACTTCAAATTGTCAGTAATGTTCAAAAGAGCTTTTACCTAGAGCATTAGAATATCTCAGAGTTTTGATATATGCACCTCCACAAAACTCCTGTCCCAATATGTATAACACATCCAGCATTCTGAATAAGGAGATATATGCACCAGGCAAAAGGAAAATCTTAAAAAAAAAAAAAAAGCAGCCGCAAGAAAACTCCTGAGAGACCTTAAAGCATCTTCCAATACTGAAAAGGGACCCACAAGAAAGCTGGAGAGTGACTTTTTAGAAGGGCATGTAGTGATAGGACAAAAGGGAATGACTTTAAGCTGAAGGAAGGTAGATTTAGATTAGACAGTGGAAAGAAATTCATTACTTTAAGGGGTATGAGAAACTGGGGCAGGTTCCCAGACAAGCTGTGGATGCCCCATCGCTGTGCATGTTCAAAGCCAGGTTAAATGGAAACCTTTGAGGAATCTGGTCTAGTGAGAGTTGTCCCTGCCCATGGTAAGGGGATTGCAAGCAAATGATCTCTAAGGTCCCTTCCTACCCAAACCATTCTAAGGCTCTATAACTTCCTGTGAGAATACAGCTGGACCAGATGTTTGTTGTAGGTCGCTTATAACTGATCAATTAATACCTGAATCCCTGAGCTCTAAGGCTCTCTTCTAATTTTGAAACACTTCAGTTTTGCACAGAATACCTTTTTTCACTTTTCCAAAGACCAGGTAAGTAGGAATGAGCATGACTGTA
Organism: Cyanistes caeruleus; assembly: GCF_971803275.1. NCBI lineage: Eukaryota > Metazoa > Chordata > Aves > Passeriformes > Paridae > Cyanistes > Cyanistes caeruleus. The sequence continues at coordinate 23,194,442 of NC_141706.1, forward strand.
CAATGCAGAAATTAGAGGGAATCACTGATGAGAAAAGGAAGGAGAGATGTGATTGCATTTAATCCAAACATCTGATATAGCTCATGGAAATAGAAACTTTGGAATGGATATAAGCCCAAATTTTTTAAGGCTATCTACCTTTAAAGAGGCTTCTCAGATTATGTAAAGAAAAATATTATAAAAAAATAAAGCTGAATTCTTATCTTGACCTGGAAAGTATGACTTTACATAACAACTTAACACAACAAAATATTGCTGATGTGAACAAATATAAAGAACATGGATAACAGAGTACAATCCCCTTTCTCAGCCCAGTCTGAAGAACAGTTATTTTTCTGGCAATGCTTACGTAGGTTAGAAACATTATAGAGGAAAAGAATATAATAAAAACTCTGTAAGAGATGTTTGCTGAAGGCAAATAGCTTAATAAGAATGTTAACTCAAAAGCAAGTCCATGAGATAAATGATAAAATCTTATCTGTACTTTCCCAAGACAGAGACTAGAGTAAAGTTTCAGGTTCAGAACAGTGCTTCACCAATGTTGCATTAAGTGTCACTCTACTTTGGCAAATCTGTAATTAGACACAAAGAATCTTCATTTTTCCAGCTGTGATGGGTTCAGCTTGGCTGACTGCAAACCCTCAGCCAGCAGCTCTCTCACTCCCTCTCCTCAACAGAACATTTCTCCCTCCTCTCTCTAATTGCTACAGAGCATTTTAACCTTTCTTAAATATATTTCCAATCTTTCTTAAATATATTTCAAAACACATAAATAAATATATTTCCAAGCCACCAGTGTGGCTGATGGGTTCAGCTGTGTGTTATGCTAGGTCTGGAGCCAGCTGGCCAGTGCCTGTGTCCAGCACAGGGCTGTCCAAGTCTCTTCCTACAGAGGCCCCCACACAGCTCCCCTGCTACCCAATCTTACCATGTACCACACACCTGTACATAAATTATTACAGAAACATCTGTTCACTCTCTCAGAGGGCCATATGATTAATAAAAGATCTTTTTCTGTTATTTTAGGCCAGACTGAACATGCTTGTCAGTAAACTAACAGTGCAATTAGGCATTTATTCTGAAGGTATTGAATCCAAGCACTCTCTGACAAGAGGGGAGCACTCTTCTCTAAATCACCTATCATTCAGGAAAAGTGCTTAAAACAACAAAAATTATTAAAAAATGGTCAGACTTTAATGTAGATTTATTACAAAGTGCTCAACATAGCTTAGGATATTACAGAAATTGAATGACTAAGACAGGCATATGAGCTCTTGAAGAAGAGTATTATAATAAAATAAAATAAAATGTAAATCATACTTCTAGGCTTTACCTGAAAAAAATAATGTTTTCTGTTAATGTTACGTGCATTTGGAAGTGGACTTTTCCCTTTCTTTATGAGAAATTTATGGTGATACAGATATGTCAAAGAAAAGCCTGTTTTTCAGCTCTTCCACTTCATTCCCTAAATCTGGGATTTTTTTTGCTTTGTTTAGTCATCACATGCTTCAGATTGAGTCATCTGAATCAAAGCAAAAAATACTCCTGAACTGACTGATGTTGAACTAGATTTTATTTTGCTACTACTTATACAAATGACAGTATTTATTATACACAAACCTATGTTAAACACACAGAATATAAATGGAAATACAGATTACAAATATGGATCATCCAAGTTTTAATAGGAGCTACTTTGTAGCTGTCCTAGAAAAATCTCCCTCTTTGACTGAAAATGCCATTTTCATGTCATGACCCTGGACTTGTTAGGTCTCTCTCAATGTAAGCTAGTATGTGGAACTGAGCCAAAATAAACCACAAATACAAAAGGAATAATTTTTAACTGAGGGGGAAGTGCATGTGAAAAGAGAAATTTACGTCATCCTATATGGGGATGACTAGATCACATTTTCATGAAAAGTGCTGGCAATAACTCAGAAATTTTGAACTAACAGAATTTGGTTTTATGATGCTAAACAGTAATTATATATAATCCTGCATGTTATCTTGATTCCGATTATATAAATAATATTAAAGTACGCCAGCAAACAAAGCACACCTGGATGAACTTGGAAGTGATTGATGCTTAACTTCTGGCATTTACCTTCATAATAAATTCTCCAATTGACTAAGGAGGTGTATCCTCTTTGCGTGATTACTGAGAAACTCCCATACAATCTGGCAACTCCCATTTCACAAAGTAAATGTAAAAAATATAAAAGGAGTCTGATGCGAACAGAAGATTACTGCATGCTACTGAGTCATGAGCATGAGTTAGGTGAGAGTACATGCACAGTCTACACGAGACTTTAGAAAAAGCTTTCTAGTTTGATTAGCTGGAAGAGAGCAAAATAGTGTCAAGAATACATCATTAAAATTAAAAGAATAGAATACTTCCGTTTCTAACTCTATACAGAATCCATGTCAGATATTTATATTCAATCCAAGACTTGTGTATCAGAAAAAGAATTGCCTAAATAGTGTAATTTGGATTTAAAAAAAGAAAAAAAGCACTTAGTATCTTTCATTGCCACCATTCATATTCTCATTTATCATTACCCCATGTAGAAGTCAAGTGCATCTCACAAAAATTACTTCCTGTCTGAAACTGTGTCAATACAAAAATCACTAAATACCATGAGTAAAATTTGCAAAAGAATAGTAAAAAGCCAAAAGCTATTTTAACAAAAGAAAAAGAAAAAGAAAAAAGTTCAGTACTGTAAAATACTGTGAACCAACAGTAAAGCAGGACTACATTACATGCAACGGTTACCTGGTAAGACAAAATGCCCACACTTTAAATGTATCCCTCCCTTTCTTCTTCTTTCCCCAACTTTACATTTCTGAGAATGAAGCCATATAGCCTGGAATATTGCTTTGCTCAGATGGGGTCAGCTGTCCTGGCTGTGTTCCCTCACAACTCCTTGTGTACCCTAGTCTCCACATTGATGGGGTGAGAAGCAGAAAAGACCTGGACTCTGTGTAACCCCTGCTCAGGGATAACTAAAACATGCCTGTGTTATCAATTGTTTTCAGCACAGATCCTAAACACAGCCTCATACCAGACACTATGAAGAAAATTCTGTCTATCCCAGATAAAACCAGTATGGTATCCTGGGACCCTTATCTTGATTCTATGGAAATCCTAATGAAAAGATTCACAAGATCATGAGCATTGCTAGTCACAAATATATTTCTGTGAGACAGAGCCTGATCTCTCTACACCTCCCCAGTTCCATGACTGAGCTTGCAACCTCCTCTGTAATACCTCACAGAGACACAGTGTTAGAAAGGACAATTAGACCTTGGAGCACCTACAGGCCCAACACCTTGATCCGTATGTTACACACCGACTTCAGAACAGCTGTCTGTTACAAGTTAAAGGCTTATCTTTGTGGGATGTAAATTGTTCACCTACCAAAACAGCAGGGTCAAGGAGGCATTTTTAGCTACATTATCAACATTCTTATAGAAGTTACTTGCTGTGTAGATTCTCAACAATACATTTATAGCAATGACAGTTTATTTTTCTTTAATTGCTAGAGGTTGGGGTTGTTTGGAGAGATTTTTTTGTTTTGTTTTTCTTGTCCATGGACATTAGCTAAGAATAAGATTTTCACTAAGGCAGAGACTACCAGAACTGCAATGTTGGAAATCTGAGTATCAAGCACAGAGAACTGGGTCTGCAATGTATTTCTGTGGAGACTCGTCTGCTATATGTAGGAGTGGAGATACGAAATATTTTAATATGCTTCAATGTACATAATTAAATAGCTGTGAGAGTAATAAAGCCATTAACATCAGATTAATATTTAACTTAAAAAATGGGAAATGCCCATGAAAAAATCAAATCAAATCAAAATAAGGAGTGATCTTGTAGCTGTTTACATGTACCATATTAAAGGTTCAAATAGGTGAATAGTACAAAACAAAATAGATCTAAAAGGACTAGGAATGAGAAAAAAAAGCAGCATGGCTAAGCATAGCACTAATAGAAACAATTCTTATTCTGGTCATTCCATTCCAAGAAACATATTTTCTTTCTATAAAAGGTCAGAATGTTCACCTGTAATGTTCTAGTTCTGTTAACCACTTATAAGGACCCTGGATGGCTTCAGATGCCTCTCATTGATTGAATATAAACAGCTATGGACATTATGGATGACTATGGCTGTCTGTATTTTCCTACACCACTTCTTCCACTGCTAAATGTATATATGAAGTGCCACTGAGTATGGGTCACACATTAAAAATCAGTGATTTTTAGAACTAGCCCCAGAACTAGATGATGGTGGTAGGAATGTGAATGTATATGAAAAAGAACATGTATATGTGTAAGCATTGGAAGAAGTGGCAGAACTAGGATTGAAAGAACAGCCCAAAATTATGATTAAGAACACTTTTTTCAAGATGCTGCTACCAAGGATAAAGTGGAATTGTGTTGTTTACCTCCAGGGAAAAAAAGGCCTGCACTCTGCTAAGACCACAGCACAGATGACTTGACAGTGGAAGATCTGCATCCTGAGATCAGGATGGAAATAAGTAGTGACCATGTCACATATTCCATTCCTTTTCCATTAGTTCACCAAGAAAACACACTAAAGACATATAACTTAAATGGGGAAAAACAGACAATAAGCAGCAACCAGATCTAAGATTTCAGAAAAGTGAAATAAGCCATATTCTGCAGCAAATGATCACCTCTTAACAGCCAAAGACTACAAAAGGATATACAGATCTGTACAAAGTAATTTGTCACTACCAATCAAGGAAAAACAATAAATGCAATGGGCGTTGACAGCAATGTCTCTTGTCCTCTGCTTTGCACATCAACAATCCTGGCCAAACCTGGTAAAACTTGGCAACCCAAGCTCAATGCTTGCAAAATGTGGGTGTGAAAGGGCAACTGGGTGAAATTCAGTAGAGAAGGAATGAAGACGATAAAATAAACTCATTGAGATGTTTTGTAAACAAGAATCTCTCTCCTTTTCCAAAAGATTCCACACATAGTTTTAGTACAAATGTTTTCTTGCGGGGGATATGCCATTGTTTACTAAATGATTGGGCAGGGTGGAGAAGGGCATGAGTTATAAAGATCATATTTATATTTGATACAGAGGCAGAAAGAGAAGCATAATCATGCATATCCTTAATATTATTTATTCGTTACCTAAAGCAAAACTACATCTTCAGATTCAGTTCTGAATTTCTTGCACTTACTGTGTTTTTCTCATACTTGGAATATGCTCCTTATAATAAACATTTAAACTCCTTACTTGAGGTGCTCAAGAGGAAGCTAAGTAAGGCACTATTGAAGGGGACATGGCCATAGTTCCTTTGGGGCGTTATTGTCTTTCACTTCTGATTAAGAGTTCTAAATTTGGTGCAATTTACCTTACTGTCAGCTCTGACTTACAGGAGAAACAAACATAGAGTTAATGACTGACTATCAAGAGAAGGAGGAAATCAAGAAGTTCTATGCCTGGTAGATCTCGCTAATCATATACTACTAATCATCTACTGAATACACACCCAGCAACATATTCACGGAAATGTTACTTGTTATTACAATTATTTATACACTCCCCTTGTCCTTGTTATATATCCCCTACCTTTTGCCCTGGCCATGGTGCTGAACACAAACACGAGTTTGGGCAAACTGTGGACTCATAGAATGGTTGGGTTGGAAGGGAAGATCACGTACTTCTAACCCCTCTGCCATGGACAGGAATACATTTCACTAGACAAGGTTATTTAGTGCCTCATCCAGCCTGGCCTTGAACACCTCCAGTGATAGGAAGTCCACAATGTGTCTGAGCAATGTGTTCCAGTGCCTCACCATCCTCACAGCAAAATGTTCTTTCCTATTATCTAATTTACACCTACTCTTCTTCAGGTTAAGGCCATTCCCCCCTTGTTCTGTTACTACATGCCCTTGTGAAAAGTCCCACTTCAGTCTTCTTCTAAGGCCCCTTTACCTACTGGAAGGCTGCTATCAGGTGAGTGCAGTCCTGTCCCACAGTTGTCTGAGTGGCTTGAGAAGTCACAGGCAACTGGATATTTTCCAGAAAGAATCATTTTTTCATCATTTTCATTTCAATTTGATCAGCAAAAAAATTTTTAAACGACCTTAAAAGATTTTTGAGGTGGGGGTGTTTTTATTTCCCAGGTGGTTGTTTTCAAGAGTCCATTCCAGCATCTTTGAAAAAACATTGTGAGAAAATAAAGACATAGCTCTTTTGAACATTTAACTACTGTGCATGGATACTGCTAAGCAGACACATACTCTGTTCTCATAGCCATATCTTCTTTCCTTTTCTAGACTACTTCCTCCACTTCCAACTTTTCCTGTGTTGCATGAATATTCAAAAGTGCACTGACCTCCTCTTAACATGTAACCAACATTTTCCCTTAAGTAGGATGGTGTGGGAGCTGACAGTGGTCACATAACAGATTTGTAGGCTTCAGGCACTAGCTTGAGCCTGTAGGAAAGTCAAATACACAACGTTCTCAGTCTGGAAATTGAAATCATAAGGAAGAATCCAAACAGGCCTTAGAGAAGGAAAACAACCTTTGCATGTATTGTCTGTCTCCTTGTTATTTACTTGCATGAAACAGTCAAGGGATGTTGTTCCTAACTGTCCAATGACGGTGATGTGTTGGTTTGATGACCTATTTTCATCACTTTTGCTTTACCTTTTCAGACCTTCTCGGAACTGTCTATAAAAGAAGATCTGGAAGAATAAAAAGGCTCTCTCTTTGCAACTAAACTGAGAGTCTGTGTCGTCACTATCACCGTTCCTAACACAGTGCAACAGGATGGGATTTTGAGTCTATAGATACTACAGTGAATTCTGTTAGCACAATGATTTCTGCTCAGTTGTAGACACTACTCAGTGTAGAGAAAAAAATAATTTTCCTTTCGGATATAAAGAAAAACAATGTATTTTGTAGGAAAGGAAAATTGCATCAATATTCAGCACTTTCTTCCAGGAACTGGACTTGTAAATTAAAAGTCCCAGTTCGCTCCACAATTTGAACACTAATCCTCTCACTCTGAAGGCTTGACTACTTATTCCTGTTTCTTCCACCTTTGCAATGAGACGTTCTGTAAGACATGGGTACTTGGTAGCCTTCTTTTACATGGTTCATTTCTTTGACAAGACTTGTCCTCTCACCTCTATTAAACTACTTTATTTTAATGTATCTTTTTTACAAACTAGACTGCTTATGTACACAATCATTTTATAGACACTGTTGCTAGATCCTTCTTACATAAGTGTTACTTCAAACTGTTAGAAAAAAAGACTCTCTGACAATTAAAAGCCACATTAAGAAAGATTGACTATAAAACTATATTTCAGCAATTATACACATATTGGTATTCCCTGCCAAAGAATACAGGCAAATGTGATTTAAAGGTATTCTGTAACTTATCTGAATGTGGAAGCACACAGCTCTTTTATCATCTCTGCTTGTTGGAGTCTAAAACACAGAGTGTGTGCACTTGTTTCTGATGCTTAGCTCTGAGATCCAGAAAAACACTGAATTTCATATAACATGAAATTTATGGGCATGCTTTCATGGTGATACATGAAAACAACCATTAAAGTTAGATAGAAAAAGTTAAAAGTGTGAGTGTGTAGATTAGAGAGTTTTCTTGAGTCACTGGGTGAAAAAGTTTAGACTTTAAAATAGAATAATTTAAAGAAAGCAGAAGACAAGATGGAGGATTTAGAATGTTGTTTCTTTTCCTTTTTCTTTCTTCTTCATGTTCTTCTTCTAGAAGTTTTTGGGTAATAGTAGGTGATTGGATAGAAAATGTCGCAGTGCAGCACACAGGTGATGGTTCATTGGTCATTAAGAAAAACAATATATGTCTATTGTTAATTAGATAAGAATGAGTATAAAGATAAAAGAACTGCGTAGTTCGAGGCCATTTTTGTACCATCAGAACAAAACGTGCCAGGCTGCAGTGAATTGAACTCATGCAGAAAGTCTGGAAAGACCTGCCAAGTTTTGTGATAACATCCTAATAAACATGAGAAACAAGATCCTAACAGGCTTTGGAGTTCTTGTCCTGACCCGGAGAACTATAATAAGTGGGACTCCCCAAGAAGGAGCTCATCTCAGAGGAGACTGAGAAATCCAGGAGTGAAAAGAAGTGCAGAAGAAGCACAGCAGCAGAATCAAGAGAGAAAAAAGAAACAAAGAATTTTAAAAAAGTAATATGCTTTTTGCAAACATGGTTACTTTTTGAAGTATACTTTTTATTTTTTTTAATCTAGGTGTGAGTTACTCACATAATGGTATTTCCCCTGCATAGTCACCTTTTCTTATTTTTGAACTCCAGCGAAAATTTGTATTCCATTTCTTGAAATCTATAGGCTTTGGTTATATGAAGTGTTAAATTTCCCTTAATAAAAATCTACAGCTCTTAATTTTTCCTTATTCATGAGTTACTCATGGTGATACAATGAACAGTTTTGCCTTTCTTAAATGCGTGGCCATCTTTAGGGTGTAATAAACACACACATTTTGACAATAGCGAATAACATATATTGTTAATACCTGCAGTGCAACAGATTGTCAGGGACAATCTAATATTCCCCATCAAAGGGAAGAGGAAATATGATAATGAATGAACTACAACAGGGTAATTATTATTATCAGAAAAAAATCCAAACATATATGACATATAGACTGACCTGTTTGGTACCATTAATACCAACTGTCTTCTAGCACTTCGTACTCATCTCAATTTTTAAAGCAATAATTGAGTGGGAGGCAGAATTGAAGAGGTAATAAATAAAAGCATGCCATTACATCTTCGTATTTTCCTCTTACATGCCACCTTAAAGTCATAGTTAATTCATCACACACCCAGTTTGAAAAGAAACCTTCACAAATAACTGCAGCTTTCCTAGTGATCAGACAAAAGTAAGAATGATTGGAAGAAGGGTAAAACACTAATACCGAGAAGGGGAAAAGGGTAAAATATGAATACATACGATGGACAAACATAAAGACTGAAAGAGGTGTCATGATTTGCATAGTACCATACGTTTTAGACCATTCATTTTCCTAACTGTTAATGGTATTTAGTTATTTTTTGTATGTTGACCAGAAATTGAAAAACAACTGAGATAATGGTAATGAGGTTAAATCACTACAGCTTTAGCAGTATGCAATTGAAAGTACTGTGTTTTTTCTACTATCTATAGGCAGGCATTCATCTGACTCAAATCATAATCAGATGCATCAATAATTCATATTTTTTTTCATTGATGCCAGTGGTCATTCTGCATCAGCAAAGCTGAGATGAGACAGAGCATTGAAGCACAAACAGGCATTGAGTGTGTTGTATCAACTATGTGGTTATATTAAATGCTTTATACCCTCAAGCGTTGACATTTATTCTACTCCTTAAGTACTGAAATAATTTTTCAAATAAAAAAAGCATACATCACACCATGTTTCAGTGCATACACTTATTTTCAGAACAGCAAAAACTAGAAAATAATTACCAGCTCTGTTCACTGAGTGTTCTTTTAATCTCACAAATACAGCCTGCTGCTTGTAAAACTATCTCACCAAACACTGTAACTCTATCCTAAACAAAGGATTTCTGCCTTTTAGAACTGCATTGTAATAAGCTTCTTGAGCATGCAGCTCTAGTGAATGATATTTTATTCATCACAACACAGATACGTAATTTCAGTTTACTGGACATGCTCAGTTTTCATTTACTGGATCTGTGGAGGGATGCATCTCTAAAATTGGATCACTTTGGTACAGAAAACTCAGAATAGTTTTTGGGAACAATAGTGAACAGAAGCTGAATGTACTGAAGTACTTTTAAATTCTCCAGATGCTGAAGATGCTGTAATCCTGAGATTCTGAAAATGAAAACTCTTTTTACAACAGAGAAAGAACAGCTGTCATTAAAGAGTGGCCTGGCCCAAGATAAACAGCCAGTAAAGACACTCATTATTTAATCTCCGCCCAGTTTTCAAAAGGAACAAACAATACACGTTCCAGGAGGAGCTGACGAATTAACAACAGCTGCTTGCCACACCTGATAAAAAAAATAACAATTACAAGAGTACCTATATGTGGAGTTTGCACCCATCTTTATGTTTGTGACTTGACTTATGGCAAGTTCCTGGTTCAAGGAAAGGAAGTTCCGGTTTTGTAAATAAAAATGCTTGCCTTAAAACTCTGTGACTATGTTTCTATGTTAGTAGAATCTATGGATTCTACTAACCATTTCCTAAGAAAAGCTGCCTCTTCCTGTAACTTAAATAAAGACAGTCCTCACACATGCTAATGTACTGTGTTTTTATGCAGCAGAGCAGGTCAATGAATTTTGACTGTGACTGTAAGTAAAATGCCACTTATTCTGCTGCAGAGCGTATTTTGTTACAATCATCAAACTGAAATAAAGCAACTGTTAAAGCATCTGGATTGAATTCAGGACTAGAGAATTTTAAAACGTGAAGGGGAATTTTTTTTTTTTCAAAGCCCAAACAGTATTGCTTAGCTTATATTCAATAGTATAATGCATTGACCACTTAAATATATCTCACTTTAATGCCTGAGTACATTTATTTTCCTTCAAAAAATGTTCAAAGATCCAGTTGTGCCACTCTGTAGAAGTAGCATAGAAGAGTCTACCCACACATGAACCTGCTGTGCTAAGCACTGAATAACCTCTCCTTCAATTATACTCTTCAACTCAAAGATTTTTTAATTCGATGTTAAAGTCAATGGTATTCACACAGGGGTAACATTTTCATTATAAATGTGAATTTGTTAACCTCATGGCAACTATCACCACTGTGTAAAAAATTACTTTGTACATTCCAAATAATGGAGCAAAAATCTTATCTTTTCAGAACAAACTTACCCAAATTGGAGTGAATGCTATATATTTTGGTTGGATCTAGGTAATGCAGTTTAGCTGTTGTGGCCAAGACTGACAGCTGAGAAATTCTATAAAATATTCAGGATGAATACAGCAAGCGAAGAAATCTGGCAATCTAAGGCCATGTAAGGAGCTGTGATAGGAATTTCCATAACAAAAACACAGTGATTTTGAAACGTCTCACATTTTACACAAAAAGAGTGATTGGCATCTGGGGTAGTAACTTTTTTGGCAACAGATTTTCTTGACAAGCCATACACTGATTCTACCATTATTTTTCACCACTTTCAAAAAACATCAAAACTGTGACCATTTCAAATCATTCTTCAGTAGAACCTGGCTTGGGATAGCACTATAGAGAATTCAAATCCTGTGTGTTTGCATGCAATGCAATTAAATACCCATGAAAAAGGGCCAGAGTAAAATAAAATTTACTGTTCCACAGCTATGGGTCTGTTGAAGTTCCACTCAGGTGGAATAGTTGTCTTCATCTGAAAATTTAATGGTAAACACAGAAATGTAATAAGATTAAGAAATGCATTCAAAGTTATTTGCATAGAAACTAAGTTTGCATAGAAATTCAGAAAGTTATTTCAGATTAATTTTCACCAATGACAACATTGATGGGTTCACAGTCACAATAATCAGAAGGTATTCGATACAATAAACAATATAAGCCTTGTGGTCAGGGTTTCTCACTTCCAAGCTAACTGGGATCCCTCTTTCCAATCTGGTAAACTTGCTGACTTTCTCACAGTTATTAAGCCTCAGCAGGAATGGAGGGATTTCTACCATCATATTCCCACAATTTTGGTTGTAAGGACACTCTCAAGTTTATATTTAAGCCTTCTCAGGCTGCAGCAGAAAATAGGAGCATTGGCTATGCAAGGATTTCCTTTGCAGTGGCAGTTCACAGAGGTACAGGTTATTTTCAGCTGACCTATTGAAAATCTAAATCACAGAACATTCATGGATAGTGTTTTTAGTATCTCTTTTGGTCTATCTTTAATTTGCCCAAGTCCCAAGTACTCAAACTTAACATGACAGAACAAAAGACTCTCCTAAACACAGAGAAATGAGGGGATTTATGATTTAATAAAAGAGCAAATAAAATTAGGTTAAAGAAAGTAACCTAGGCTACAGAAAAGTCTGCCCTAGAATTCAAGGCATCCAAGTTCCTGTTGGTCCTCTCTCTCACCTCCCAGTCCCTTCCCTCTCAACTCCCAGTTCCTTACTTTTCTGCTGACTTTACCCCACTCCTCCATCCCCCCAAAATTAACTATATATGCTTTAGCTTCCTGCTTCAACTCCAATAAAAACAATGCATGTTTTTATTATGGTCCTCCAACCTCAAAGACCTTCCTGCAGGGCCTAGGGATGAAATGATGGGAGACAGCTTTGTCCCACAACTACATCCAAGGAATCTCCTTTTCCTCTTTCTCTTCCTGCTGTTACAAAACTGAGCATATGAAGAAGAAATGGAAATTCTGATCTAGTTTCAACCATGTGGGGCAGGGAGGATTAGCTTTAATTTTTCTGCATTAATCCTATTTTCTTCTGCAGGAGGTTTGACAAATACTTTCTCTGCAGTATACACCTGTCTAAAGACCAGTCTGTTCATTAGAAGCATGTCAGATCTGCTCTGTCATGTGCAGCAACCCCAACCATTTACTTCTCCCAGGAGACAAGGAAGGAGGAAAGCTTTAAATTCAAACAATATCACTCAACAGCTGTGATCTGAGATCTCTCAAGATCTGTCCACACTGCCATCAGTGTAGGCCTAAACTAGTGAGGGTTCTTTGCAAATTCTTGCCATGTTTCCTTCCTAATCCTTCCTTGAACTTAAGTAGAATTTACAATTTGGCCTTTAATTGTCAAAACCCTGGGAAGTCAGAATGATTTCTCTCTAGACACCCGTGCTATTTACATTTACCACCTTATCATATGGATGGCATTTGTACATTAATGAAAAGCTACAGCTTCCTCTACTCCATAGCATTTGATATCCAACACTTTAACTGATGTCTGGGCATCAGACACAGCATTTGTTTGAGTAGAGAAGAAATTTATAATACTCCATTTCCAACCAAATTGCACCTTTTTTCATCCAGAAGTTGGTGAAGATGATCAACATCAGAAACATTCCTCTCTTTTTCTGAGAGAATGGTGTAGTATCACACACCTTTCAGAGGCCCTCTGTGGTTACTCATGAAAAAGCATTCCCATAGCCTTCAGAAGGCCAGGGCTTTTAAACATCCACATCCTGCAACATACATGAAGTCTGCAAAATTAAGCAAGGTCAAACCAGGAAATTTTCTCCATGTGTCTCCTCAGGATGAGCAGATTAATGGAAAGAGGAAGAAGCGTATCATTATTTTGTATTCAAAAGACAAAAAGCAACAAAGGGTACTGCATTAAAGCAAAATATGTTTCAAATAAGGAGAAAAGGTTGTTTGATCTAATTTATCCTTTTCTTTTGAATATAGGTATTATGCATTTTCCTTTTAATGTTTCTCAGCATCTGCTAGTCATCTGTGAACAGAATTTCAGATGTTCTCAGGTGAAACAGCTCTCTGGTGCCTCCACAGTTGGTGGTGGAGGTTTGGAGATTGGTTGGGGATTTTTGCTTTTTTTTGTTTGGAGTTTTGGCACTGTTGTGATTTTTTTTCTTTTTACTTTTCCTATATTTCCAGCAGTTGCACAGAGTTAACACTTAATATCTGGGGAAATAAGCAAAATTAGGTTAGAAACTGAACCAAGAAATGAGTTAAAGGCAAAGTTATTTTACAAAGGGGCAGTGGCTTGCGAGAAAAGATTTAAAAACTGAGTCCTGTGAACTAAAGTGAAGCCAGTCTTAAGAAGTTTTCCTCAAACTGAGGAGTATGAATTGCTCTTCCAAGCTAAACTAAGAGAAGTCCTGGAAATAACCTGCCAGATATGGCATCAGACCATTAAAAGTGTCAGAGACATTACTGTTGTTTCTGTACCTTTCTAGCCAATGCCCCAGGTCAGGGGTATCTAAGGACTACACATTTCTAGAGCAAAGAAGAATATGTCAACTGGCACTGCATCTTGTTCTGGTATCCCCATCCTTGCAAAGTAGCATCATAGTCCCAACACTCCTAGACAGTATTTTATGACATTTATTCATGACCTTGCATTGAAAGACAGATGAGCAGGATCTGAGGGACCAGATGTCTCTTGCTGTTGGCTCTACCATTGAGACCTCTGACTGAGATTAGAGGAACTGAATTTTTTTTTTATTATGAAGGTGGCAGTGAAAAGGACTTCCTGGTTTACAGAAAAAGCATAAAATTATTCCCTGTTTCATAGGAAAAAAATTGCATTAACACTGTTTCACCGAATAATTAAATCATAATGAGGATCACACCATAAATGTTTTATTAAACTCCTTTACTAAGACAAGGCAAATGGATACTTGAAAGGAAAACTTTCTATGTAGATGGTTTTCTGATTCAAACCTTCATAAATAATGGACCTCACACGGAAATAATTGCATCGGTGTGGTAAAGATACGGCCAAGATCAATGAATCAAACACGGGGGGGAAGAAACGTTTGTAACTCATCAAGGGAGCACATCAGCTTTATGAAGAAAGCACCAGAAGCAGCCTGTCCTCGTCCTCTGCCAGCAGATGGCAACATTACTTCTCATTAGGGAAAGGGATCAAGGGAAAAGATCTGTGTCATCAACAAAAGCTGTGGCCACTGTGTAGATATTTTTGCTCTTTTATTTTCGCATAAAAATAGAATGCTTTGCCTAAGGTGCCATGTTTATGTTCCAGTGGACAGCCGCGGATAAAAGTAACCCTCTGACCACACCAGGAGGCTGAGAGAAAGAGACAGAAAATATTGAAACTCACTGTAATGGCACACTACTGGTAGCTTATGCCTGTGAAAAGGTTCACAGAAAGAATGTAAAGAAAGAGATCTGCATCTGATTCAGACCCCACATAAATTGATAGATACAGAGTAATTATTTAAAATGCTTTTTCATACAGAAACTACATTGAATACCTTTTTTCTTTAAATACCCCTGTTCAGATGGACTCAGGCCCTGAATCACAATATTTGTAAACAATTCTTCTATTTCTGCAAATAGATGGCAAGTGATGCAAAAAATTAATGAATAATCCTATTGAACATAACTACAACTCCTGATAATACATAATGGTATGAAGCTGTGTCAAAGTACATTCAGATTGGATGGACATTAGGAAAATCCAGAGGGTAGTTGGGCACTGGAACAGATTCCCCATTATGACAGAGAAACTTGTAACCAGTGGTTAGGGCAAAACAAATCATCTGCGAGTTAGCATTCATTGAAAATAAAAGAGGCTCCTTCTTTTTTCTGCTCGTATTTCCACAGATTTTGCATCCAGATTTTAAAATCCAGTGCTTCAACTGCCTTATTTATTTTCAGCAACTGCCACATCTACAGACCATCAGCTGAAGTTTTTTCCTGAGATCCTTAGAGTTTCAATGCTTTATCCTGTATTTCCTATATATGTAATGACAACATAGCTTTACAAAGCCGAACACTGTGAATAACTGATGTCTTGCTGGGGATGTAGCCTCACAATAGTGCTGCAATACCCAGGAGTAGTTCCACAGCATTGCTTAAATACCAAACATACATTTCTGCTTCTTAGTCCCCTCCATTTCCAAGAACAGAATCCAGTGGAGATTAACACCCCTTTTACTACCTTATGTTTAATTTTTCTCTGTCACAGAATGATGAGAGAAATTACTGGAACCAAACCTGTGAAAATACTCAAAGCCATCCTAAAGTGACTGATTACCAACACTGCTCTGAATTTGTTCAAATGCTTGGAGAAGAGGTGCTAAGGTCTCAGCCTTAAAAATTCTCTGAAAGAGAATGAAAGCAAACTAGTAAGCCAACAAAAAGGATGTGGGAGAGCTATGATTTTATGTCACACTCCTCAGAAAAACATTTTATAATAATTCTTGTATCAGATCTAATTTGATCTGATACAAACTAACAGAGAGTTCTGTTTTTCAGCAGGGAAATAATTTCTCAACAGTACAAAAAAAAGTCACATTCATGCATTGCAGCTGAAGTACTGTGCTTCCACAGCTGGATGCACACAGCTGCAATGAAGCTTTTTGTTTACCATGTCTCGGGACTGGGTGGGGCCAATAAATAAGGCTAATACCTGGGAAATCATACTTGTTTTTAGATTAGCTTCTTAATTGCCTTTTTTTTTTCCTTTGAAAGTGTGTATGTATATGTATATGCACATATACTCCTGCAGAGGTGTTCAACAAGACCCATTTACATACATTTATCCATATGTCCAGAATTTGTTCAATAGTATTACATCCACTACTGTCACTTTGGCATATCAGGGTAACTATCAGCAAGAATTCCAAAGTTATTATTTACCCACCACTGAAGCACAGTTAGACCTGGTATGAAGTGTAGAAGCTATTTAAGCAACCATACAAAACATTCCTGGCAATAATATGAAAATGTACAGTCATATGCAGTAAATTAGCCTGACTGAAGAACATAATGCTCCAGAAGATGGAACTCTATCAGGATTTTATGTTTTGTTTTGTTTTTTGTTCGGTTTTTTTTTTCACTATACTGGGGCATGGATTTACTACTCAGAGAGAAAACATGTTATTTGTGATGTTTAAAGATCATCCCAGGCCAAAGATGCTTGAGCAATCAGTTCCATCTGTCTCCGCATAGCAGAAGGGGAGATCTGCAGCTCTTCAGACTCGCTGCTGCAGAGACCCTCCCAGACTCCCAGTCCGAGCTCTCCCGCAGCCAACCCTGATTTCTCTCGGCAAACGGAGAGGACCCGCTGTGCAGGTAGGGACGGGAGCTGGGGCTTCCAGTTCTGCTGAATAGGAACTCGAAGTCCTTCAGCGGCAGCGCTCAGTGCAGGGATCTCCAGGCGTAGCCCATCCCCAGGGTGATTCACCGGGCAGGGCTGTGCTCGGCTCCCTGACTCACTGCGGCACCGGCTCTGCTGCAGCAGCCGCTTCCAGCTCCCTCTGCGACAGGGACCGCTCCACACGCAGCTTTTCAGTCACGACTTCTCCATTGTGCTCTCTCACTTCTCACACCCACGGCCATTGGCAAAGTACAGATGCTAGATGGCAGGATAAATTTAATTGGTTAAGCTGGGGTAGCTGAATGATGGAAAAAGGGCAGGTAAAACACAGTAATTTATACAGTATTGTAATTTATACATTAAACCCTACGATTTATCAGTTATTTTATGCTAATCTGTTTTATATTGCATTGCCTACGAACATGATTTTCAAAGAACAGCTGATGTTGGCAAATGCACTGAATTACTAAAATTAAAATCATACTTGTAAACTGTAAAACTAAGAAGAAGGAAGTTGTCCTCAGCTTGGCACCCAGTCTCCAAGAACACAGGTGAAGCAGCAGTGTCACCTAATGCACTTCAGGACTGCTGGCAGCTACCTACTTTGCTTTGTACATTTCTGTCAATAATGAAGAAAGTGAGCACACGGAGTGAATGAAGATGGACAAAAAAGCTGACTGGAAGAAGACAAATACCAAAAGCATCATCATAGACAGAAATCTCTGTCACAGCAGAGGATTGGCTATGCCAGCCATCTGGGGATGAAGCTGGGTAGTTGGAAGTGGGAGGACTTGAAAAGTTTAGTCTAAGTGTCTTTGATCGAATACCTCCATTTTTCTGAAGAAAAGGGAAATTCCTCTGCTTGGAACCATTTTTAGAGACAGTTTAGTACAGAGCTCTCTTTCTCAAGCAGTAATGCCAACAAACTTTGCAATCATGGATGAGTCACTTCTCCTTTTTCTGCTGCAGCAAAACTAAACACCATTTGCCACCCCAGCCTTGTGAGAATTTGCAAGCAGCAGACAGCCTTTATACTGTGTTCCAAAGATTAAACTATTTGAATAAACATCAAGCAGTACTATTCTGTCAAAATTCACTGACAACATATAGCAGGGCTGAAAAAATAAAGACATTGCACAGGAAATGGAAAATAATAAGAAAGACCTTTCCCTGGTATGAATTCATTAACCAAGGAAAGAGGGAAAGGACATGAAGCCTGCAAACAGTAATACCAGTCTCTCTTCATTATCATGTTTTCTCCCTTTATTCCTGGGCAAGCCCAAAGAATACAGACCCAACCTTGTTCCCACAGGAGGGTGACAGTTGCCAGTCTCATGCCCTGTGTGACCTCTAATTAGATCCTCTGTCAGCCAACTGTGCTGTCCAAATTCCAGAATACAGGAAAAAAAAAAAAAAAAGCAATAGACCAGTCTGTGACCTCTGAAAGTTTGCTATTTACTTTTCTGCATTAATGTGCTCTTCTCCATGAGCTGCTGGTTTCCCATTGGATTTTCACTGCATATATTCTAACACACTTCAAAGTGGTCACTCCAAACAAGACACTGCGAACTACTTCATTGTAAAGCACACACCATGATCCAGGTCACTCACAATAAACCTACCTGAGGGCACTGTAACTTATTAACCAACTTTCTCTCCTGGCATTGTTCTCAGTCCTTACAGCCACAGACAGAACTGCCGGGAGCCTGTTGCAATCCCCAGCAACCAGTCTGTCTCAGGAAGTTACTCATGGGTACTACCAGGAGGGAAAGCTGGTTTATGTAGAGGTCTTTGAAATTACTAATAACAGAATGGGTTCAAATATATCCTATTACTGATCCAAAATTAAGCTTTGCAGACATTTCCCCATATACTGATTTAGTGTCATGAGACACCTCATTGGTGTTCACTGAGAATTCATGATCTAATTTGTTTTCTTTAAACTGCAGTATTTAAGTCAATCCAGTGCATTTTTGCCCTAGATTTATGGAAGGATAATGGTGACTGGAAGACTTTAAACTTCTCCTTCTACCTGAAACAGCAGGCAGAAATATAGACTAACTGTTTCCCTGGAGAGGCAAATACATCTCAAGGAAAAAAAAAAAAAAAAAAAAAGAGCCATCAAACTTTAAAAGCTAATAATCCTCGTTGTGAAAATCTTGTGATGCTACCATAGTGGTTAAAGGTGAGACTGATTTTGCTCCAAAACAGGAAAGAACTTCTACTCCCAGAGGGAAGAAAGCACAGTTTGCTCTCTGGAATCATGACAGCAACACAATAACAATTCCAAAGGGCAGGATCTCTACTTCCAGCCAATGAAGTTATCCCATGAGAAAATTAGAAGCAATGTGAGCACACAAAACTGGCTCAGATAGTCACTGCAGAAGGCAGCCACACAGCTGATCTTGAATGAAGATGGAAAGAAAATGACACAAAGATAGTTTTCTACCACACTTTTGCATGTTTTGCTTTCCCTGGCATGTAACAGCTGGAAGTCACAGATACCAGGACTATTGGAATAACACGGTACAAAATAATGTATTACACACAATTATATGGAATCAGTTTTCCCTTTCTTTTTGTCAGCCAGTAAAATCTGCCATGACACAGAACTGCACTGATCTTACTACACAAGCCATTTCTTAAAATGTAACCTTCACTGTAAATTTCAGTTTTCTGAGGTTCAGATTTGGAGGAAAAAGGCATATAGAAATAAACACTGTCTCCATTTAGATTAGTTCATTGTAACAAAAAAAAAGTGTGTAAACACATCTTTCAAGTGATTGGGGTCAGGACTAGCATTGAGATCTATAAACATTTAGTACTTCTGGTTTTGCAAAGGTCTGTAATGAACACAGCATTACAGCTGTGAACCTCCCTTGAGCCCTGCTAATGAACCTCCCTAGTTTGGTGCTACACTAAGTCCACTAGGACAGACAATTTACTCCTTTTTAAACTGCACCCAAGTACATGTGAAATCATAATAATACTGTTGGACAGTGTAGCACAGGTAATTCCAGAATTACTTCTGGGTTTAAATGACAGCATAACATAAAATCACTGAGCAAGAGTTTTTGCAGGGACCAGCAGAGATATATTTCAACCTCCCAGATGAATGCCTTATCCCAAGAAGCTGGAGAGCCATGATCCTTCTCATTTGCTTTATTTCCCTTCCATGAATCTTGCTGCACTGTGTCACAGCATCAATAAGGCTGTAAAAAGGAGCATTTCTGCACAGACTAGGAGGTAGTTTAATAGTGATCAGTGCACCCTAGTGAACCATAAGAGACATGGGTTTGCACTCCCACAGACTGAAGAGGGAACAGAACTGTCTGATTAGCTTATTAGAGAAGACAGCAGTTCCTTAGATTTGTTTTCAGCCACAAATCATTTGGTAGGCAGAAAATATTCAAGAAGCATACTGAGAATTTATCTAATGCCAACATATGTACAGTCTGGCAATTGCAAATGACAAATGTTCCCATCAGCAAAAAAAAACAACAGAGTTATTCCATGCCCAGAACAGATTGCCTGGTATTTCTTGACACTATGAATAGTCATTCTTCTCATCTATTGGGGTAGTTATAGTGACTGGAGAAAATTATCTTTTCTGTCTGTTCTTGCATTCTTTTAATTATTCCTTAATTTCCATCACATAGAGAATAAGATATGATGTGGATTACTGACTCTATTAAGCAACAAACAGGCATTGCAGAATATTGTTACTTCTATTACTTGGAGTTAAAATCTTTTTTAGCTGAGCTGAAGTTAGCATCAAAATGGTTTCCAGTCAATAGGCAATAGTACAGTTTTAGCTGGCAGAAATCTACAGTCTGCATTTTCCAGATGCTGTAAACAACCTTCTCAAAACATGCTAAAAATGCAAAGTATCTTGCAAGATTCAAACTAAACGTCCCTCATTTATTCTATGCACATGCAATAGATTGAGAAAAGTGTTAACACCCATATGTGATCTGTCCTCTAGGTGCAGTAAGACTGCTCACTAACCTGAGTTTGGGAGTTCTCTGCTGTGAATGCCTTCCCCTGCATTCCCAGCTCTGATAAATGAGCAGGTTATTTGTTGATATGCTGTACTCGACCTGATCCCTGCTCAGCAGGGGAGAGCCCCTTCCCTTTTTCCACAAAAGTGTGCCATATAGAGTGTGCTCACTCAAACTCTACACACATTAAGAGTTTGTCCATAAAACTTTATCACTATGAAAACAAATCCAGTTCTTTTATTTTCCTTTTTATTTTTTTTCCTGTACATTAAATCAGACTTTGTGGGCTAGATGGCCTGGCTGGTGATGGAAAATTAAAGAATCATATCACATTGGATTCCAAGATTACTGAATGTTTAGTATATGTTAAAGCAATAGAAATAAACACATGAGGAAGAGGTTAAAACCCTGTCTCAATATCAGCTCCAGATATCTAGTGTTGTTCTTAAGCTCTTGAAAGGTCAAATAGAAATTACTCACCCATAAGACTACAAGCATATTTAAAAAAAAACCCAAGCAGTATTTCTAGCTGACAAGCTTCATGCAGTCATGTAACAACCCCTTAATTTAAGAACAGGCAGGTCCTCAATAAATATAACACAATTATTTTATTATAAAAATATATAAAGATACTTATTTCAAATTCAATCAGATGTTGGTAGTGAAATAGGCATCCCACTCTTGTGTATCTTTTTAGCATTTAGCAGATATCAAAGTACACATTTTATACTTATATTCTGAAGTATTTTCTTATTGTTTATTGGCATTCTAGCCTCAGCATGTTGTATTTGTGGTGTCATATAATTTTGGCTTGTTATTTACTGGGTTTTTTTCTGTATGGTTGGAAGATTTTCATTATTTTTTAAAGTTACTTGTCTCATTCACTACAGCATTTTAAAGATGTTTGCTAAACATTTCAAAAATAGAAATAATCCAAGATGTGAACAGAGGAAAAAGTTTTTTTAAGTAAGGTCTCTCTCTTACCTTTGGCAAATTTGGATCTTTTGTTTCTTATACTTCCTACTCCTCCTTTATGACCACCATTGTCTCATCTTTGCTATAACCTTAGTTCTCCTTTTACAGCAGTGGGAAATCACACTGGATTATATTTAGTTTGAGAAGGTATTGGATTTGTTAGACAAAATTGTGTGCATCAACAGCTGGATTTTGTCTTGGTGGTCCCTCCTCTGGTGCACTCCAACCATGTGACATATCCCACCACGCTTTCACGATGCCAGTGAGGTGACAGCTCTGTGATTACTCTAAGATTTTTAACCTGTGCTTGTTCCCCAGACTGCGTTCATCAGTGTCCAGGCCTTCCAGAGCAGCACCCAGGAATGCTGATTCCTCAGAACAGGAAACAACCTGAGGGATCCGAGTCTTCCTCAGACTCTTCCTTCAGTGACAGAACCAAGCTTAACACCACCTCCATCTGTTGCTCTATTTTATATATTAGTAAAGGCCTGTCTGCACAAACCAGTCTTTGAAATAAGTCATGATATTAAAGGCTAAAGTCCTTGAAACCTTCCTGCAGAAGAGAGAGTAAAGCAAAACAATATCCTTGTGTACAGGAGAAAAAATGTAAACCTGTGTGCATTAGCCAATGGTAGCTTGCTTAGCCCATGGACCCTGTAAAACCCTATATAAGTGTGCTAAAGATAGAAATAAACAGCGCTCACTTTTACTGCTGTGAAGAATGGTGAAAAAGCTGGTGGTCTCTCAATATCCATCCCCAAAGACTTCATCACTGCTTCACTACCCTTCAGACATGCTTGATACTTCTCAGGTTGCCCTTGCCCTGGCTGTACTGGGGTCTCAGAGAATTGCCATTTGATGGCTTCCTCATCCTTTCAGATTCTTCACAGCTTGTGGACCTCCTCCCACAGCTGTTTCATTTGGAGGCACAGTTTACCAATGATTCCACGGCTCTGGGCAGGCCAGAAGACAAAGTGCCCCAGACCCAGGTACTCCAGGCTGCCTCAGACTTGAGAAGCTGCATCCTCCTTTGAAAGTTGTGTCTGGGTCCAAAAGTACAACAGCAAAGAGAGAGTGACTTCAAAACTTGAATTTGGATGTAAACCACGATTTTACTCATTGCTCTTAAGTTTTCTTTTAAAAATGCCAGATAAAGAAATATGAGAATATTAAGATGGCTTTTGGTAAAATCATAATTAAAGATCACACTAAATATAAAAAAAAAACTTACAAAAAAAAAAAAAGGGAAATACAGCCTTTCACTAAAATTGTGTATTTGCTTTCCTTAAAAATAATTAAAGCAAAAAGAAAAAATAATTTATTTGCTCTCCCTCACAGCTATTTATTTCCTTTTCCACGTGATAAACAGTGGATGCTTTTAAATTACAAGATGCAATCTCATGCTGAGATTTCTACAAATAATTTCCTTACTCATGTACAAGCAGGCATTCAGAAAAATCCAAGTACCTATCACTAGACACACCTGCTCCTGCCAATAGCACACACAAAACTTCTCGCTTACTACTTATCAGGACTGTACCAGTCATGTTTGTGCAGGTCTTACGTCAACAAATATAAATATGAATAGATGTATTTTTACAAATAGATAAATGTTACTGTGTGGCACCTGTGGAAATCCAGGGAACAATTCCTATAGAGCAGTAGATTTTGCCTATGTATGTCAGGTCCAATTTTTTTCCTGTTCTACGTAAAGCCAAAAGGGAAAACCTGTGAACCTTTTTTTCTAAATAATTAATTTGTGTGCAGATCAAAGAAGAATTTTTCGGCTTTCAAACTCAGAAATGCTCAAATCACTTTGCACAATTGCATATAAAATATGGGCAGTGCTGTTACTGTGCTGTCAAATCTGACAGCCATTCTGTACTCAGCAATATATCAGACACCATCCAAATGCAACCATACAAATGTCACCTCTTGCCGGTGGAACTTTATAAATGAAGCAATATTAATCAATTAAGGGACATTGGAGTGAATGCAGAAGCAGCCAAGTCTCCCTGAGTATTACAATGGGGAGTTCTGGGTGGGCAATCAAGTTTAAACTGCAGAACTGCCAAGGCACACGGATTCTCTGTATGATATAGCGGATTTCCGGTCACACACTGAGGGAAGCCCAGAGACTTTTGCCCATGGACAGACAAAAGTCAGTTTTGCTCCTACACCACTTATCTATTATATGCTATTATACCATTTACCAAATCTTTTAACTTCTGTTCAAATAGACTTCTCTGATTCGGTATTAGGGAGATCATGCACACATTTCCACTTCGAATTTCTAAAGGCAGCATTTTCATATGAAATACCACAACATGGAGTGATATCCCTATCATAGGCTGCTTGGGAAGGGAGTCCTGTGCAAGCCGCTGAAGCAGAAATGGAGACCCCCAAAAACACAAGCTAAAGTGAATCTGAAGAGTCACTAGTCACATTTTAATTACCTATTTATCTAGCAGCAAATAGATCAGAAGCGTATAAATACATCTTGCCCTTTTATAATTTATGAATTTGCTATGCTTAATGCAAAGATATTCTATCTAAATTATCTCCTTGTTTGTCATATCAGACTTCCTATACCTACAGTTTTAGGAGTTTCCTTTCACAGAGGTGAAGAAAGTGCACAGTATTACATATTCCTCAGAGGAGATGCTTTTCAGAGGGGTCAGTGCACACCAAATCAGATTCTTTCCACCCTTGCCTTCATACACTCCAGGGTTTATAAATTGCTTACTGCTCTAATGATGCCAACCTTTTGTTATAAACCAGCCCCAAAGAAACACAATAAAGATTCCTACATGTTGCTGTTTAGAATGGCTGCCATCCTCCATATCTTCAAAGGCACCAAAGCTCAACATGGCCAGCACTTCCTCAAAGTTGTTAACACAGAGGAAGACGCAGCAATTACCTTCCAGGAGCACAAAGTTGTTCTCAGGAGAAATGGCTGCAATTCTGTGGTACCTACTCAGCTTGTACAAAGGCCTACACAGCTGAGACTGAAAAGACACATGCAGTAGGAGACAGAAGCAGAGCACTCCAAGAAGTTGGCTTCTTGATTGAGGTTTGTCTTTGGCATTGATAAAGCAGCTAGTCAGACTGACAGATTCTGAAAGTGAATGAAACAACCATAAACCCGTATCTAATTTTCTGTAGCACAGACTGGTACAGAGGATGTGTCAGTTTGTGCTGGTGAATGGCTGTTAAGGGTACCCTGAGAGACACAGATTGTGCTATAAACCCTTGTCAGCCAAACAATCAGTAAAGGCAGATCCTGTCCCAATGCTATCTCTGTCTCTCACAGTATCCTCATCTTTGGATAGGCACAAATAACTTTCTTCCTGCCTGGCAGAACACTGTCTACCACACCCTGTTTAGGAAGTATAAAGGATCAGTACCAGTGGCAGTAGGCATTAATAACAGAAGTTGGGAATAGTAGAGACTGAACAACAGCTCCCTACCCTAAAGCAAAAGTCATCTTGCTCTGCAACTCAGGAAAAGGCAGAGGAGCCAGATCTTGCAAATTAGTGATTGCATTTTAGGCCTTGCAGGAAAAGCTCACCTTAAAAAGAGAAACAACAGCCACTGCATCCCATGATTTCAGTCATGAAATCTACCTAGGGTCTGTAGGATACCTTTAGGTCTGAGCCTTCTACAGAATGCTGTTTACCATTTCAGAGTGCCTTGAAAGATTCTCTGACCTGGACTAGAGAAATCAGCATTTCTCCTCATTGCCTCCCAGCGATTCCAGTCTTTCTGCCTACAGATTACGGAGCAGGCAGTGGCAGAGAGCATGGTCCACATCTAAGGGAGGACCTGGCACAGGAAAGCAATGAGGAGAGGAGACATCTGGGGGAGGATTGCTGGGATCTTGGCCAGAAGTCATGTCCTCAGACAGCAGGAAGGAAAGATCACTAGAATACAAAGCAATTAGCTTTGGCTCTTTGAATAACTAATGATTACTAACTAAGTAATGATTCTATTTAAGGAACTGCTTTTGTTATACTTACTGGAGAATACAGAGATAATTGACAGGATGCATGCAAACAATTCAGAGCAGCTCCAAATAATTCCAGACATTTTTTTAATTTTGGAGATGCTGGTATTTTAAGCAATACTTAACAAATGAAAATAGTCTGCTAAGCCACAGAAAGAGATTTTTAGGATTTGGTAACTGTCAGCAAGATGTCTTTGCAAGTAAGTGGTTCAAGTTATTTGGAACAAATGATAGAGAAGGTGAGATCCTGGTACTTCCTTCAAGGGAAGGTCACAGGAAACTAGAGGCTGGTCAGCCTCATCTCAGTACCTGGGAAGGTGACGGAGCACCCAGTCCTGGAATACATTTTAAGGGACATGAACGACAAGGAAGTTCAGTCAAGAGTATCCAGCACTGATTTTCCAGCGGGTAAATTTTCAGTAACAGATCCAACTCAAGTCTGTTTTGCGTGTGACAGCAACTGGTGATTGATCTCCCCCCATCCTTATCTCAACCCATGAGCCTTTAGCTATATTTTCTCTCCCTTATCCAGTTGAGGAGGGGAGTGATAGAGCACCTGACATCCAGATAAGGTCAACCTGCCACAAGTTCTTATTTCAGGTAGGGGACACTTTGCTCTGAAAAACTCTCCAATAATTTCAGCATTTGCTACAAAGAAATACTGTCAAAAGATGTCATGCAACCATTTTCCCCACATATGCTTTGCTTCAGACAATTCAATTTTGTCCTTCAAATAAAATCTATAGAAATATCCTTTAGATATCATAGGTACAAGATGAAATAAGCTTGTCTGTTAGACCAACAGTGAAAAAAAAAAGCCCATATGGAACTTCCAGAGATATCACAATCTGGTATCAACATCATCAGTGAATGTAAATACTAAATAGTGACTCACTGACTGCTACCAATATGTAAACATACTCTATCTGTTGATTGCGTACTTAAAGTCCTGGAAAATCAGTTAAGAGTAAACATTTTAAATTTTACTGGATTTCTTGATATAAAAATTATTGTTCTGGAGATTACTGACCTACTCAGAATCCTGGTTTTCAGAGATACCAAAGTCCCCACTGACTCTCTTAGATTTTAAACAATTATAGTGAAGAAAATTAAAAAACAAACAAGCATATTTTCTCCTATTTTTTAAAAGAAAAGGTTTTTTTAAAAAAATCCTTTTATTTAATTTCCTGCTTATGGCCTAGAACTCATTAACTGATCCTCTTAGCATGTTATATTTAAATTGCATCAAAAATATTATGGTTTTGATACCTCACTGGTAACTGGATTTTAAAGCAGAGCATATATAATTTTGAATAAATTACATCCAAAAAAGTGAAGAACATGAAGACCAAAGTTTCAATAATCAAAACAGACCAAATCAACACCCTAGCTGAGTTCCATTTAATACACTACATGTACCTAAATGACCTTTGTGTTTTATTAGTGCTGAGACAGAAAACAGACCCAGGTTTGAAACAAACTCCATTAGGTCTACACAGGCCAGCATCACTGATAGACACCTGTATTTCAGTATTAAGAAAAAAAATATGGCATTGATCAGTACCTGCCATTCCCACCTTACTGCAGACACAACCTGGGTGTACCCAGTCCCACCACGCATTTTTTGAACCACTTTCAGTAAGTGCCCCCCGAGAATGACGGGTCCAGGGGGCTCTGACAGACTGAGCACAGGCACTGTGGTTGACAGGAGATCATTGACTCCAAAAGAGGTGTCTGAGGGATCCACTACCTGGCAAACCACATCAGCCCACCTCCCTGCTCAGTGTTTTCGAAGTACAAGACTCAGTACACAGTCTGTCAAATTGCCTGCAATTTTACGTGTATTTGACAGTATTTTGCCTCAAAAAAGAGCAGTAGTAAAGGAGAAAACTGCCTCCTTCTTCATCGGCTGCCTCTTGCATGAGGGCACTTCCTGGCAAGCCGCTGGGCATCTGCAGGGAAGGGAAGGGAAGGTTTTGGAAGTCGGTAGGAAGAGGGTTTGAGCTGAGCTGCATGGAAAGTGAGGGAGCCTGTAGGATTAATGAGGTCAGAGTCCTGAGAAGGCACATGGGGCTGTGCCCAGGGTGGCTCAGGCCATGCGGGTTTGCTGAAGGGGAGATGTGCCCAGAGTTAAAAAGCTGCGCTGTATGTGTGTTTGTGTTTAATCTTCTCCCATTCTTTCCCTTTTGTTTCTAAATCAAAACCATTCTACGTCTTATTGTTTAAAATGGTAATTTTTCCAGTCCGTTTTTCAGGAAAAATCACTTTTATTGAGAAGGTCGCTTTAAATCCTTCACAGAGTCGGGCTCCACTTGCCCCAGCGCAGTGTTGAAGGCTGAGGTGCAGCTGGTTTTGGTTAAATGCTGAGGCCGGGAGGTGAAAGCGCTCCAATTGCCCAGCAGGCCTCAGGCAGCCCGGTGAGCAGCTGCGGTGAGGGCTGAGCTCTGTGTGGCGGGAGCTGGGGGCTGTGGAGTGCCGAGCCTTTGCCCAACACAGGGCCCGGGGACGTGTGGCCCAGGCGGGGACACTCAGAGACAGGGCAGGTGCTGATGGTTCTGCTGGAAGACCTCAGACTGTCTGTGCAGACTGTGAGGGCAAGAGCTCGGGAAATCTTTTGGCGGGCACCAGCTCGAGCTGGTAGTTGTGTTGCTGTGCCGCGATTAAATTCTTGCACGCATCCAGACGTCTGAAACTCTACTGTGGGAAACCCAGGGAGGAGCCGGCAAGGAAACCTTGTCAGGCTGCGTGAGTGTGGGGTGTGCAGGGAGCCCATGGGGTCAGCGGAGCCCCTGCAGTGAGGGGCCTCGGTCCCAGCTCAGGTGATGGGAGTGTGATCCTCCCGGAGTGGCTCCTGGATGGCTGGACAGGAAAGCTGCCTTAACAATCCTGAGTCACAAACAATTGCTGTCGGACGGGGAATGTTACAGCTGATGTTCGCAATGACACTAAATTCGCGTAAGTCGTTTTCAAGTAAGACCGTGCTACCAGGAAGCTGGGGCTTTTTTCTGCTAAAAGGAGGCTATGAATTGTCTAGAATAGACTTGAGTATGGTGTTTGGATAATTTTCCAGGGAAATACTGAAAAATAATGTGAGTCACTGCATCTTGAGAACTAATTCTGTAGTTTACCACTTTCTGGGTGTTTGCAGTAGTTCTGAGTTGATGGACACAACTTCTGGCTAGCAGGTCTGTTTTGTGTGGTAGCTGGGTCTGCTGCATTTTGCACAGCTGAAGCGATCAGCTATTCTCTTTCAGGAGAGCATGCCCTAAAGGCATTTCATTTTCAGTTAATGGGTTAAAATAGTCTGAACTCACCAGATGGTTCCTTAATCAGGCATCCCTTTCATGCCTACATAAACCTGTATTGCTGTTGGAACCTTGAGAGACATCCTCAAGACCTGAGTCTGGCTGAATGTGCCAGTATAGTCATAATAGATTTTCATGTAATTCATGGGTAATGAATTATCAATGTTCATTATAATGTTCAATAGCATGGGAGGTTTAGAATTATTATAATTACTTATTTTCTGCTGTGAGATAAGGCTTAGGAAAAGAGCAAAGCAAGCTCAAAACTTTAAAACACACCTAATGTTTGTATTTTGACTCTAGGGCACTAAGAATTAAGTTTACCTGATCTGCTCTCAGGTGAATGTCATATAGCTCAAATCTTAAAGTTGCTCAGGAGTTTTTTTCTTAGATGATCCTAAAGTAAGGTTATCAACAAAGTGTGGTGTCATATGTAAGATTACAAGTCACAGATGCTTCATAACTGCCTTGTTAATAGGGCTCTTTGTAATTTCCACAAAGTCTTATGCTGTTCTTCTGTTTTTGTATAGCTACATTAGATAGAATGAGAACACTACCATCTGTGTGGGGAATCAGACAAAAATTCCCCTGAATCAGTGAGATATAACACTCAGTAGTGCTCTTTAGTCACAAGTCTCATGATATATTACTGGTCTTCATGTGGACCATCACTGCTGTCAGATCCAGAAAGAGTTACCTTGATGCCTCCCAGGTCTGCAGAAGACAGCTGGGAAAACCATTATGTTTCTTTTAAAATCCATTTTCTTTCTAAATATTTTTGATGCTGATACTTAGCAGTACATACTTAGTAATGACGAGAGTACTTAACAAGACATGCTTTAGTAATGACGAGATTTCTTAACCTTCCCTCCATGCCAGTAGCCATGAATGGACATTTCTTTTAGCAGAACCAATAGCAAGACCTACCTAAATCCAGATGCTTCAAAATGGGCCAAATAGGTGGAAAGGCAACATGAAAAGATATTGCGTCTTCACTAAAAATAAGCAATCAAAAACCCAGAGTCAATTTCCATTTGTGTATTCTTATATTTGACTCCATTAAAGAACATTGTTGTAAATATTTCAAAGCCTCAAATGCTCAACAATACCCTGATGTGGTGAATCATGCTTATGTCATTGTTGAGATATCTGTTGAGTTTGGTGCTTGCTGATGAGAATTTAACTACTTTCTGCTGATACTTCAGGATTTAATTTAGCAAGTAGGCACTATTAAAGTGCTAAATCTTGAACACCACACAATATTATTTTCATATCTAGTTAAAAAAATATTGAAAATTATAGCCTTAGTGATAGTAGTACAGTGTAGCAGTACAGACAGTGTCTGAAGCATTTTGCTGCTTTTATCTGTAACTCTGGAAAAAACTTATATGTAGGGACAGGTTTATCACAGTAAGTGTGCCTTCAGTAGTCCAGTGGATCCCTTATTTGACTCATTGTTAGGAAACCAATTGTGGAAGAATGATCATGTAAGTTATTAATGCCCTCAACCCAAGTTATCAGGAGAATGGTCATGATTATCTTGTTTGCTCCAAACAAGTAAACTTACTTTCCAAGTAAGAATCCATTGTCAGGGTTTATTCCCAGCTGCTAGTACCACAAAGCTGCTCACTCACTTCCCCCTGCCTCTGCTCTGCCATGGGATGAGTAGGAGAGTCAAGGAAAGGAAAAAACCATGCAAACTCATGTATTGAGGTAACAGCAGTTTAATAAATGAAACAATATAATAATGCTAATTATAAAAATTAATACTGATATTACATTAATAATTAATAATAAAACTCCAGAAAAACCCAACCAAACAAGTGACGCACAATACAATTGCTCACTATCCAATGCCCACCCTGTCCTCAAACAGCAACTGTACCCATCCATATAACTCACTTCAGTTTATATGCTGTTCTGTGGTGTGGAACATCCCTTTGGCCAGTTCAGGTCAGCTGTCCCAGCTGTGTTCCTTGCAGCTTCTTGTGTACCTCCTCACTGGTAGAGTGTGAGAAACTGAGAAATCCTTGACTGAGGGTAAGCACTACTTAGCAACATCCAAAACACTGGTTCATTGTTCTCGTACTAACTCTAAAACACAGCACTGTACCAGCTACAAAGG
Organism: Cyanistes caeruleus; assembly: GCF_971803275.1. Classification (NCBI taxonomy): domain Eukaryota; kingdom Metazoa; phylum Chordata; class Aves; order Passeriformes; family Paridae; genus Cyanistes; species Cyanistes caeruleus. Next base: position 23,225,667 of record NC_141706.1, read on the forward strand.
GTGCAACTAGCTGTATCCCAGCCATAACCAGAACACCCATGATGCAGGTGGCGTTAACTGAGTTTCTTAGTTTATCTTCGAGTTGCCAACATGCTGCTGTAGAAGAGTAGAAAACCTCCATCTCCCAGCAGCAGCCACCCCACTGCTCTCAGTTGTGAGGAGAAAGGTCAGTCGGGTTTAGCTGTTACAAAAACTGCTGGAAAACACCATTTTTCCTCTCTCACCTGTGTTCATCATCATTGCAAACAGAACAAGATAGAGGAAGAGGCAATTAGCACTGACAAAACCAGCAGAAATGTTTTCACAGTTATTAATGTACTTTTGCTGAGTATAACACTTTGTACCTTGCAGCCCTCTGCAGAAAACCTGCCTGTCAGTATAGGCTGTAATAAATGGGTATTCTCAGATAGCCATGAGTGGCTACAAACAGTTCTTTCTGTTGTCTCCCATTGTATATAAGGCTGCTAAATATCTTTCCAACAAACTGCTAAGTCTTTTCATTGCTTGACAGAAATGGAGGATAATAAACTGAACATGAAGTTTTCATTATATGGTAAATGATAGCCAGTGAAAAATGCTGCAGAGCAGTTTCTCATCAGTCCATTACAAGTATATCACATATCCTTTGTTACCTGTGCTGCCTTCCGATACAGTTTCAAATCCAGAACCAGCCTTTCAGCAGATTCTTTTATCTGAATTCAGTATTCAGAAAGCTCTGGCAATAGGCTGTAATCCCCAGCAATGCTCTTCTACCAAATTGGCAGCCTTTTTGATAAGCTGACATTATACCTCAATGAGCTTACCTGAGAGCAAGAGAGGACTGCTCTAGTGCTCGCTGCTTGTCACGCATTGTGTGCCAGCATTCACCTCAGCTTTCCTGGTACATTTAATGGTGTTCATTAAACACCAGCTCTTTAAACAAGAGCCCCACTGCTGCATCTTTCTCACCTTGGGGAAGAATGAGAAATTGAATCAATACCTGGTAGATGTGTAGTCTTGTTTTGCAGTGCATTACTGGAAGAAAGCAAGATCATAAGTGTGATACAGTAGCAATTATCAGGAATTCAATATGAAACTCAATTTTCAAAGTAAAGGTGTGTGGGAAACCCACTTTTTTACATCAGTCTTAGCAGAAGTCAATGATGCTGTAGTAATTAAACTTCTTTGCACCTGTATTTGCAGTTCTTGCAGGAGAAGTGACAACACAATGAAGGTTCTCCCATTCTTTTCTGATTCTGTATGAAACATCTCACATTTTGATGTCTGCTTCTTACTGAAAAATCCGGAGGCTGCCAAACCCCAGAGTAACCAGAAACATATGCTTATCAGTGAGGGCAAGGAATACATGACATTTCCTGCGCATTTATATAGGCACCACTCCACCACATCATGAGGGGTCGTAGTAATTGGTGAGAGCATATGTAAATATCATAAGCTCTAACTTTTCAGATGAGTTTAGTGAAACACAATTAAATAAAATTCTTTATGGAAATGTGTGGAGGATAGAGAAATATGACAAAATAATAGCTCAAGTTCCACTTTATTTTTTTTTAAAAAAAATCAGAATATATCAGGTAAAGGGTAAACAAAAGTTTATGTTTGACTTTATTATCTTAGCAGATATGTTATATTAGCATCAGTTGGAGACTATCTGTTCTAAAATGCACACACATTAAAGTACAAGTTAAACATGGATTGCTGCTGACTTCCTGTTCCCAGCTCTCAATATTTGTGTAAATACAGGTTCTATTTTACTTCCTTACCAATAGAGGTCAAAGCTTGTACTTAATGAATTCCTGGTTCATGCAATGTATTTGCTCTTCATGCTGTATCTGGTAACAAAATCTATCTGATTATTAAATTAACAGAGCTGTGATATAACTAGAAGCAAATAATTTTATTTTTTCCAAGTCCGGTTTGAATATTAATTACAAACTACAGATTTAGCTCAGTTGTGTGGCATTTTTGAGTACAGCAATTAAGAAAACTTAGGATGTTTCAAATAACTTACTGAACTGATTTCTAACCAAGCTAGAAATGTTTAAGCCACAGCTGCTTTCATGTGTAATGCTTTCCATTCATTTTCTGTATAGTATGGAGTCAAAGTGCATGCTGCCCAGGAGAACAGCTGATGTATAATTCAGGATACTCCCTGAATTTCCCTTAGAAAAGGAATACTGATTAGTTATTAAAGCCTAAAGGCCAAAAAAAAAACAACCCACCCCTGACCAGCGCTTTCACAAATTTTTGCCCATCATATAAATGTTCTCCATGTTAATGTAACTCTGAAGAAAAATATAGGTTAGGAATTTAAAAAGTAAAATAAAAAAGCAAAATGGTTTCAACATTTTCTATTTGGGAAAAAAAAAGGAGCACTCCAAGTCTGGATTTAGTTTAGCATAAAGTCTAATCTGTCTCTAGACTTTATATGAGGTCATCATGAATTTTTTTCCCTCTACTAGAAGCAAATGAAAATGAGGGAATCAGTCTTTCTCTGCAGATTCTTTAATCACTAGAATGTAAGTTTGGTGTTAAGAGAATCTGCATAGAATTTTTATCATGATCATAGTGTTTGAGATAAATTTTAGTTAAAAATTTAGTTAAAAATTTTAGTCAAAGGGAGACAGACATGAATAGAGGTGACAGACCTTCTGTGTTTCCTTTCCACAATCCTGTTATTCTGTTCTTTCCTGTCAGCACTGTAGCTAAAATGAGCAGAATTTAGGATTCCTATAGAACAAAGTGTGCAGTCCAGACCACTCCAGAATGCAAGCCAGTTTGAGTCCAGCATCAACAGGATTCAGAAGCAGAAGAAGAATGTGGGAGCTGAGAGCAAGCAGAGTTTATCTTCCCAGTGTTCCTGTGCAGGAAGGGGAACACAGTATTATACTGGCAGGCCTTGCTTTGTTTTGTGTGGTTTATTTTTTTCCTCAGAATGGTTTTATTCCAGAAGCACTTCAAATATTTTGTCCCTGTCCTCTGGGTAGTGGATACACTTCTGGGAACTGTGGGAGTGGTGGCTTTGTCAGCTTCTAGAGTTGGCAGGACATAAAGAGTGAACTGCACTAACCCAGGTCCCCACAGCTACCGTATCTGAGATATTCATCATAGTGAGTGCCAGAGGCATGAAGCCAACACGAGGAAGCCTCAGGCCATTGTTCCCAACAAATTATAATTAAAAGTTAAGTACCAATCAATGAAGTCTTTAGCACTTTCAGAGGCATGTGTTTTAAATTCTTTTCTAAATTTTTTTTCTAACAGGTATATGGGAAAAACTTGACTCTACAGCCTTTTAAGTTCAAAAGTACTTTTGGAACAGTATTAGAGTGCTACTTTTGGAACAGTGAAAGAGTCCTGTTATTGTGTTCACTTTCATCTATACACACTGTTAAAACAAGAAATTAAATACTCCTTGATACCTATGGTCACCATGTGTCTGCATATTGCAACCAAACATAATTTACAACGTTAAATGAAATTAATTTGCATTTAAATATCTGTAGGCAGCTACCCAAGGACAGCAGAGATGGTTCCAACTAAATGGCAGCCCTAAGAGTCTATTCAGTAGCAATTTTTTCTGGTTGTGTGTGAGGTATCTCATCTACTTCAAAGGTATGAAGAAAAGTTTTCTTGACTCTGGTGACCAAAAGGAAAGCAGATAGCATGGATTTCTACTAGAACCATAAGGTGGATTATTTAGTGTCTGGTATTATTTAGTGTCTGGTATTATTTAGTGTCTGGGTTTCTTTTAGGTACTGTTTGAGGAAGGAGTTTAGGTGTTCAAAATGCACAAAGAAAGGCAGCTGGAAAGGGCACACAGCATTAAATACCAGGAAGTTCTAAAGCTGGGACATGGATGAGGATGAGGGATAAGCTGGTCATTACTTTTTTGTGAATACTTCTCAGCCAAAAATTTCTTATTTACCACAATTGGAACATTCTCAGAATATGTATCTGTTTTACTGCCAGTTTTTTTGGAAAGCATCTTGGCAGCAGGGACAACCAGCTGGCCGTGTGGTGCCTGCCAGCTACTCACACAACTAGACAGGAGCCCCTGGTGGGTGCCATAAGCTTAGCCCAGGGAAGCTGCGCTGTGTGTGAACCTCTGCTCCCTGGCTGCATTACCTGAAAGACAAGGATGAGAAACAGGAAGGAAAAATGGGAGCTTGTTTTCCTCTTAGCACATTAATGCCAGTTACGTTGTGCTTTTGGTTTATTTTTAAAAAGTGGAATGGTAATGGAATTACCTTGTGTAAGGTGAAGCACCACTAAAAGAAAAGTGTTACCTTGAGACAGTCTATACCAAAAAAACCCCCTGGATTGTCAAACTTTCCTACTGAAATTTTACAGCTCATTGGATTGTAGATAGAACCCAGGGCTGCCCTGCCAGTCATACTGAATGTCTCAGTCATAAAGGATAAAAGATAACCCAGTTGATTTCAAGAGCCTTATTTTATGTAATTCTGATACAGCATTTATGAGACAATAAATGTTATGTTCATTATACATAAATGATTCACTCATTAATATTTTAAAACAATTACTTGAAGGCCAGGCATCTAAAATAGTTTGGAAGTTAAAGTACAGATGATTTTAATACTGTCATATTAAAAAAAAGTATTTTTCAATTATTCAAAATTTGAATGAGACAGGAAATCAAATTTCAGAGCTCAAAGACAAAACCCTCCAGCTCAGCTGTTGTGTCAGATTGCTATCAAGCTGTAGCCTGTGTCTTTGCATTCCATGAAGAGCAATGGAAACTTACAGGCACAAGCTTCCAAAGCTGGAAATTACTTGTACATCCACAGGGACTAGGGATAATCAAATACTATATTTTGGTCTGACTCCTTATAAAGACATGTACCTATTTATCCAAGAAATATGCAAGGCTGCTAAAATAATATGCAATGAGTATATTACAGGAAGTGGACTGTTTTCTTAGCAATCTGCATAAAAGCATCAAAATATTCTGTAATTCTAAAAATTCTAATTCTGTAATATCTAAAAATTCCTAAAGTAATTAAGCTATAGACAAGATAGTCTATTACTTAAAGTGTTATAACTTACTCAATTTGCATAATATCTGACTTACATAAATTCCTTTGACATTTCAAAAATCTTTCAGAAGTCTACATGGTGCTGGAAACCAAACTATATTTCAATACGGAGAAACTGCTACTGGATACTAAATATGGTCACAACAATCTCTGCTCTCCTGTACAACAGAAGTTTCTGACAAATGATGTTGTTTACTCAACCAATTATAATTATTAAATGGGAAAAAACCCCACATTAATTAGAGGCATCATTCTCTCACTACAGCTGGGCACACAGTTTTTCAAAAAGCTCCTCCACGTAAAATAATTATCTGTGTACTGTGATCTCAGTCACTTCTTATAGTCCTCAAGCAAATGCTTTTTTCTTGGTCTGGAGTCATGACTTAAATGCAGTTGGAGATGGATGCTTTTGATTAACTGTGTTCATGTCATCATTGGATGTCTCCATAAAATAATAACTTGCTGAACCATAAGTATTTAGACTGATTAACTGAAATTCCTTCCAGGGAAGCTGAAGGTAATATCTTTATCCTCACTTCTCAGACAGAATGGATTCAGCTAAGAATGTTGCTACAAATACAGGGAAGTGAAAGCAACAATATTTTTGAGTAAATATTTGTAGTACTTTTGTCAGTATGTGCATTCCTTGAGAATTTTGTAAGCTTCATATAGTAAAGATATAAAAGGTTTCAGTAGACATAAAGGCTACAGAGAAAATCTTGAAACCATGGTAATGGAAGAGGAAAATTAACTGCTACCAGTGATCTTAATTCCATCATGTCTCAGTCTGCCACCTTTGATAGTAAAAGTGATACTCTCAAGTGCCCAGCTCTTCAAATGAGGAAGTCATGAAATGCTTATTGATGTCAGCTGTTTTAATTTATTACTGCCTGACAGAAAGATTATGAAAATATATTACCAAAAAAAAGTCTATTTGACAACAGCGATGAAATTTTTTTGTCTCTTCTGTCAGAGAAAGGCAAATTTCTGTCTGACACTATCAGTTAATCAGGTTTGAGTTGCTAGGGAGCACTGTAGTCCCTTATCTTCATAGAGAAGATACTTCTTAGAAGTGGAAAAATGAAATTCAGTTTTGGATTTCATTAATAAGAACTTAGAGCTGATTTGTCTGAAATAATGTGATATGTACAGTTGTGAAATCTTAATTTTATGTTTGTCATAGTATCAGTCTGTTAGAATTTTTTCACTTTGATCATGATTTTCAGAAGTGACATGTGATTTTGTTAATTTACTTTAAGGCTTTTATAAGGCAGATGCAGAAAATTTTCAACAGATTTTTTTTAATTTAGGGTTGCAATTCCATTATCAACAGCCATATACTTCATCCACCTTCTGTTGCTGAGGAGGGGAATGGGGAGTATTAAGGGGAAAAAAAAAAACCAACGCTGAAAACCAAAAAGGCAGATCTACATGTCAATTAAAATTTAATGTTCTCATTTTGATTACAACCACGTTGAGCTAGGGCTGAAATTATGTTAAGTCATTGTCTCTTCTGGGCTTCTTACCACCACTCAGAAGAGATAACTGAAAATTTCCCTTCTGTTTCGCTCACCTGGACTGACCTTCCCTTCTCTGACTCTTAACGTGCTTCCCCTGGATGCTGGAAGCACAGGGAAGCACCAGGGCATGCACAGTGTTGGCAGCTGTGGGCATGGCTTGTGATCTGGTTGTTGTGATGTTGGTGGGGATGGCAGAGGAGGCACCTCTTGTGCAGGCAGATTGCCAAGAAAAAGGCCCCATCTATTCCCACTTTCTTCAGAGGCTCACCTCAGTATTGCATGGGTGAAAACATGAAAGGCTGAAGAAATAAATATGGAGAGATATGTGGACCTGATTTTCTCAGAGCCTGAAGGAATTGCAAGCTATCAGTGGCTGATCTGTTCCCGAGGGAAAGTTTCTTGGGAGATCTTGCACTCAAAGGCAACATTTGTAAATCATCTTGCTTTCTCAAAACAGTTCCACATAACTGTAGATAGCATGTTTTTCTCTTGTCCCACCAATGAGACAAGAGGTGGTGTTCCCTTACCCAATCATGTTAACCCTGTAGCGTAAAACTTTATAAAAACTGAAAAATTCAAAGAATAAAAATGTCTTTTCCTGACAACTCAACTGGTGTGTGCTGTGAACCCACACTTCTGCATTGTGTCCAACAGCTACAGAGATGACCCACGCATTTCATATTTTATAGGGAAAGTTTTCTTATATCGAGACTATTTTTTCCACAAGCAATTATTCTGCAAATGAAAAATGACTGGATCAAGAAACTTCCTTTTTCACTGTCAAATCAGTGGTGGCAGTGATGGTTTGAACGCATCCAGTACATTCAACATTTCACTTCTAATGTGGAGAGATTCAAGTGTAACAGAAGTGGAATTGCTCTGTGATGTTTGCAGAAAGGTGGAGATTAACTTGTGGAAGTTTCCAAAGTACCACAGTGCAACAGTCTGCACCATTTTGGAACAATGTGCCCTCTGCCCTTGGCAGTGCTAAGGTGGGGGGCAAAGGCTTACTTAGCTCCCTTGCATAGTCCAGAAATCAGCTGTGCCATGGACAGACCTCTTTACCCAGGCAAAGTTTATCGGTTTGCTTAAAAAATCACACAAGGGAGAGATGAACACAATCATCCAGGAGCGTGAATGGAAGTTAATGAAAGAAAAGTTAATACAAAAATCTGAGATCTGTATCTCTGTTCATTCATGTCTTACCATCTTTTATTCACACAGTCTTTTCAGCAGTTCCAAAACTCCTGCACTTCATTCTTCCACTTTGTGTGCTGGTCCAATATTATTCCTTTCCTTATCACCTAGTGATCATAATTTGTGTATTATTTGTCTTTTTGCTTTTGGGTATAATACAAAATTTGTTCAATGAAGGCAGGTAAAACAGTTTGAGCTGTTACAAATAGAAGCTATTATAAAAACCTTGTAAGAATGATAATGAATTAGAGGAGGTTTGTATTTTCTTTTTTCTTCTTTTTCTAAGTAGCTTTTAAGTGTGTTGAACTTGATAAAGAGGAGATCCTGTTTGGCGGGTACTCTGCTGTTGCAGTTTTTGCAAGCTGTGGGAATGAGGGAGGGCATTGCAATTCTATATATAAAGCATCCAAGCTTGAAGAGGGCAGCCTAGAAAGTGGCAGCATTGGCACTGCCTGCTTGGAACGGCGGGGAGCACTGAGATCACTGCCCAAGCTGGGCATGCATCATGCTCCCAACACTGGTACTGCTCATCTTCTGCAGTTTCCTGCACTCTGCTGGTAAGTCCAAGGTGCCTGGGCTCCTCTTGGTACATGGCTTGAAGGAAAGTTGTTGTACCACACCACATGAGGTTCAGGTTTTGTTCTTCATTCCCACAACCTGAAGAATTCAGTTTACACGTATTCTCTTTTCTTCATCTTAAAACACATCAGGTTATTTAATAAATTTATGACTGAAATCAAATAATTCGTTCTTAACTATTTCAGAAAGTTGGTTAATGATTTGTTTGATCCTTCCCTAAAACTCGTTCCCTAGGAACAGGGAATATTTTTAATGGACTTTTGTTGTGTTTCCAAGTTGCCTAATGCCTTCATCTTTCAGATGTTCGTGATCCAGTGCCCTAGCGATATCATTGCAGATATATATTGTATATCTTCTGTGTAGAGTGATAAACAAAAAAATTTTTCTTGTTATGTAAGCTGCAAAAAGCATTAACTATGAGCTATGTGATGGCATTTCCTTTTTGAAAAACAATGTCATAGAAAGAGTCCTGTGCTGGAAAACAGGCAAATGGTTCTAGTCTAAATATTTTTCATGACTCTTAATGTATTTCTCCATATATTATTCAGTACAATCCTTCAGTCTTCCTAAGAAGTCTGTCTTAGTTTTTTGATCCAACCCACCAGTATACCAGATGAATGTGTAATTTCTAAAAAAATATTTGATAGGTAAGTTCACTGGCTCTGTAGCTACTCAGCTGCCTTACTTATGTTTCCTTCAGTGCTGTTATCATTGGATTTTTTTGAGAATAAGCCTTTTTTGCCATGGTTTGGCATTGCGTAAGATGTTGGGTTTTTTTTTAATCTCTTCTGTATCTTCTCTTTAATTACCATTTATTACAGTTGGAATTTCCAGAAAATACTTCAAGCTGCTAAAAAGCATACTTCACTTGCTTTAGGTTAAACAAAGTTAAATTTATTTCTTCTGTATTGTGTTTACTACATTTAGTGAACCATATAGTTCAAATCGCATGGGACGTTTATTTGCTCTTAAATCACTGACTTAAACTGTAGCATGAAAATAAATAAGATATAGGCAACTCAACCCTTTAGTAGACTCTCAGAGCCAATTTCTAACCTCAGCTGTATTGTTATAAATCAGGTGTAACTCCATTCACCGAATTAGCACCATTGTAACCAATATTAAGTCAAGTACCTGAATGTGCGTCCTAACCCCAAGTTTTGCTGCCTGCAAGAGCAAAATCTTAACCTACATGACTTCCTATTTTACATAATAGATATATTGATATAAATACTTGCAATCAAATAGAAAATTGCTGTAGACACACAGCCATAAGCTTTATGTGCAAACTTGGCAATCACAAACCAGAACTTCTTCTACAAAGGACTAAGTTGAATGTAAAGATAAAAACTGTAGAAGCGGGGTCTAGAAAATTCTTACAGAGCAGTTTTCTCCTTTGGGATGTGTCAATATTTCAGGTCTTTGGAATGCCTCACAAGGTTGGAGGCTGAAAACAGAATTCATTCTGTCAAGGAAAGATTTGAAATCAGACAATTTTTTGGATGTTGATCTCTACGTTCTTAAATTGGACAACATGCAGGGTGCTTATTGTTTTGGACTAGATCCAAGTGTTGTTTCCTTAGAATGAGTCAAAGACAGGACTTAATTCTCTTCTTCATGGATTTGCATCCAGATTCTGTACCTTAAGTCTGTCTCTAGCTGGAATTGTAAATATTGATTATAAGGGCATATATTTGATTATTTGATGTGAAGTCTGATGTAAAGTAGTAACTTTAGAAAAATCAGTAAATATGCATTAGCTTGAGTAAAAAAAAATCTGCAGAAGCTTAAAGCCTGATTTAAACTGTTAGTTCTAGCATTTACTTAATAAGAAGAGCTGTTTCATTGATCAAATTGAGGCTTCACCCCTTTAGCTATTTCAGTAGTCAACCCTGCATGGATTCTTTAAAGAGGTTTGTGTACAATCATACTTTTTCTAATGAAGTATGTAACTAGGAAGTCACTTTGATTTATGCACATATCTATGTTTGCAAGAGGCAAGGGAGTTAATAATTTCATACTGAAGAGAAATCGTCATGAACATGTGTAACTGATAACTCATATTACAGCTACAGCTCTACAATACCCTCAGTGTTACATTTAATTTTGGGCTTCTATCATTTGTTTTAAAGTTCTTGTCCTTTCCAGAACATCTGACATTTCAACATTCCTGTTTGTCTCAAATTAGAAAAGAAAAACTGAGCCCTTTACAAAACAGAGATTTTAAATTATTTCTGCAAGTTGGAAGTACAAAGATTTCATTTCAATGTTTTGTTTTCATTTGTTTATCTGATGTGAAATACTTTGATTGAAGCCATTACAACATAAAAGTTTATTTTCCCATAGGGATGTTTCATAGTAACCACAGTATAGGAACAAAGTTATTTATTTCTTCATAGTAAGTTGTGTTCCCTGACTGGCTTGTATTGCTGCCATGAACTAGACAGGCTGATTACACAGAAACTGCACTTCAACAGATATAATTCTCAAGTTGGCCTGCTGGCATAGAGTGGGAATTGGAAGTTAAATCTTCTTTTATCCAAGAGAAGTGAAACTCTGGCTAAAGCTCTACTGAGACAATTCAAAATAAGTGTTTCATGTCATTTCTCAAAGGAAGGCAGAATGCTTGCAGTTATAGTAAAATGTCAGTAAGGAAGATTTCAGTACTTTAGAAATCTAATTTAACACTAAGACAGCCTGTTTAATGAAAAATTCTTAAATGATTGCAAAATACAACTTCTGCACATCCATAGCACTGGATACATCTGTACAATCTGCCATTCTGTGTGCTTCTGAATGCTTGATAATGTTGCCAGGAAAATGTAACTATTCTCTGCAGAGCTAAGTGTGAGAAAAATAATGTAAATGCTGAGAATTACTGTACTGTAATTCATAAAATAGAATAATTGTATAATCTGATGGGATACAGACTGATTGGCAGATAACAAATGACTCTGTATTTGTTCTATTAGCTGTTCTTTGGGCAAAAGTTGAAGTGGATTTCATATCCTTAGTTATTTTCAATCTAATTCTTGTACACCTCCATATCATCCAGGATGATTATTATGCTCAAATTTAATCTAAATACCAAACCTGAAGTATGTGCTGAAATTTTTTTGCTATGCTTAGATGTTTGAGTTTGAAAAGCTAATGAACAAGCTTTGTAAACTGATTTGTTTGTTCTCATCTAAAATATTTGTCCATTCATTATTAGACATTTTGCTTTACATCAGGCTCTCTAGATAGATCTGACTTGAAGTAATGTTTTAGGCATATATTGAATTCCTGCAAATCTAATATCCTTGGAAGGCAGCTGTTACACACGCCTGAATCCCATTCATGTAGTGTTTCAAGTTTAGGATTAAGCTGTAATGATTGGAAAACTGTAAAACTAACAATAATGTATTGAACAAATGCAGGTATCAAAATCCAGGCATTCAAAAAAGGCAGCAGCAGTTCTAGGCATGAAGAGTGTTAGCTTGAAAGCCACAAACTGACTGTTCCTTTTTGTGGTGTTCTTATTGTGTTGCACGGTTCACTAGGAACTTGGAAGGAGCATGATGGATTTTGGAAATGCCTGCTGAGTTGCCGGCCAACTGTGTAGGTTCTCTAAAACATTGGCAAAATTTCAAACAATTATTGGCCAGTGCTGACCAGTTCTAGAGAGCAAGGCAGCATGAGTAGGATCTATAATGATTTTGTGATGAGTGTGTCGGACAACTTGGAAATGGTTGAAATAAATGCCATTTTAAGCTATTAGAATATTTAGGATGGGAGCAGTTTTGTCATTGAACTTACATCCTTCATTTATTTCCTTTATGCTTAAATATTCATTGTATACAGTTCTACCAGTGTAGTATTTTAGCTCTTAAAAACTTAGTTTATTCAGCAAGTATCGTTTCATAGAAGAATTGAGGTATAGACTGATGGGAATGTTGGAGATGTCTGGATCTGAGATCCAAAGCAAAAGGATGTGTTCAAACACTCAGTTCCAAAATTCCCTCTTGTGCCTTACATAAAAGGCAGAGCCTCACCTGTTTTCCTGCAGCCCTTGAGGTAGCACATGGCAAATATTACCTTACCTTCAGCAGCACAGTGTGGAATTGGCCGAGAGTCTGCTACAGCTGGTGAGCTCCCTAGAGGCTTCCATTCACTGCAGTATCCAAAGCAGCAGCACCCTGCAGAGCTGTAGTGTATATATAGATATGCATGTGGATTTGCCCTGGCTTATTTGATGAAAGAAACCTTCTGCCACAACATTTTCTATGTTGCAAAAGATCCTAAACGTGTAATAGAGAATTACATGGATTCTACAAGATACTTGCTCCTGCTATCTGAGAAGTATCAGACATGAGAAAATTTAAAAATGAGTAGCACGTCTCTGAAGCACTTCAGGTCTTCATCCCTGCATCTTGTTTTGGTTTTTACCACACAGCTATTGACTTTGAGAACTCACTCCAGCAGTGCTGGAGGAAAGTGCTGGGTGAAAGAGCCTTTGGGTATGTGTGACAGTGTGGAGCAGTTGTGCTCATACAGCAGGTCTTTGTTTGACATAGAAAAAGAACCATACTGTACTCAGCATTTGCTAAACATTGCTTGGCTTCTCCTAACCAAACCATGCTTTGTGAAGAGGTGTGTGGAAGGGGGCAGGTGACAGTTTGCATCATTCTGCCTTAATGTGAGCAGCAAGAGCAACAGCTATGTCTGGGGATTTCCCGCTCTTCAGCTCCAGATCCCATGGTTCTTGTGAAGAGCACACAGGACAATACTTTCCGCATATGTTCACACTTTTGTCTATTCCTTCCACTGCTTCTACCCAGATGGTGAAACAACAACTCAAAAACATGAGGAAAGATTTATCCCACTTTTTTTAACAGAAACATGGGATTTTAGTATGAGGTATAAGAGCTCTCATATCGCATAGGATTTATGGTAAATTTTGATAACATTTAACCAGTATAGAAGAATTTTTTATTGCTTAATTACGTAATAGGAATTATGTGATTTTCCATGATAATTTCCATTCAGATTTGTGTGACAGAGCACAGTTTGTATGTGCTGACCCCGTTTTGACTTGCAGTATGCTTAAAAATAAATAAATATACAAATATTTAACTTCCTTTCACTCAGAGGATAACTTCATTGTGTTGTCTTTTTCCTTTTACAGCTTTTGAAGGAAATTATTGGTCCCCCATTTTTCTCCAAAAACAGAAAGAATCTCTGCAAAGAAGTAAGTGTCTGACCTAGTTTTTAGTGTTTGCATTCAAGTGTGAGTGACAACTCTATTCAGCATCAAGTCCATATTGCAGAAGGCACTGTACAAACCACATAATAAAAATAAATCTTCGTTTCAAGAAGCATATGTTTTGAAGCATTAAATTTTAGAAATTCCAAATTAAGACTTTGCATGTAAAAAGTTTTTAAAATATGTTGTCTTGCTGTTGTAAGATTTAATCTAAATGGAGAGCGCTTTAGTGTGCCATGCTGAGGTTTTGATGCCTAAGGATAGAAACTGTGAGCAATTTAATAGCCTTCCATATTTAGAAATATGCTATTGGGGTAATTTTTGTGGTATGTTTGTGTCACACTATATTAGGAATGGCGAGAAGTACAGCACAGACGCTCTCGTGTGTTGTACAAGAGAGCTAAGTTTATTATTATCCTTGATCTTCATTTATAGACAGGTCTGAGAGGTAAAACTCTCATAGGTCATTAAACTTACTCATCACTATCATTGATCAATTGGAACACCACCCCTTGACTGTTTAGGACAAGGATCCTAAACAACACCTGCCAAGATTGTTGTCCTTTACCAAGGACTGTGGATTCTTTCTTATGCTTTCTCAGGCCAGAGTGAGAAGCCTGAGTGACTTAGTTTCACACAGGCTCTATGTTCCCTGCTTGCTTTTTGCATTTAGCAGCCACATGTTTGATTTTCGTTCCTACATATTACTGCCTAGTGCTATCTAAAAATTTAGGATATGGATTCTTTCGATACTTCAAAATCAAGAAACTAAATAAAGCTCATTCTCCGTGTACATTAGGTTTGTAACAATGATTTTAAAGATTTCATGTTAAAACAAACTTATATGCAAATGGACACTCATAGTGTGGAACATTTTTTCCTTACCTTTGTAGCCAGCGGCCACAGTAGGGCAGATCTCTGCTTCAGTGTTCAGCTGTGCCAGGTGTCACACTTCTGGTAGCTTACCAGAAGTTTTCCCTTAACTCCAAAGGATGGTTTGTGTGCATCCATCCAAATCTATATGCAAAATTAACACCAGCCACCTACTTACTGTAAATTTGTGCTAGTCCTTCTGAATCTGAGGAATACAAATAGTAAGGTATTACTGTCTTACTTGTGTAAAACAATGTGCAATGCAAGAACAAAAAAAAATTTAAAAATTAGCATATTACAGCTTTAAAATATTTAAAATATTAGCTATCAGAAGTATGGTTAGAAAGGCAGGTATCCTTAAAATGTTAATTCATAATTAAAATTTAATGGCAAATTTTGACTTTAGTTATTGTGGAATTTTCTGCTACAGAGAAATTCTGGTTCTATTCAAAATGATGGTGGACAAGGACTTGGAAGTCAGAGCACAAGGGAGGGATAAGCAGAAAAATCTCAATAGCCTCACAAAATTCTCTGAACTGAAAATAATTGGAGGCTGAGAGAGTATCTGTGGAAGTATATATGCCTGACCTGATGGTAGTCTTCCCTTGGGCAGGCTGTTAATGGTCACTGTTGGAAATAAAATACAGAACTACATCAAACCTTGGGCAGAACCAACACAATTTTTCACTTGTCCTTTTCTGAAGAAATCTGAGGCATTGACTTCTAAATTTGAAGTTCATTCAATAGTCATTTAGTGTTTCATGTCCATGGCAAGAATGAATAAATGTCATTTATTCATGACATATTTTACAGGACATGATGTCCCTCTGCTACGGGATACAGAAGGCTATAGCCCTTCTGAAAACACAAAATTTTCACAAGATCCTTTCTAAAATAAGTAGAGATATCAGTCCTAATATTTCATCTTTTTTCTCTATCCTGTTATAATTACAGACAATCTTCCTAGTAATTCATAATTTTAATGTTTTACACTATCATACTTTATTTCTGCATACCATTAGAAAGTAATTCTCTGTACTCCAAAGCTTGTTGCATATCAGTGGTTGAACGAAATTTTTTATCCAATTTGGGGAAAATGTGGAGGTGTAAAACAAAAAGAATTTTATATAATGAAAATTTATTATAATAAGCATTTCTTTAGTCAGAAGAAACTGAGAGTGGCTTGAATTAGGAGAATTCTCATTCAGTATGAATGGAACTCATTCAGTGCATGGAAAAGCTACATGAAGTTCATCCTTAATGTAAAAGTCATTGAAAGACTTCTGATCAGACAAAAAATTCCCAAATATTCAGGAACTCATCTCTGTCTGCCATCTGTTCTTACAACAGGAGATTAATTAAAAGAAAATCCCTAGATATTATTTAGTAAACACTGAACTAAAAAGACAAACATATAATCTGGATTTAACCTTCCTTGAGTTATTGACATTCCCATTTGATATTTTTCTTTGATAAGATTTAAATAAAAACAAATACAGTGACCATGCTCCTGTATTTATTGAAATGGGCACCTCTTGCACTCTGACCATTGTGCAGCCCCAGGTAATCATTCTTTGGTACACTCTGGGGTTTGGTGGTCAGTATCACTCAGGCACAGTGTATTAAAATATGGGCATGAAGGATCAATGATAACAATGAGCCAATTCCTATTTTCCAGTCAGACCTTCAGGACAGAACAGAAGTGTGGAAGAGGAGTACTTTTTGCCAACAGGTAACCACTCATCGGAAAAAGTATTTTCTACGTGACCTGGATAAAACCAGTAGCATTCTGTAGTTATTTGATCTCTCCTTTAGAGTTAAAAGAGATGTTGTGGCTTTAAAACAATAAATGTAAATTGCATGGAGACTTTGATAAACTTATCTGATATTTTGTAACTCTAAGATACATTCTAAGATACCTGTGTTTCATATGATACTACCATAAGCAAAAATAATTACAAAATGAAAGTAGCAATCTAAGTCTGGAAATACAGAACTTAGGACATGATTTTAGATACTTCAATAAAATTATCAGCTTCAGAGGGACTGTTCAAATGCTTTAACTAGGAGCTGAACTATCAAACGGCAAATGCTGGAGTTGTATCTCTTTTATTTTAACTCATTTCCACATCTGAAAATATGTCTATTCAGATGAACATTTCACACTACTGCTTAAAAATGAAAACTGATTAAAACATTTCATATACTTCTAAAACTGGCTAGAACTTTGTCACACAAACACGCAGCCAAAGGAGTGTGGAATTACAAGTTGGGCTTTGAAAACTGTCTTTTGATATCTGGTGATTTGACTGTGCAGTTAATCATGGTACAGTAATGCCATAGCTTGGTAAATGCTGTGCCTGAGATGTTAAAGCTCTGTCCAGTAGTTTATCTGTCACCTTTGTAAACAGATCTAGCAGAATTAAATTAGAAGGTAAATCTTTATATTATTCATAGGAGTTGGAAGAGTTTTTCCCAAGCTGGGAAGTTAGGGAATTCTCCTCTGCTTATAGTAAATGAGAATATTGCTCTCACTCCTAATACTGATTGACTTCCTGACTGGAGATAAAATTTTGAGATTACAAAAGAAAAAAAATAGAGGGCTAGAATGTTGTTTACAGGATTAATCTGAATAGAAACTTAATAACTTGTCCTTTTATTTTTATTTGAAAAGCTAATCAGAATGAGCAAATATGCTAAATCCATGTTTCTTTGTCTTTTATAGTTTTGAGCAAAGATTCCTGTTCTACCTGGGGAGGAGGGCATTTTTCAACCTTTGATAAATACCAGTATGACTTCACTGGGACTTGCAACTACATCTTTGCAACTGTATGTGATGAGACCAGCCCAGACTTCAACATTCAGTTCCGTCGTGGGCTGGACAAAAAAATTGCAAGGATCATTATTGAGCTTGGACCTTCTGTCGTCATTGTGGAGAAAGGCAGCATTTCTGTCGGGAGTGTTGGGTAAGATTCTGTCATGAATGGGCGCGAAGTGTTTGGAGAAGGCAGGGAGCTGTATAGCAGCTGCACTAAAGACTGCTTTGTGTCAAAAATGAATTAACGAATTACTAAAGTTAATACACCTAACTGGACTCTACTGCCATTGCTTCCCATCAAGCACTCACACTCTGCAACATTCTCTTTAGGGGTTTCTCTGATCTTGTCAGTTTTTGGTCATAAGTCTTATATTAAAATGCCGTAGAATCTCCTCAGGATAATCAACTTTAGTTCCACCACACCAACTTCACGGTTACAAATTCTTGAAACATACAACTATGCTCTAATAAAACCAAACCAAGTGAAGATGCCAAGTCCTGTGCAAACACTGTCAGTAGTAGAATCACTATGCAACCCATTTTCTGGTGATTCTTCTATGAAACTATTTTGATATATTGATTTATATTGATCTTAAATCAATAGATACTTTCATGTGTTTTGAAATGTCACAGTTAAAAAGGAAAACAATTCTGTTTCATGTTGCTGCAAGTACTCAGACTGTGTGTGTATCATGTCCAAAATAAATAAATAATACTTGCATAATCTTGCTATGAGGTTGGTTTCTCTTCTCACCTTATTTCAGTGTCATTCAGTTGCCTTACACCAGCAATGGAATCCAAATATCACCTTATGGACGTAACATCCGCCTGGTAGCCAAGCTCATGGAGATGGAACTGGTGGTCATGTGGAACAATGATGACTACCTCATGGTTAGTAAAATGTTCTCAGTAGAGTAGAGAAGAAAATTCTCACTGATTTACTGGAATGGCAAGAACACTCTGAACTTAATGGATGCTTTTGTGTGTATTTACTCATTCTTTTCCTGTTTTATCCATTCCTCTTGAAATAAACAACTTTGCATGTTACTTTCACTTGCAGCATTGGTAGTTAGCTAAAGCCACCAGTGCTGAGATTTGTGGATGCTTTCACACATTTTAATCTTTCCTCAGGGTATTCCAGCAGCTGCAATGTTTTGTTTAAGAGATGTTGTTTAAAGTTGTGTAGAACTTAATATTTTATGCCATAAAGTTTAGTCTTTTTTATTTGGCTTCCCTGGGGTATCTTTTGGTTTCAAACACTGAATGCTTCTACCAGTTTCTTTTTTCTTTCCTTTTTCTGAATCTTGAGGTTTTCTTCTCAAAATCCCCAGTACATTTTCTCAGTGTGACCTACGGTATTATTGCCACAAAAGATGCTGAATTCTAAATTGATTAAGTTTCCTAAAACAAGGAGATGCAGTAAATTGTCTGGGAGATTTATCAGCATTACTATCACATATATAAGAGACAATGCTACTGTGATGGTTTAATCTGACCATACAAATAATATGGTTTTATTTCTCTGATCTAAGATTTTCATAGTAATTCATTGTTTGTAGCCAGTGGTAATACTACCATTTTAGTCTCTAGAAAATAGAGAATTGAATAACCTTCTTCTGAAAATAGATTTTCTTCCTGTAACCTTAAGTTTCTTAAGAGGATAAACCTGAAACTCATGCTCTGTCAACAAATATATTAGCAAGACTTCAGCATTATTTTCTTTTTTTCCTGGCTCCTTAGAATGTTATCCCCACTCAATTCCCTATGTCTTCAAATTTTATTCTTTTTATTAAACACTAATTTAAAAAAATCACTATTTGCCTATTGGGAAAAGACTTCACTGCTTACAAAATTCCTCCTCCAAAAAAGTCACTGAAATTAATGAGAATCACTTTTAATTGGGTGCTTGAACTGTATTTGTTTGATAAAGGTATATCTGTATAGATAATTTAACTTAGGGTGATCCTTTTAAATCTTTTGTTCTATTTTATTTTAGGTTTTGGCTGAAAAAAAGTACATGGGGAAAACATGTGGAATGTGTGGGAACTACGATGGTTATGAATTGAATGAATTTGTGCGTGAAGGTAAGAGACAGGGACATTTCAGACAGAAGGAGAATGAGTTAAAATGAGTCAAGGTGAAAATTAAATACTGTGATAGCATTGCTGTGTTTCAGAAGTGAGTAAAGCAGTCCCATGGGGCACCAACATACCTCATATGATTATGCTACACTCTGTTATCTGCTATGAGCATAATATAATGGGTTCCTCACACAAGTGATAAGGACTCTTATCTTTTAGAAACAGGTGGTAAGGATCACACTCTCCTAACTTCCACAAGAGGCAGTTGTTATCATTGGGAAGATTAACTAGTAGGGCATTTAACAGTCAAAGAGTAAAATCAGAGTTTTGCTACATCACAGCAACAAGTAAACAAATCAATGCAGTCTTTTCCCTGATAAATTATAACCCTTCAATTTCCAGGTAAATTGCTGGATACATATAAATTTGCTGCATTACAAAAAATGGATGATCCATCAGAGATCTGCCTGTCCGAGGAGATACCAATTTCCACCGTTCCTCACAAAAAATATGTAAGATCATCTTGGCTTCTCTGCAGCATTATTCTTAGCAGGGGGAGCATGACAGCTAGAAATCAACAACAGAGAGGCAGTGGTTTCATAAAAATTACTTCCATGAAAACAGATACGGAAAACATCTGTATAGCATGATATGAGAAAGAAAAGGAGTGCTTTGCATTAAAATACATTTGAATAAAAGCCCACAGGCATTTTAAAGGCTACATTTAAATCACTCGTAAAAATTGATCAGCATTTAGCTCACAGCTTTCTGGAATTCCATGCAGGTCATCACAGGAAATGCATGGAAACCAGTGAAGCTTTAAGAACTTCTCATCTAACAGCTAGAGACCTGACACTATAACCTGTACAGATTTGAAGATATTCACAATGCCTAAAACGTATTGCCAGATAACTGGGAGAGCCACCATCAACTGCTAACACTCAGAGTTCTAAATTAAATCCTGTGAACTGTGTGCCTGAGAACTTTTGAGACCTTACACCGCAGTAGGCAGCATGATAGGCAACACAAACATGCAGGCAGCAGAAATGCACCAAGTGTGTTCTCAAAGAGGAAGGAATTTTGTGATCTTCACTTCTGGGATGTTTTTCGTGGAACTGAATTGCCATGAGACAATACATTTCCTGTGTGTAATGTCCTCAGCCATTTTTAGGGGGATTGATGGCACAGAAAGTGACTTAATTTTCAACATAATGAGAAGTGGAATTATTTTAATATATCGGGTTCTTTCTATTGAACGATGGATTTATATTTCCTTTTATGGGAATGTGCGTGAATTTCTCATGCATTTTAAATACAAATACACATAATTAAACTCTAGGGGGAAATGCAAACAAACCAACAAGAAAATCATAACTGGCAGTGTTATTCCATTTTGGTTTTCATATGAAGGAAACACCACCAGGAACAATTTTCTTCCTCTTTTTACTTAGGCCGTGATCTGCTCTCAGCTACTTAATTTGGTGTCACCAACCTGCAGTGTGCCCAAGGATAGGTTTGTCATTCGTTGCCAGCTCAATATGCAGGACTGCAGTGAGCCAGGACAAAACAATTGCACTTGCTCTACACTGTCAGAGTATTCCAGGCAATGTGCTATGTCCCACCAAATGGTGTTCAACTGGAGAACTGAAAATTTCTGCTGTAAGTTCAAATGTTTTATTCATCGGAGACTGTGCTTAACTTTTCTGTCTTTTAAATAGAGGGATAAAGATAAATAACTGGAATATTCAAGAAAAAGTCTCTACTGTTTTTAATCAAACAAATTATTTTCTACAAAGAACAGTGGTCTTTGATAACGCTGTAAAAAGGAGAGCAGGGAAACCTCAAAGAAGAAGGAAGCTCAAAACACAGCTCCTACATCTAGATCAGTGGCAATAAAACAGATTAACACTGACCAAGTGAAAACTGTTTAGCTTCTCAAACTTCCTACAGAAGGCTGCTTGCTCTAAGCAGTTTTCTTATTACTGTACTTGGAAAATTAGTCAGTGAAGAGAGAGCACTTTTAAATAGCCCCTGAAGTCTTTGAACCTTTTTGCTAATAATTGCCATAGCTCCTTTTATTCAAAGATGAATTTTAGTTTAGAATCCTTTCTCAGATGCCCAGCCTTCTTATTTACAATTACTGATTGGAAGTAAAACCTTGAAATACTACAGAAAATCTGATTTGTGATACTTCATTAGGCTGCAGTTTGGCCTGTTTGCCATTCTGCAGGCTTCTGAAAAAAATGTTTCCAAGTTTTTGGGCAAAAAAAATGAAAAAAAAAAGCCGGAGTAAATATATGATGGTAGCAAAGAATACTCAGATGATGAAATGAGTATTGAGGCAGGATAAAAGAATGTTGGTGTCAGAAATCAGGTCTTTTCCTTGCTAGGTAGTAGATGAAATACTCTTCTATGTTTACACTTTAAAAATCTTAGCACTCCCACTGTTTGTTGCAGCTGTGGGAAAATGTTCTGCGAACCAAATCTATGAGGAATGTGGTTCTCCGTGTATTAAAACCTGTTCCAACCCAGAGTACAGCTGTTCCAGTCACTGTACCTATGGCTGCTTTTGTCCAGAAGGTATCGTTTCATCATATTCTTAATGGATCACACAAATGTTTTTTTGCACATATCCAGTCAAGTGGAATGGACTGCTTAATAATGAACTAGCTGTGCATTTCAGGGCATTGTGCTGCTAGAACTGCTCTTTCTCAGGTAACATAAAGTAACTGTAGTCTTAAAGATGTCTGGTCACTCTTTGCAAGAACAGAGCTATGAATACATTTTCCTCACAAGGCCATGGTTTGTAATGGGATAATGATAATGCCATCTGCTTAAAGTTCTTTACTTAAATATACAGTGATCAGGCAAGGAAAAGGCAGCACACCTCAGAAGATATCTGCAATATTATGTGAATTTTATAATTTCCCTTTAAAATAATTCAATTACGGAAAATTATGGAAACTGTGATTATTACTATCATTTGCATTTCAAAATAGAACAATTGACTATGCTTTCATATGACAAAGTAGCCAAAAGCTGTTGTCACTTGCGAATATTCAGTTTCATTTTAATTAGGAGAAAATTTCCTGCATGCTACATCTCCGAATATGGGCACTGCCTGTGCAAGAATAGCATTATCAGGCTAATTCCAGAAAACATTCAAGCCATAATAACGGTAGTGGTGAGGATGGGGAAAATTGTTTTGTTTATCTTCTTTGGCAGGAACTGTTCTTGATGACATCTCAAAGAATCGGACATGTGTTCACATTAGCCAGTGTCCATGTACACTGAATGGGAAAACATATGCTCCTGGTGAGACAATGAAAGCAGCGTGTAGGACCTGGTGAGTAGCAACAGGTAGTTCCATGAGAGAATGAAAAGTGCCTTCACCAGACAATTGGAAAGTTTTGCCTAACCTTTCAAAGGGCAGAGCTTTTCATGATTCAGGAAAGTTTACTGGCAATCCACACATGAGTTCAGCAACTTTGAATTAAGATGAGCAACCTCAACTGATAAATGTAGACAGAGAAAATCAAAGCATAGAAAACATAAGGAGAAAAGTGATTAAAACTACATATTTCATTACTAGGAAGTAGCTGAGTTTTTAGAGTGTGAAGAAAAGAATAACCTTACACAGAATTTCTTGTTTTCTGTAGTAAATGTGTGATGGGTCAGTGGAACTGCCAAGACTTGCCCTGTCCTGGAAGGTGTTCCCTGGAAGGAGGCTCCTTTGTTACCACATTTGATTCGAGGCCATATCGATTCCATGGGGTTTGCACTTACATTCTTATGAAGGTAATTTCCTGCAGTCTAGAAACAGAGAATATCAAATGGTTATGTTTTAGTCTGTCTTTGGTTTCCTATTGGAACACAAGCTGAGGACTTAATAAGATACACATTTATTCTACAAATCATTGTTATACTGATAGAGGCTTCTCTTTTTACTTCTCTTTTCTCTTTCCCTCTAGAGTTCCAGCCTGCCACACAATGGAACCCTAATGGCTGTTTATGAAAAGACTGGTTATTCTCATTCTGAGACATCACTTAGTGCTATAATTTACCAATCTGCAAAGGTAGGTATTCCCTCCACAGGTTCCATCCAGAATTTCCTCACTAGATTAGCAACATAAGTGCTCAAAGTCATTGTTATTAGCTTGTACTTAAAAATTATGGAGGATAGATACTGAAGATATGTTTCTGCTCATGTATACACAGCAAAGATCTCAGTTGCTACATCAATTCAGGAAGGTTGAAAACTAAAAGCAGCATGTTATAATGTGAGAAAATGCTTGTTTGGGTTTTTTTTTCTTTTACATAGATCATTAACAATGTAGTTGCTTAACTTACCATATAAATACCATCTGTAAAGATAGTTACTTCTGGTTCCATGTCCTCTTCTTACAGGACAAAATTGTGATTTCTCAGAATGATCTCCTTACTGATGATGATGAACTTAAGAGGCTACCTTACAGATCAGGTAAAAAAAAAAGATGGGGAATGTAAGTTATATCCAAATTAAATTTAATGTCTGTTTTTATACATTACACAACCCAACATCTTTCTCAATCTTTCAGTTGCTAATACCAGAGGTTTTAGAGGAAGGTTAAAGTCTTTCCTTCTGCATCTGTTCCTCTGTGGAGAGTTGTGTGTGGGAGAAGAGTTGTAGACAGAGTGCTAGAACATTTAGATATGTGATAAAATCGTTACCTTGCAGTATCACCAGCATCTCTATTTTTAAATGTGCTTGTTCCTTCAGGAGACATCACCGTTTTCAGACAGTCCTCCATGTACATTCAGATGCATACAAACTTTGGGCTGGAACTTGCAGTTCAGACATCACCTGTATTCCAGGCCTACGTGAAAGTTGGATCACAATTCAAAGGCAGAACGCTAGGTAATTAAATAACACCCCTTGCAAAGGAGAAAATGTAGGGAGTATAATTTTGAAGACTTAGTATTAATCATTTAAGAAATCAGTTTTCTTCTCTAGATTCAAAGAAAAAAAATGCATTGGAAAACTGAATTGTTTTTTTGCTAATAACTTTAAAATTAATCAAAGAAACTAGAGGTGTCACATTTTTCATACATAATATGATGCTGTTTTGTATTTTATGTGTGCCTTTCTCAATATGTGCTTTACTACACAATGAAGGAGCAACAAATAAGTCTGTGTGATTTCTGCATCTTGGAGCACACAGTTCTTTGAATGAAGTGCACAACCACTGTAAACACAACAAGCTTAAGAGTCTAAAAGCTTCTCAGCTGGTAATCACCAGATGGAGATGTTTGTTGCACAGCAACATTAGCCACACAAGCATATTTTGCATTCTGATTATGGGGAATTTCAGAGAGGCTTTGGCTTTTACAAAAAAATTTTGGCTTACAAAAGCCTAAATGCATATTTTGTCATTATGCATTTAATATACATAAGAAAACATGCAACTTCAAAAGTGTTCCATGGTCTTTCTCTTTTACATTATTTAAAACCACCTTTATTTTCTAAAAAAACCCAAGAACTTCTCTATGATTTTGTCACTGATTAGAGGCTGACATTGTTAACTTGAGGAGGCAGAGGCTCAGTGACTGAATGTGTACATAATCAAGATTCTCTGGCTACTTGACCTGAGTATTCATTGACACTGTGTGCAGAGCTTTTGACTTAGTTTTCTTACTGTAGAATGAAGCATAGGCCATTTAATTTCCGTTCTGTTCTTTAACTTCCGCCATCCCTTGCATTTCTGATGTTGTCAGGTTTGTGTGGCAATTACAATGGAGACACTACAGATGACTTCATGACTAGCATGGATATCACTGAAGGGACAGCCTCCCTGTTTGTAGATTCCTGGAGGGCAGGAAATTGCCATCCTGCCTTAGAGAGAGAGACGGACCCTTGCGCTTTGAGCCAACTGAACAGTAAGTAGATGATGCTGTGGTAACTGATCTCTCCAGCTGGCTTTGTCCAGTGCTTCCATAAGCCCCTACCAGGGAAACGAGAGAGCTGGACAGAAACAGAGACTGAGAGAATTGAACATCACAAATTATGTTACCAACAAGCATTTCTGCTTTCTAGAATACATATCAAGTGAAAGCTCATCAGATCCTGTTCTAGAGATCTGGGATTGAGATGATGAATGAGAGGGGTTTGATCTGTCTAGTGAAACTGCAATGTCCATGGTTGTCTTAGGCTTGTTCAGCAGTACTGAGACTGAAATCCAAGTTTTGTCTTCCCAAGTTCTGTTGCTATTGGTCTTAAAAAAAGGTGAAAAAGTAAAAATAGCTCTACTGAGCTGCTTGTACAAGAATAGAGTCTGAAAGCTAAGAAGTTGTCCTATTGTTCAGTGCATCATTGCCAAAAGTTCACCTAAAATACCAAATATTTTTAACATTTCCTTTCCAATTTTTTCCCCCTAACTTTTCCGTTTTAATGTTGTTTACTTTCATTAGAAATATCTGCTGAGACTCATTGCTCTATTCTGACCAAGAAGGGTACAGTGTTTGAGAAATGCCATGCTGTGGTGAACCCTATTCCTTATTACAAGGTAATATTTATGATAGATGTTGTACAGAGGGAATTCAAATATATACCAGATGGGACTCATACGTATCCCACACATTGAATCAGCAATGCAGAGAAGCCTAGGAACAGGTGTGGTTTTGAAAATTCTCTCCAACACACTCAAAGTCTGTTTGGTCACAGGCACCAGTCTCATCCCTGTGAATCAGAAAATATTTTTGCTCATGCTGCTGCTGTCCATGACAACAACTTTAACTGTTCAAAGTATTGATTTTACCCTGTGCATAATTGAGCTCAATATATTTGCCAATGTACACAAAACAGTTTTAATATTAAAAATGAGAAGCAGCTAATAAACAAAGGCATTTTTTAGGATAATAAGTATATTTTATTTACATCAGCAATGCAGTTACTCAGATATTTTCCATCCGTTTTATTTATGCAATAATACGTGTCTTGTGTGAATTAATTCTGTAATTCAGCATAGAATCATATTGGTTGGAAAAGATTTTTGAGATCATTGAGTCCAACCATAAATATAACAACACCAAGTCCACCACTATGCCACGTTCCTAAATGTCATGTCTACAAGTCTTTCAAATACCTCCAGGGTTTAGCACTTCCAAATATCTGGTCCCCAGTAACAAAGTACTCTCTATGTGTTTGGTTTCAGAGATGTGTCTACCAAGCCTGTAATTATGAAGAGACCTTTCCTTATATTTGTTCCGCTCTGGGATCATATGCACGAGCATGCAGTTCCATGGGTTTAATCCTTGAGAACTGGAGAAGCAGTATGGACAATTGCAGTAAGTAACTGAACCAACTCTTAGTAGTCTGCCATCACATGAGTAATGAGGAAATAGGGAGCAGAAAGAAGAGCTGAAAGTGGATAATAAATATCCAACTGTTGGATACCCTTCTATTGTCAGTCTGAAGAGGGTTGTTACTTCATGACTATATGAAAAGGATTATTCATATGCTTTAAGGTGAGCATGCGGATGCTTCCAGGACTTGATAAATGAGATATAGAATAGACAGAAAAATAAAGCTATCCTTTAAAATGAGAAAGAGCTAGGGAAAACTGACTACAGATTTTATTTTATTATTTTGCAACTCAGATATAGGCGCAGGTATCAGTTTTACTCAAAAATACATTGATATTTCTGCTAAGTTTCCTTTTGCATTGTTAAATGCCAAGATTTACAAAATAGCTGTAAGGTATTTTGCCTGCATGGAACTTCTGAAAAGCTGCATAGTTGGCTGTTAAGTCTTGGTCTGCAACATGTTTTGCTAGAGCTCCACATCCACAGGAAGAGAAGCAGCAGGAAGCATTAAACATTGAAGCTGCTGACACAAAATAAGCAGTACATCCTAAGCAAAAGAACATTATCTTTCACAAGGAACACGATCAGTAAGTGAAGTTTAACATACACTCTTGTCTTGTTTTATAGCCATTACTTGCACTGGAAATCAAACATTCAGCTACAACACTCAAGCATGTGACAGGACATGCCTCTCACTCTCCAACCGAGCCCTGGAATGCCATCCAGCTGATATTCCTATTGAGGGCTGCCAGTGTCCTAAAGGAATGTACCTGAACCACAAGAATGAGTGTGTTCGTAAATCTCATTGTCCCTGCTACTTAGAGGACAGAAAGTACATTCTGCCTGACCAGTCAACAATGACTGGTGGGATTACCTGGTAAGTGTGTCAAGTTTAAAGGTGAACAAACTGAAAACGGACGTGAGGGGTCTTCATGTCTCTGTCAAGGGTCAACTTGACAGTAAGCAGATAAGCACCACACAGCCACTTATTCCAGCAGGATGTGGAAGAGAATCAGAAGGACATCAACAAGAAACCTTATAGGTAGAGATATAGACAGTTTACTAAATTTCTTTATTAATAATAAGCAAATAGTTTCTTTAATAAGCAAAGCAGCATGAACAATCAAAGCTAAGTAAGGAATTTATTCAGAACTTCCTGTCAGCAGACAGCCGTTCAGAAATTTCCAGGAAAGCATGAATTTGCCATGCATAATGATTGCTTGGGAAAATGAGTGCTGAAACTCTGAACATCCCTCCTTCTTCCTTCTTTACCTGAGCTTTTATTGCTGAGCTTGGTTTGGTATAGTATGGAACCTTTCTCTGGTCAATGGGTCAGCTGTCCTGGCTGTGTCTCCTCCCAGCTTTCACTTAGAATTAAAATAATTTTTTTCCTCAGCCTCCTCCCTGGCAGGGCAACCTGAGGAGCAAGAATGCTGGGACACTGCTCAGCACCAGCTAAAACAACACTGTGTTATCTACAATGTTTTGGTCACAAATCCAAAACATAGCACTACTGAGCTGCTACAAAGAAAATTAACTCCATTCCAGCCCAAACCAGTACAGTCTCCTTTATTTTTAATAGCATAAATTTATTTTTCAAGACATCTTTTTTGCCCTTTTCTAAACTAAAAGTATTCTTAACTCAGCTGAAAGCATTTGACTTACCTTCAGCTTCAAAATATTACTGAGAAAAAATAGAAAATAATAGCTGAGATCTGATTATTCTTATTAGGAGATCTTGTCAATATCACTTAGCTATATACAAACTTCTGGAACGACTTGATAGACCATCCTCATAGTGACAGTTGCCTACTAGTGATAATAGTGATAATAATAAGCTACTATTCACTTTCCAAACTGATGGTAATGTATAATACAAAAAGTGAAGAGACTCATATTCCACTTCAAAGGATGGGAAGGAGGTAGTAACATGAGTGAAACACTTTTAATAAAACAATTTTGCAAAAAATCAAAATTTCTTTCTTAGAAGAGATTTTCATTGATTTTTCTTTTTCTCCCTAGCTACTGTGTTAATGGGAAGCTAAGTTGCACAGGCAAACCTCAAAATCCTGCAGGTATGCGTCTGATATTGTTTACTTAGAAACATTTTTTGTCCTTTATGTTGTAAAATTACTACTTCACTGTTCTCTTCTATGTTAATTTCTCCTCAATGTTCATTTTTCTTCCTTTTTCCTAGAAAACTGCAAAGCTCCTAAGAAATACATATCATGTTCTGACAATTTAGAAAACAAGTATGGAGCTGCATGTGCCCCTACCTGTCAGATGCTGGCTACTGGAATTGACTGTGTGAGTTTCACAGCTCTGTGATATTTATCCTTTCCAGAGAGGTAGAATGTTCTAGTTGTTACTTAGAACTAAACTACATTGCTTCTAATGAAATAAAAAAAAATTGTTTTATCTGACATGATGCAGTTAAATATCAGGCTGTGGACACAAAAATTGTACATATATTTAAGAAGTGATTAAAGAAATTAATTGCATTAATTAATTAAATTCTATTAGAATAAAAATCCATTAAGGATTTTTATCTACATGACTATAATCTCTGGCTCAGGTACTCCATAAGCTGTGACTCCATGCCAATGGAAATAATGAGATTTATGCTTCCTGATCTATTTTTTATCAACTCTCTGCTGCTGTTGATCACAGAATGCAGGACACCTGGGCTAGGTGAAGATCTGGGCTGTCCTGATAAGGGTTTTCTTGTATTAAGGAAACAGACTAATTGGAAGAATTGTAATAAGCTTCCTTGAGATGAAGAATTTTCTGTTGTACTGTTTCTGAAAGAGTGGTAGTGATGGAAGATAAATCTTCCAGAGCGTTCAGGTATGTTTAGTATCTCAGACCTCAAGTACATGTTACAGCTTCAGTGAAACTAGTTCAGCTGACAGCATGTTAATACAAGGAACATCACAAACTAAAATCAAACCCAAACAGAACTTAGCACAGGTTCAATCCTAACACCGTTCACATCCAGGATTAAATGCATCTTACATTATTTTCTTTTTTTTTTTTTGTAATCTGTTGGTCTTTCCCAGATACCCACAAAGTGTGAATCAGGCTGTGTCTGTGCTGATGGCCTCTTTGAAAATCTCGATGGCAAGTGTGTGCCAGCTGAGGAATGTCCATGTGAATATGGTGGCCTTGCTTATGAAAGAGGTGAACAAATCCAGACTGAATGTGAGATCTGGTAAGAGTCACAGGGTTTTTATTGCAGATCCTCTGTTTCACTGAAGTGTACAGCCACATAAAAATAAGTGTTTAGCTGACTGGAGAGTAGGAAATGGCAACAGCTGTAAGGAAAAAATACCATGACAGAGTACAGGGATTAAGAGAGAGAGAAGCTTAGCATTTGGTAATATATGCATGGATAAGAGCCATTGTACCAGCTTCAGGAGTAATTTCTGCCTTATGTATGTTCAGGAATAAAGGCATCCAGTAGGGCCTGTAAATGATATGTGATTGTAAATGATATAAAGTCAGGTATTATCAACAACTCTGCTTAAATAAAGATTATGGCAAAATCTTTCTTCTTTTATGCAGGTAAAAGTAACCACCCTCAAAAATATTTTGATCTCTTTAGCAGTATTCTCAAAGTATTTTATTCCCTTTCTAGTTAATAATCTCTTACTAAAAACAAAAAACACCCCCTAAACTACACAGAGCAGTGACTCCCAATCTCATTAAGAGCAAAAATAAATGGGTTTTATATACCGTTTATTTCATAAAAAAGCACAAAAATTATTTAAGTTTTCTTCTTTATTATTGATTCATTTTCTAGGCAGTCCATAAATTTTAATAATGTTTTTTATATTAAATGTAATTTGGTCTCAGTGTACATAAGTCAATTAATTGAACATGCTGTCGATAAAAGTGGATGTATATAAAAATAAGCAGGTGAAGATGGTAGTTCTTTCTTTGAAATCTGAATGTGGTTTCTTTCTCTTCTCACTCCCAGCACTTGCACAAAAGGCAAATGGAAATGCGTTCAGAAGACAAGGTGTTCCTCCACCTGTAATCTGTATGGAGAAGGCCACATCACCACCTTTGATGGACAGCGTTTTGTGTTTGATGGCAACTGTGAATACATATTAGCTATGGTAACCTGCTTCCTCCTGGTTATTTCAACAGCATTTCAGCATCAAGAAATAACTGGATTTAAGATTCTAATAAAAATATGCTAGGATTCATCAATAAACAATATAGCACTTTGAATCTTTATAACCACTTACTGAGTTTTTATAGATTATGTTTATTTTAATATTTAGAATGAAAATATTTTACAAGTAAAAAACCCCATAATTTTCATGCAATTATAACCAATTTTAGATTTTTTAAAATAATATATTTAGATAGTCACTGTATTGTGTACCAGACAAATAAATCGTTTAGAGACATTAGTTTGACCAGAAGAGCAGAGGTCATCCTCTCCAAAAACAGAATTACTCATGATGTTTTAAGCATCCTGTATTTTCTAATACTTTTGTGTTTTAAGTTGGAAGACTTCAGGCACAGTCTGTTGAGCCTTTCTGCTTCCTGTGGTTTGTTTTGGGTTTTTTTAGGATGGCTGCAGTGTTAACAGACCCATTTCCTCTTTCAAAATTGTTACTGAGAATGTCATCTGTGGGAAATCAGGAGTTACATGCTCCAGATCCATCAGCATTTACCTTGGGGTAAGCTCTTCTTTCTGCCATTATCCAGCTAAATAGATTTTAAGACCAGGTTTTTTTTGGAACCTTTATGCAGAAAGGTCTTGTAAATGAAATTATGTGCTAAACCTAGAGTTTAAAAAAACCTTGGTTTTAATAGGAAATGCCATAGTTTTTTGTTTTGTTTTGCTTTGTTTTAATTCTCATGTTGTGTTTCATTCTCCGAGAATCTAGTCTGTGTAGAAGCTAGGAAATTTTGAAGTTTACTCCATGGTGAATTGCTCAATGAAAAAATACTGTTTTCCAGCTGCAGTATCACTGTAGTATTAGAACTTCGGCATGGAAAACACTGAAACTTGATAAGTTCTAACTTTTTCTTCCAGAATCTGACAATCATACTGAGAGATGAAACCTTCGCTATTTCTGGGGAAAATCCTGGTGTGCAGTACAAAGTGAAAAAGAATGCACTTCACCTGATGTTTGATATCATTATCCCAGGAAAATACAACATGACCCTTATTTGGAATAAGCACATGAACTTCTTCATCAAGATCTCCAGAGAAACACAGGTATTGCAGAATAATTTCCTTAAAATGTCCCTCCATTCAGATTAACTGAACATTTGATTACAGTTGCCTTGATTCTCTGTGATGGCAAAGGTTTTCCAGAAATGCTACTAGCAATTCATTTTTATCATTATCTCCAGAACAGCAGAGATCTTCACAAGAGGCTAACTTTAAGGGATTTCTGTACTGCATTCAGGAAATTTTTGAGCTAA
The DNA here is from genome assembly GCF_971803275.1 of Cyanistes caeruleus. Taxonomy (NCBI): domain Eukaryota; kingdom Metazoa; phylum Chordata; class Aves; order Passeriformes; family Paridae; genus Cyanistes; species Cyanistes caeruleus. The sequence continues at coordinate 23,257,826 of NC_141706.1, forward strand.
GTGCTTGTGATTTATGCAACTGCACTTTTAAATTTGATCTCTAAATAATGACAGTTTACAGTTTAGAGGAGAAGCCCATGCACAAGTATGAGAGAGTATTTGTAGATGACATTCACTCCTAAAGCACAGGAAGCTGTCAGTAATCAAAAGGGAAGGTGAGAATTTAACTTGCTGAACTGATATTGGTGCTTTCATTGAATCTAGGAAACGATCTGTGGTTTGTGTGGAAACTATAATGGCAACATGAAGGATGACTTTGAAACTCGAAGCAAGTACGTGGCATCAAACGAGCTGGAATTTGTCAACTCTTGGAAAGAGAATCCTCTCTGTGGGGATGTGTACTTTGTAGTGGACCCCTGTAGCAAGAACCCTTATCGTAAAGCATGGGCAGAAAAGACATGTTCCATCATCAACAGCCACGTTTTTTCTGCCTGTCACAATAAGGTAAGAATGTATTTGCTGGGGTTTTTTTATTTATAGGAGTAATCTGTATTCTTCCAAATGCTCACGCTCCAACTGGTGATTTTCTGTTTGGCAAAACGTTTCAATAAAATACATTTAAAAATTTTTTATGGCTCACATTTATGTTAATTTTCTTTTTTTTTTTTTAATTTGCACTTTGCCAGCCCTTTTGTGAACATAAAAGCTAAGTATGGTATTAACTGATTAATTAAAACTACATGAGTGAGAAAAAAATGAAGACTTAAGAATCAGGAATTTATCAGTCTGTTCATGATGCTTGATATTGATCAATGCATTTTCAGGTGGCAAAAACCATTGAGAAATGTGGATATTGCTGAAGGGGCTATGCACATACATAGAGTATAATAAGCAGAAAATAACCTTGGAAAATGAATCCTGTCCTTTTGCCACACAGGTGAATCGGATGCCCTACTATGAGGCCTGTGTCCGAGACTCCTGTGGGTGTGACATTGGAGGGGACTGTCAGTGCATGTGTGATGCCATCGCAGTCTATGCCATGGCATGCTTGGAAAAAGGCATCTGCATTGACTGGAGGACCCCCGACTTCTGTCGTGAGTTTCCTTAAGCTCTCCTTAAGAGTTTAAGAGATTAAGAGGTTTAAGAGATTTTTATTGTCAGTATTTGGCAACATAGGAAACTTATTAATAACCACGTCAAAGTTAGCAATTTCTCTGTGGGCAGAGTTGACCTCAGTCAGCTAGGTTTTGAAATCTATACTTTTCTGCTAAATTAACAAAAATATTTTAACTCTTTTTACCATGGAGTAATGAGAGAGAAAATAATGTGGTCACAGAAAGCAGATTGTTTCTTCTGCTATCACTGTATAGTGTACTGTGAGTTTGCCAGCAGAGAAACCATAAAATTGTAAAAAAATGTTTCATTTGAGCTATGATGAAATCACCTTCTGTGTGGATGTCAAGGGAATGAAGACAGCTGTGTTGGCTGGAACAGTGTAAAACAGGAAAATGACATTAAGCTGTTACAAAACACATATAGAGGAAAAAAGAGGAAGAACATGCTATAAATCAATGTTAGTGTTCATTTTTGATCATTTTCTTTCCACATTTCAATATATTGTGTATGAATAGTTGGGGAAATGCCTGCATACTGTACTTGCAAAAAAGAAACTGACTTCTGTGGGTTAACATATATATTTACATCAGAATCTAATCACTTCAGTGAAGTTTTTTTTTTATTCCAACTGTTAATTAATTTTGTCTTCCTCCTAGTACTTTGAAAATATGCCATTAATTAAAAAAAAACCACCAAACTGACTTTTCTCTTGCTTGTCCTTTTTTCAGCTGTCTATTGTGAGTATTACAATTCTCATAAAAGAACAGGCATTGATGATGCTTTTTCCTATGGCTACAACGATGACAAATGCACCTGGCACTACAGGCCTTGTAACTGTCCAAATCAAAACTACAAATATGTCAATATTGAAGGTAATAACCTCTACTACTGTAAACCAGGAAACAGTAACATAATTGTTTTTGGTGTTGTTTTGTTGTTTTTTTTTAAATCAGTCATACCACAGTTAAATAATTGTAATCTAATTGATGTTATTTTTGAAGACATTTTGATGATCTTTTTCTTACTAGCAGAATACGTAATGAACTCAGTAGATGTGCTATATTTTTAGCTTTATATCAAGCTCAGCCTGTCTGGAAGAGAAATTCTGACTTGCACCAAATCAAAAGAGTGAACTGTACTTAGGAAAGAAAACATGTGGAGAGAGCAATTAATACTTTTATTAAACAAATGGACATACCTGAGGAAATCAAACAAATTCCTACATAGAAAAAACCTCCTTTAGAGGATAACATTGTAAATACTTACCTGAATAGATGATGTTGCAATTTATACTATTTTTAATAACATAAGTGTAATATATTCAATTATAAATAGTGTAAATGAGAAATGTAAAACAGACTTCTCTTCCCCTTTCTTCAGGCTGTTACAACTGCTCTCATGATGAATACTTTGACCATGAAGAGGAAAGGTGCATGCCATGTGGTAAGCAGTATTTCTTTTTCCACAGTAACTTGAACGCCATACTATAACATTTGCACAGACTCACAGAAGATATTTTTCTAGTATCTCTCCATAAATGAGTATTCATCTAAACATAACTTCCTTTCAAAATAAACCCATTACTATACTGCTTGTAAAATAAAATATTGGTGTTCTAGTCTGTGTCAGGCATAGGCTCAGCAGAGCTGTGAGTCTCAGAGGTATTCAACACATTTCACAGGAAAAGGGAACATGTAGCAGAAGAGTAGATTTAGCTACTGGACTCAGTACATATCTTTTTAGAGATTTTTTTTTTAATTAACTTGAGATTTATTACCATATGTCTTATTTCCATGAAACCTTATCTTATTGAATAATGTTTTGGATAGACTCTAGCTTGACAGGTTGAATTTTCATGCAGATGTAAAAAAATCCTTAAGAACAAAGTGCTTATTACAAAATTCTGTCTTGTGTAACCAGGATCTCAGCTAGTGATCTCTGTTATATACAAAACCATGGTCCACTATCCCTGAAAACTGAGGGGCCCTTAGCCATAAAAGTCATAATAAAAATGGGAAAAACTTATTGATGTTCATTATAATAATGAGATGTATTGATTTATTTGTACTTAAGTCCTTTGATGTGAATTTGACTACTGAATTTTTTATTATATTTTTCAAGTATTACATATTTGAAATATGTAACATTAAATAATTTCAGGAATACCTCATTAATTAGCCCAATTCTTGGAATCCAATCCAATGAGATCTGCCTTATCTGGGATATTTTAATATGCTCCTGTTCACAAATTTAACCTGTTTTGCCTTTATGTAACAGGACAAGTAAATGTTACCACCACACCGGAACCATCTTCACCTTCACCAGGTTAGTTTACACAGTTGACCAACTGTGTAACTTACACACTGATATTATGTCCTGATATATTTATGAAATCAGTAATGCCCTTTTCTGTGTGATATAGCAGCATTATCAGTTGCACATGCATGAGGTGAAATGATGAAAAATACCCTGGTACCATAATATCCTGGGCTGCATCAAAAGCTGTGTGGCCAGCAGGTCAAGGGAGGGCACTGTGCTCCTCTGCTCTGATGAGAGCCTGCTTGGAATGCTTTATCCAGCTCTGCAGTCTTTAATTCAAGAAAGACAGAGGAGGGCCACAAAAATGACTAGAGGGATGGAACAACTCTCCTGTGAGAAAATTCTGAGATCTGGGGTTGTTCAGCCTGGGGAGGAGAAGGCTCCATGGAGACATCTTCGTGGCTTTTCAATACTCAGATGGGGCTTATAAGAAAGATGGGGACAGACTTTTTAAGTAGGGCCTGTTGTGATGGAACAAGGGGTAATGGTTTTAAATCAGAAGAGAATATATTCAGACTAGATACAAGGAAGAAATTGATTATGATGAGGCTGGCAAAGCACTGGAAGATGTTGTCTGGAGAAACTGTTGAATCCCTTTACCTGGAAGCATTCAGCTCAGGCTGGAGAGGCCTTTGAGTAGCCTGATCTACTTGAAGATATCCCCACTCATTGCAGAGGGAGTGGATTAGATTATCTTTAATGGTTTGTGCCAACCTGAGTCATTCTATGATGAAAAGGATCTCACAACAATTCATGTCCTCTCTTACTACGGATTGGCCATATAACACTTCAACAATTGAAAAAAGTCTTGATGGAAGTGTGTGACTGACTATTCAAAATCCCTGTAGCCTGATACAGGAAAGGAATCTACACATGATGATCTTAAATTTGTTAGAAATTCCATTAATTTCCCTGAAGACAGATGGTATTAGAAAACTTTGAACTGTGGGTTGTGTGAATAATGAAATTATGAATATTATTTGATATAAGATTGGAATATTGTTCTATCTCTGCTGATTTGAACAAGTATTTATGCCAAATTCACTTTAAAGTGAAGAAAAAGGTATAAAATATCTCCAAGAATATCTGTCTAATGTATTCACTGCACATAATAGCAAAGGAAGCAATGGATACCAGCTCTTCAAGGTTTAATCTAAAAGGTAATGGGTTTTAATAGTTTTAATGGGTTTTATTAGCTACTGCTAATAGCTATAAAAACCCTGGTTTCACTTCAGAAAAATTCCATTTCTATAGATACGTTATCAATAGATTATTGAGGACTATTTCTTATCTTTTTGTTTTGATTTTTTTTCTCTTAGTAACAACAGTGCAGCCTAAAGTAACAAGGAGCTCTACCACAAGCACCTTACCAACAGTACCTAGTACTTCTGCAACAGCTGTATCACCTGAGACTACAAATCCAACAATAACTGCAAAAATTACAGTTCCAAGAACTTCACCCTCACAACCTCTTGTCACGATAAAGTCAACAACTGGTAGGTTTTTTGGTGTTATTGTCTAAAATAAATTACGCTAAACTTGCTGTACATTGTTGAGATACCATTCCTAGGAATGCATTTCAAATTCATACAACATCCAAGCATTAGACTCCAAATCATGAAGCAGGCAAAGCAGGCTTCCAGAAGGGAGTTTGTAAACAAGACATGCTCAGAAGTGTAGATTGAAAGTGCATGAAAATATAAAGGATGTAGGCATTAAGTTAAAAATGCAACTAAAAAGTGACTCATCTGAGAAACACAATTAGAAGTTCTACAAGCACTGAGCAAGCCCATCTCCAGTTGGGTTTATTAGCTCAGCTTCAGCCTCTTTTCCACTGGTTCATTTATGGAGTTCAAGGAGCACCCAATCTATTGACTGAATAATTAAGCAAGCCCCAAAGCAGAATCACACAGGTATCAGTACAGCAGCTTTGTCTAGGCTTCTAAAGTCCTGTTCTCTGGACAATGACTCTGCCAGAATAAATTACTCTCTGATTCTGTGGCTTGTGGAGCCTTGTTTAGCCTCATACCAACGTGCACTTCAACTAATAAACCATCTTGGACCATGATTGTCACGGAAAGCAGAGGTAAAAATAGGTCCCAAAGGAGTCAAACACGTGAAAACTGACATTGTGACAGATGATTTGTGCACTGAGGCAAAGAGAGTCTGTAGTATGATGTTATTTAGCTTTTCAGTATAAATTGCAGAAAGCTGCAGGTGTGGCTGATTTAGAACATAACAAAAGCCAAAGGACAAAGCCCATACAGGCTTTAGCCAAAGTGACAACAAAGCTAACTACTTATAAAAATTACATTAAATCTAATACAGGAAAATACGCAAAATCAGAACAAAGACAGACATGAGACAATAGAAAACAAATATAAGTATATAAATATTTGGTAAGCTTATGAGAACATGAATACAACAGTCATACTGAAAATATTGAAAAAAAATAAAAATATCTAAAATATGAATAACTTATTTATAAGTTATCTGGTTTTAGTTTTTCTATTAATTGGTTACTTACATTATATTTTTACCTTTACTCCAAAAGAACATACAACATCAATTTTTACCACACCAAACATGACTACAACCATCACTACCCCTTCCATAACTACCTCAATGAAAAGAACCATAGCCACTGCACCAAAGTCTGTTCCCTCATCACCTTCTGCCTCGTCAACTGCTGCTTCAACAGAGACAGAACGAGTAGGGGTCACCTCACCTCCCTTCAAGACCACCACCAAAAAGGAAACAGCAATGTCCTCAATGTCTACTCAAACCACAACTCACAGCACAACTTTCAGCCAGCCTAAACTAACAACAGCAGGTAAATAGCACTTTCTTATATCTGTCAGGTGAAGCCATCACTCACAAGACATATGTCAATATACCCCTTATGAAAAAAAACAACCCAATTCTTAGTACTAGTGGTCTTAACATTGCAAAGCAAGCATCTGATATCCAAAGATGTTGTTAAAGCTAACATTTCTCTTCCAACACTTCACCCGAATTTAGACAAAATCTCTCTATGCTTCAAAGCAAATTCTTGAAACCTCACAGACCAGACTATGTATTCCCCCTACCCATTGTAAGAAATACCCCCCCAAAAAATACTAACCTTTTTGAATGTCTGACACTCAATATACAAACAAGGTTGGTCTCCTATGAGGCTCTATGGCAATATGAATTACTACATTAGCAACTGACAGGCTGGGACATTGTGTGGTGCAAAGTCTACTGTAGTGGGAGGGCAGCTGTACACTCTTTCCCAAATCCAGGTCTCTCACAAAGTACTTTTGGGGTGCATACATCTATGTCTTCTTGTGCAAGCAATTACAGCTTCCTCTAGGAACCTCACCAGATCCAAACCATTACTAATATTCATTCTTTCATCACAGAGAGTGAAGGAACTGAAGCAACCACTCTGCACTACCCAGAAGGTGAGTAAAAGGGACTAGAGAGATGCCCTCGGCCTAAGACTCTGCTTCACTTACCCTAGCTTTTACAGATGATGGTCTTGCCCAGTTTGGAATGCCTGGGAAGGGAAACAAGGCTCTTCTTTCCTCAGGAGCTTCAGAAAAAGGCAGGGAGTGTCAAATTGTCAGAGGCACCCTTCAGACCCACCCTCAATCAACTTGTGCTTTTCTCTCTGTAGTTGTCACCCACATAAGACCAACGTTGACACAGCCTGTGCAGCACCTCGTCACACAGACACAGACCACCCCTGCCCCATCCACCAGGAGCACCTCTGTCCCAGGAGAGACTGGCCCTGCCACCAGCCCAGAAGTCCCGCTGACAAGGACATTTCCAAGCTCCAGCTCTTTGTCTGTCACCTCCACTTCATCTGCTTCTTCCCTCTCCTCAACCCAGCTCAAAACATCATATCCTGGTAAGGCTCCCTCCTGCCTTTCCTGCTGTTCTACCTGCTTCTTCCAGCTCCCACCCTTCTCTCCTAAGCAGCACGTCCCACAAAGGCCTCCGTTTTGGTTCATTCTCAGTTCTCCCTGCTATTGCCATGGGACACCAGCAAGTCCAGCAGGCTTGACCCGCACATGACCCTGATTGTATCCTCCTCCCTGTGATTTCAGGGCTTTGGCTCTGGAGCATAGGCCTCTATGAGGGTTCAGGCATCCATGAGCTCCTGCTCTACAGCTACCAGACACAGGCTGAAATACCTCCCTCTTCTTACTGTGCTGCCCTGAGAATGCACACTGGGGCAGGGGTGAACAACAAGCAGGGAAACTGGAAACACATCTCCAGTTTACAGCTCAGGACAGTTTTGAGTGAGAGGCATAACCCAAGGCATTATCTCCAGCCAAAGGATGCCTAAGCCCTGGCACACCCATGAAAAGTGCATTTCAACAAATATGACCTCATGGACAAATGCTGACCCTGAGTACAAAAGTCACCAGTGGAGGGTGGGCAAGAAAGTGTACACTCAAGTCCAGGCTAAAGATCTTTCAACTCATGTGCCACAGTTGGCTTAGTGATCCTCCTTTAGGGAGATGCCAAAACAGGCTTTGCCTAGAATCCTTCCCAAGACTCAATCATTCTTTTCTCTCATCCCTTTCTTTGTAGCAAGGGAGCCAACCAGAGCTAAGACACCAACTACTAAAGTAGTAACAGGTGAGTGCTCTGGTCATGAAAGAGATAAGTCATCCGTGGCCAATGCATCCATATCCTTTCAAGAGCCATGGGCCTCCCTTGGGTCGCTCCCACAGGAGTCTGAACTAAGCCAAGTTTAAACTACCAGTAAACAAGTGCTACCTCTTCCCCACTCAACTGTTCTGGGAAGAAGGAGATGAGATAATTTGCTAGAGGTCTGTCTTCAAAATGGTCAACAGCAAGCGCTTCCAAAAGAGAAGCAGGAAAGGATGGAACATATTTAGGATAATGGACACCTTTATTAAATGAAAAACAGAAAACTCAAAACCAACCAGATGTAGTAGGAACTAGGTCTCCCATCCTAGCCTATAACTGAGCACAAGACCTCAAAAACAGAAGAGCCACCAACACCCAACTTCCCATAAGCCAGCAACATGAAACTGACCTGTGCTTCCCTCCTGGCAGCCTTCACCCATGAACACTCAACTGTGCCACACATTGTGCCACATGTGACCACACCCAAGACCACGGCCACCACCTCCATCAGCAGCACCTCCAAGACCTCTGTCTCCACAGAAGTCCCTCTGGAAACAGCCTCTCCACATCCCAGCTCTCCACCTGCCCCCAGCAGCCCACTCAGCACCCGGCTGCCGTCCACTGCCACCACTTCCACAGTCTCCTCCACAGCAGCTCCAAGCACCAGCCCCAGGCCTACACCTACAACCCTGAGGCCCAAGCCCTCTTCCCCAACAACCAGTGCTGCAAAGGAGTCTCCTGTCACAGAGTCCTCTGTGCCCACCACAGCCAAAACCAGCATGCTGCCATCTCCTGCTTCTTCTCCCTCCTCAACTGTGTCCTCAACAGGGCTCAGCTCTTCACCACCTGGTAAGGCTCCCTCTTACCAATCCTGCTACTTCTCCCTGCTCAACTTTTTCCACTTGTTCTTTCCAGCCACACATGTTCCTTGCAGAGTTGTTTTAGTTTTTGCTCTCCATCCCCTTTGTTTCCGCATTGGAACACTGGTATGGCCTTACTTTGTTATGGCCCCAGGGCTCTGCTCTGTGCCATGTAGCCTGGCCTGGCAATCTCAGAGAGGACTGTCCTTAAGCTCTGCCTGTTCCTTGAAGGAACATGTGCATATCCACACAGGGTCCTCTTCCAGGAAGATGTAGTGGGATCTTGCCTGTTGGAAGGCATGATACCCATTTCCCGCCTTTTTCTGAACAAAACCACACAACATCTTATAGGCTGGACCTACAGGAAAAGTGTTCCCTTTTTCCCAGGAATACTCAGTGCAGCACAGCATTGCCATTTTTGTTTATATCCCCAATCTAAACCTCTGACCATACACATTTCTTTTTTTCTTGTCCTCGACTCAACTGATCTCTGCTTTCTTCCTGACAGCCTTCACCCATAAAATGTTGACCATGCCACACGCTGTGACACCTGTGACCACAGAGAGGACCACAGCCACCACCTCCATCAGCAGCACCTCCAAGACCTCTGTCTCCACAGAAGTCCCTCTGGAAACAGCCTCTCCACATCCCAGCTCTCCACCTGCCCCCAGCAGCCCACTCAGCACCCGGCTGCCGTCCACTGCCACCACTTCCACAGTCTCCTCCACAGCAGCTCCAAGCACCAGCCCCAGGCCTACACCTACAACCCTGAGGCCCAAGCCCTCTTCCCCAACAACCAGTGCTGCAAAGGAGTCTCATGTCACAGAGTCCTCTGCGCCCACCACAGCCAAAACCAGCATGCTGCCATCTCCTGCTTCTTCTCCCTCCTCAACTGTGTCTTCAACAGGGCTCAGCTCTTCACCGCCTGGTAAGGCTCCCTCTTACCTGTCCTGCTGCTTCTGCCTTCTCTCCCTTTTCTCCTTTTTCATTTCCAGCAATGCAGGCCACTTGAACATTTTCTTCAAATTTACTCTCCATTCCCCCTTCTTTTTCGTTTGGAACACTGGTATGGTCTTACATTCTTATATCTCTGGGGCACTGATCTTTCCCATGGAGCCTGCCTGTACTAAAGGATACTGTCCTTATGAGACCTTCATATCCACACAGGGTTGAGGTAGCTGGATCTTGCCTGTTGGAAGCTACTGCATCCATTTCCTCCCTTTTTAGGACAGGAATTAGACAGTGGCGTGTAGAGAAGACACACAATACCAGGGCTCCTTTTTTCCTGGAAATACTCACTGCAGCATAGGCATTCAATTTTAGATTCTGTCTCCAATCTGAATCCTCTGCCTACCTCCATTTCCTACTCTTTTTGTCTTCATCCTCAACTGACCTGTGCTTCCCTCCTGGCAGCCTTTACCCATGAACACTCAACTGTGCCACACATTGTGCCACATGTGACCACACCCAAGACCACGGCCACCACCTCCATCAGCAGCACCTCCAAGACCTCTGTCTCCACAGAAGTCCCTCTGGAAACAGCCTCTCCACATCCCAGCTCTCCACCTGCCCCCAGCAGCCCACTCAGCACCCGGCTGCCGTCCACTGCCACCACTTCCACAGTCTCCTCCACAGCAGCTCCAAGCACCAGCCCCAGGCCTACACCTACAACCCTGAGGCCCAAGCCCTCTTCCCCAACAACCAGTGCTGCAAAGGAGTCTCCTGTCACAGAGTCCTCTGTGCCCACCACAGCCAAAACCAGCATGCTGCCATCTCCTGCTTCTTCTCCCTCCTCAACTGTGTCCTCAACAGGGCTCAGCTCTTCACCACCTGGTAAGGCTCCCTCTTACCAATCCTGCTACTTCTCCCTGCTCAACTTTTTCCACTTGTTCTTTCCAGCCACACATGTTCCTTGCAGAGTTGTTTTAGTTTTTGCTCTCCATCCCCTTTGTTTCCGTATTGGAACACTGGTATGGCCTTACTTTGTTATGGCCCCAGGGCTCTGCTCTGTGCCATGTAGCCTGGCCTGGCAATTTCAGAGAGGACTGTCCTTAAGCTCTGCCTGTTCCTTGAAGGAACATGTGCATATCCACACAGGGTCCTCTTCCAGGAAGAGGTAGTGGGATCTTGCCTGTTGGAAGGCATGATATCCATTTCCCGCCTTTTTCTGAACAAAACCACACAACATCTTATAGGCTGGACCTACAGGAAAAGTGTTCCCTTTTTCCCAGGAATACTAAGTGCAGCACAGCATTGCCATTTTTGTTTATATCCCCAATCTAAACCTCTGACCATACACATTTCTTTTTTTCTTGTCCTCGACTCAACTGATCTCTGCTTTCTTCCTGACAGCCTTCACCCATAAAATGTTGACCATGCCACACGCTGTGACACCTGTGACCACAGAGAGGACCACAGCCACCACCTCCATCAGCAGCACCTCCAAGACCTCTGTCTCCACAGAAGTCCCTCTGGAAACAGCCTCTCCACATCTCAGCTCTCCACCTGCCCCCAGCAGCCCACTCAGCACCCGGCTGCCGTCCACTGCCACCACTTCCACAGTCTCCTCCACAGCAGCTCCAAGCACCAGCCCCAGGCCTACACCTACAACCCTGAGGCCCAAGCCCTCTTCCCCAACAACCAGTGCTGCAAAGGAGTCTCCTGTCACAGAGTCCTCTGCGCCCACCACAGCCAAAACCAGCATGCTGCCATCTCCTGCTTCTTCTCCCTCCTCAACTGTGTCTTCAACAGGGCTCAGCTCTTCACCGCCTGGTAAGGCTCCCTCTTACCTGTCCTGCTGCTTCTGCCTTCTCTCCCTTTTCTCCTTTTTCATTTCCAGCAATGCAGGCCACTTGAACATTTTCTTCAAATTTACTCTCCATTCCCCCTTCTTTTTCGTTTGGAACACTGGTATGGTCTTACATTCTTATATCTCTGGGGCACTGATCTTTCCCATGGAGCCTGCCTGTACTAAAGGATACTGTCCTTATGAGACCTTCATATCCACACAGGGTTGAGGTAGCTGGATCTTGCCTGTTGGAAGCTACTGCATCCATTTCCTCCCTTTTTAGGACAGGAATTAGACAGTGGCGTGTAGAGAAGACACACAATACCAGGGCTCCTTTTTTCCTGGAAATACTCACTGCAGCATAGGCATTCAATTTTAGATTCTGTCTCCAATCTGAATCCTCTGCCTACCTCCATTTCCTACTCTTTTTGTCTTCATCCTCAACTGACCTGTGCTTCCCTCCTGGCAGCCTTTACCCATGAACACTCAACTGTGCCACACATTGTGCCACATGTGACCACACCCAAGACCACGGCCACCACCTCCATCAGCAGCACCTCCAAGACCTCTGTCTCCACAGAAGTCCCTCTGGAAACAGCCTCTCCACATCCCAGCTCTCCACCTGCCCCCAGCAGCCCACTCAGCACCCGGCTGCCGTCCACTGCCACCACTTCCACAGTCTCCTCCACAGCAGCTCCAAGCACCAGCCCCAGGCCTACACCTACAACCCTGAGGCCCAAGCCCTCTTCCCCAACAACCAGTGCTGCAAAGGAGTCTCCTGTCACAGAGTCCTCTGTGCCCACCACAGCCAAAACCAGCATGCTGCCATCTCCTGCTTCTTCTCCCTCCTCAACTGTGTCCTCAACAGGGCTCAGCTCTTCACCACCTGGTAAGGCTCCCTCTTACCAATCCTGCTACTTCTCCCTGCTCAACTTTTTCCACTTGTTCTTTCCAGCCACACATGTTCCTTGCAGAGTTGTTTTAGTTTTTGCTCTCCATCCCCTTTGTTTCCGTATTGGAACACTGGTATGGCCTTACTTTGTTATGGCCCCAGGGCTCTGCTCTGTGCCATGTAGCCTGGCCTGGCAATTTCAGAGAGGACTGTCCTTAAGCTCTGCCTGTTCCTTGAAGGAACATGTGCATATCCACACAGGGTCCTCTTCCAGGAAGAGGTAGTGGGATCTTGCCTGTTGGAAGGCATGATATCCATTTCCCGCCTTTTTCTGAACAAAACCACACAACATCTTATAGGCTGGACCTACAGGAAAAGTGTTCCCTTTTTCCCAGGAATACTAAGTGCAGCACAGCATTGCCATTTTTGTTTATATCCCCAATCTAAACCTCTGACCATACACATTTCTTTTTTTCTTGTCCTCGACTCAACTGATCTCTGCTTTCTTCCTGACAGCCTTCACCCATAAAATGTTGACCATGCCACACGCTGTGACACCTGTGACCACAGAGAGGACCACAGCCACCACCTCCATCAGCAGCACCTCCAAGACCTCTGTCTCCACAGAAGTCCCTCTGGAAACAGCCTCTCCACATCTCAGCTCTCCACCTGCCCCCAGCAGCCCACTCAGCACCCGGCTGCCGTCCACTGCCACCACTTCCACAGTCTCCTCCACAGCAGCTCCAAGCACCAGCCCCAGGCCTACACCTACAACCCTGAGGCCCAAGCCCTCTTCCCCAACAACCAGTGCTGCAAAGGAGTCTCCTGTCACAGAGTCCTCTGCGCCCACCACAGCCAAAACCAGCATGCTGCCATCTCCTGCTTCTTCTCCCTCCTCAACTGTGTCTTCAACAGGGCTCAGCTCCTCACCGCCTGGTAAGGCTCTGTCCTAGTCATCCTTCTCCTGCCTTCTCTTTCCAGCTGTCCTTTTTTCTGTCACTCTACCCTTCTCCCTACCTGCTTTGTTCCCTTCAGGAAACACATCCCAGTTTTGCATTTGTGTGGCTGCTTATTCCTCCATTCCTTTGCTTTTGATCACCGTGGTTCACCAGTGTAGTCCTGGGCCTGTGCACTGGCTCTGCTTTGGATGGAGCTAATTATATTTCCCAGCAGATTTCTTGGTGTTGTATTTTAGATGTGGGTCCCAGCCAGTGTTGATAGCACTCAAGTACTTTGGTGATTGTTCATGAGTGCCAGCTCTGCCCCCGGGCCCCCCATGTTTTGTCCTTCTGCCAGCCAGGGAGCAGGCATAAGGTGGTCACAAGTCCATCAGGGACTCTGCCAGCACAGCTGGCCCAAGGCCAGTGGCCAAGGAGACACTGCCTACCACAGAACATCACGCTGAGCTGTACAGTGGTGTTGGACTGGGTGGGATAGTTACTCCCAAGCAGCCATTGCTTGGAGACTGGTGGATATTGGCCAGTGGCAGGAAGAGGTAAGTCATGGCCATCTCATGGGTGGGCTTTGGCTTGCTTTTCCTTTAGTTTCTTTACTTCCAAGAATGTTTTCTATCCAGACACGTGTGGGTTTTCTTGGTTTTTCTACTTTGATCCCAATGCCTAAAGAGCAGGAAGCAAGTGAGTGACTGCAAGGGTAGACACTTCACATCCCGACAGGTTCACTCATCATCAACAGGCAAGTATTGGATCTTACAGTGTCTAGGAAGGATGTGGAGGCTAAATGAATAAGCAAAATGTCAGATCTTTGCTCTTTCCCAGAAAAATTCAGTGCAACAAAAGGCTCGATTTCCCCCCCAAACAATATAACACAATTCTTGTGCCCATCTCTTTGCTTTGCCCTCCTGCCCTGATCCTCAACTAACCTGTGCTTCCCTCCTGGCAGCCTTCACCCATAAAATGTTGGTGGTGTCAACCGCTGTGACACCTGTGACCACAGAGAGGACCACAGCCACCACCTCCATCAGCAGCACCTCCAAGACCTCTGTCTCCACAGAAGTCCCTCTGGAAACAGCCTCTCCACATCCCAGCTCTCCACCTGCCCCCAGCAGCCCACTCAGCACCCGGCTGCCGTCCACTGCCACCACTTCCACAGTCTCCTCCACAGCAGCTCCAAGCACCAGCCCCAGGCCTACACCTACAACCCTGAGGCCCAAGCCCTCTTCCCCAACAACCAGTGCTGCAAAGGAGTCTCCTGTCACAGAGTCCTCTGTGCCCACCACAGCCAAAACCAGCATGCTGCCATCTCCTGCTTCTTCTCCCTCCTCAACTGTGTCCTCAACAGGGCTCAGCTCTTCACCACCTGGTAAGGCTCCCTCTTACCAATCCTGCTACTTCTCCCTGCTCAACTTTTTCCACTTGTTCTTTCCAGCCACACATGTTCCTTGCAGAGTTGTTTTAGTTTTTGCTCTCCATCCCCTTTGTTTCCGCATTGGAACACTGGTATGGCCTTACTTTGTTATGGCCCCAGGGCTCTGCTCTGTGCCATGTAGCCTGGCCTGGCAATTTCAGAGAGGACTGTCCTTAAGCTCTGCCTGTTCCTTGAAGGAACATGTGCATATCCACACAGGGTCCTCTTCCAGGAAGAGGTAGTGGGATCTTGCCTGTTGGAAGGCATGATACCCATTTCCCGCCTTTTTCTGAACAAAACCACACAACATCTTATAGGCTGGACCAACAGGAAAAGTGTTCCCTTTTTCCCAGGAATACTCAGTGCAGCACAGCATTGCCATTTTTGTTTATATCCCCAATCTAAACCTCTGACCATACACATTTCTTTTTTTCTTGTCCTCGACTCAACTGATCTCGGCTTTCTTCCTGACAGCCTTCACCCATAAAATGTTGACCATGCCACACGCTGTGACACCTGTGACCACAGAGAGGACCACAGCCACCACCTCCATCAGCAGCACCTCCAAGACCTCTGTCTCCACAGAAGTCCCTCTGGAAACAGCCTCTCCACATCCCAGCTCTCCACCTGCCCCCAGCAGCCCACTCAGCACCCGGCTGCCGTCCACTGCCACCACTTCCACAGTCTCCTCCACAGCGGCTCCAAGCACCAGCCCCAGGCCTACACCTACAACCCTGAGGCCCAAGCCCTCTTCCCCAACAACCAGTGCTGCAAAGGAGTCTCCTGTCACAGAGTCCTCTGTGCCCACCACAGCCAAAACCAGCATGCTGCCATCTCCTGCTTCTTCTCCCTCCTCAACTGTGTCTTCAACAGGGCTCAGCTCCTCACCGCCTGGTAAGGCTCCCTCTTACCAATCCTGCTGCTTCTGCCTTCTCTCCCTTTTCTCTTTTTCACTTTTCAGCAGTGCAGGCCACTTGAACATTTTCTTCTAATTTACTCTCCATTCCCCATTCTTTTTGGTTTGGAACACTGGTATGGTCTTACATTCTTATATCTCTGGGGCACTGATCTTTCCCATGGAGCCTGCCTGTACTAAAGGATACTGTCCTTATGAGACCTTCATATCCACACAGGGTTGAGGTAGCTGGATCTTGCCTGTTGGAAGCTACTGCATCCATTTCCTCCCTTTTTAGGACAGGAATTAGACAGTGACGTGTAGAGAAGACACACAATACCAGGGCTCCTTTTTTCCTGGAAATACTCACTGCAGCATAGGCATTCAATTTTAGATTCTGTCTCCAATCTGAATCCTCTGCCTACCTCCATTTCCTACTCTTTTTGTCTTCATCCTCAACTGACCTGTGCTTCCCTCCTGGCAGCCTTTACCCATGAACACTCAACTGTGCCACACATTGTGCCACATGTGACCACACCCAAGACCACGGCCACCACCTCCATCAGCAGCACCTCCAAGACCTCTGTCTCCACAGAAGTCCCTCTGGAAACAGCCTCTCCACATCCCAGCTCTCCACCTGCCCCCAGCAGCCCACTCAGCACCCGGCTGCCGTCCACTGCCACCACTTCCACAGTCTCCTCCACAGCAGCTCCAAGCACCAGCCCCAGGCCTACACCTACAACCCTGAGGCCCAAGCCCTCTTCCCCAACAACCAGTGCTGCAAAGGAGTCTCCTGTCACAGAGTCCTCTGCGCCCACCACAGCCAAAACCAGCATGCTGCCATCTCCTGCTTCTTCTCCCTCCTCAACTGTGTCTTCAACAGGGCTCAGCTCCTCACCGCCTGGTAAGGCTCTGTCCTAGTCATCCTTCTCCTGCCTTCTCTTTCCAGCTGTCCTTTTTTCTGTCACTCTACCCATCTCCCTACCTGCTTTGTTCCCTTCAGGAAACACATCCCAGTTTTGCATTTGTGTGGCTGCTTATTCCTCCATTCCTTTGCTTTTGATCACCGTGGTTCACCAGTGTAGTCCTGGGCCTGTGCACTGGCTCTGCTTTGGATGGAGCTAATTATATTTCCCAGCAGATTTCTCGGTGTTGTATTTTAGATGTGGGTCCCAGCCAGTGTTGATAGCACTCAAGTACTTTGGTGATTGTTCATGAGTGCCAGCTCTGCCCCCGGGCCCCCCATGTTTTGTCCTTCTGCCAGCCAGGGAGCAGGCATAAGGTGGTCACAAGTCCATCAGGGACTCTGCCAGCACAGCTGGCCCAAGGCCAGTGGCCAAGGAGACACTGCCTACCACAGAACATCACGCTGAGCTGTACAGTGGTGTTGGACTGGGTGGGATAGTTACTCCCAAGCAGCCATTGCTTGGAGACTGGTGGATATTGGCCAGTGGCAGGAAGAGGTAAGTCATGGCCATCTCATGGGTGGGCTTTGGCTTGCTTTTCCTTTAGTTTCTTTACTTCCAAGAATGTTTTCTATCCAGACACGTGTGGGTTTTCTTGGTTTTTCTACTTTGATCCCAATGCCTAAAGAGCAGGAAGCAAGTGAGTGACTGCAAGGGTAGACACTTCACATCCCGACAGGTTCACTCATCATCAACAAGCAAGTATTGGATCTTACAGTGTCTAGGAAGGATGTGGAGGCTAAATGAATAAGCAAAATGTCAGATCTTTGCTCTTTCCCAGAAAAATTCAGTGCAACAAAAGGCTCGATTTCCCCCCCAAACAATATAACACAATTCTTGTGCCCATCTCTTTGCTTTGCCCTCCTGCCCTGATCCTCAACTAACCTGTGCTTCCCTCCTGGCAGCCTTCACCCATAAAATGTTGGTGGTGTCAACCGCTGTGACACCTGTGACCACAGAGAGGACCACAGCCACCACCTCCATCAGCAGCACCTCCAAGACCTCTGTCTCCACAGAAGTCCCTCTGGAAACAGCCTCTCCACATCCCAGCTCTCCACCTGCCCCCAGCAGCCCACTCAGCACCCGGCTGCCGTCCACTGCCACCACTTCCACAGTCTCCTCCACAGCAGCTCCAAGCACCAGCCCCAGGCCTACACCTACAACCCTGAGGCCCAAGCCCTCTTCCCCAACAACCAGTGCTGCAAAGGAGTCTCCTGTCACAGAGTCCTCTGTGCCCACCACAGCCAAAACCAGCATGCTGCCATCTCCTGCTTCTTCTCCCTCCTCAACTGTGTCCTCAACAGGGCTCAGCTCTTCACCACCTGGTAAGGCTCCCTCTTACCAATCCTGCTACTTCTCCCTGCTCAACTTTTTCCACTTGTTCTTTCCAGCCACACATGTTCCTTGCAGAGTTGTTTTAGTTTTTGCTCTCCATCCCCTTTGTTTCCGTATTGGAACACTGGTATGGCCTTACTTTGTTATGGCCCCAGGGCTCTGCTCTGTGCCATGTAGCCTGGCCTGGCAATTTCAGAGAGGACTGTCCTTAAGCTCTGCCTGTTCCTTGAAGGAACATGTGCATATCCACACAGGGTCCTCTTCCAGGAAGAGGTAGTGGGATCTTGCCTGTTGGAAGGCATGATATCCATTTCCCGCCTTTTTCTGAACAAAACCACACAACATCTTATAGGCTGGACCTACAGGAAAAGTGTTCCCTTTTTCCCAGGAATACTCAGTGCAGCACAGCATTGCCATTTTTGTTTATATCCCCAATCTAAACCTCTGACCATACACATTTCTTTTTTTCTTGTCCTCGACTCAACTGATCTCTGCTTTCTTCCTGACAGCCTTCACCCATAAAATGTTGACCATGCCACACGCTGTGTCACCTGTGACCACAGAGAGGACCACAGCCACCACCTCCATCAGCAGCACCTCCAAGACCTCTGTCTCCACAGAAGTCCCTCTGGAAACAGCCTCTCCACATCCCACCTCTCCACCTGCCCCCAGCAGCCCACTCAGCACCCGGCTGCCGTCCACTGCCACCACTTCCACAGTCTCCTCCACAGCAGCTCCAAGCACCAGCCCCAGGCCTACACCTACAACCCTGAGGCCCAAGCCCTCTTCCCCAACAACCAGTGCTGCAAAGGAGTCTCCTGTCACAGAGTCCTCTGCGCCCACCACAGCCAAAACCAGCATGCTGCCATCTCCTGCTTCTTCTCCCTCCTCAACTGTGTCTTCAACAGGGCTCAGCTCCTCACCGCCTGGTAAGGCTCTGTCCTAGTCATCCTTCTCCTGCCTTCTCTTTCCAGCTGTCCTTTTTTCTGTCACTCTACCCATCTCCCTACCTGCTTTGTTCCCTTCAGGAAACACATCCCAGTTTTGCATTTGTGTGGCTGCTTATTCCTCCATTCCTTTGCTTTTGATCACCGTGGTTCACCAGTGTAGTCCTGGGCCTGTGCACTGGCTCTGCTTTGGATGGAGCTAATTATATTTCCCAGCAGATTTCTTGGTGTTGTATTTTAGATGTGGGTCCCAGCCAGTGTTGATAGCACTCAAGTACTTTGGTGATTGTTCATGAGTGCCAGCTCTGCCCCCGGGCCCCCCATGTTTTGTCCTTCTGCCAGCCAGGGAGCAGGCATAAGGTGGTCACAAGTCCATCAGGGACTCTGCCAGCACAGCTGGCCCAAGGCCAGTGGCCAAGGAGACACTGCCTACCACAGAACATCATGCTGAGCTGTACAGTGGGAGAGTAGGGCATTTATTGCAGTGTAGCAATTGCTCTGAGACTGGCTGGATATTGGCTTTCCTTGGGATGTGGTGAGTGACTGCCATCGTATAGATGGATCATCATTTTGTTTTTAGTTTTTTCCCTTCTGAAACTGTCTTTATCTGGACATGCATGGGTCTTCCTGGTTTGGCTTTTCTGATTGTCTCCCCATATCTGAATAAGGGGAGTGGATAAATGGCCAGGCAGGCATCCTCAGTTTTACCTGTGTCTTTCTCCTGGCAGCCTCTACCCATGGAAAGTCAACTGTGCCACACATTGCGCCACCTGTGACCACACCCAAGACCACGGCTGTCACCTCCATCAGCAGCACCTCCAAGACCTCTGTCTCCACAGAAGCCCCTCTGGAAACCTCTCCAAATCCCAGATCTCTGCCTGCCCCCAGCAGCCCGCTCAGCACCCGGCTGCCATCCACTGCCACATCTCCATTCTCTTCTGCTTTGGCCTCATCCATCAGCACAACATCTGTGCCTACTTCCACATTTAGATCTGTTGAGAGCACTACACATTCTTACTTCCAAAACACCACATCAACTCCATATGGCAAAACGTCTTCCTTAGCTGTCCCTACCAGTATCTCTACTCAGTCCAGGCCAGCGTTGATCCCAACAGTTTTATCTACAACTATTACCTTTGCTCCCCATGTTATCACCACGGCTTCTACGGAGTCGGTTGAAAGGAGTTCCCTGCAAACAACAACACTGACCACCGCTCGAACAACATCATCTCCTCCTCTCACCTCTGGCCTTTCAACATCCCTGTCCTCTGCTGTTCCATCAACAGTGCCACACGGTAATGTATCTCATGAAATTTCCTTTATCATGGATTTGCTTTTAATGCTTTTTTTTGAGCCTGAATTCACGTATCCTTTGTCAGTGATCCTGTTTGTACCCACTGGCTCCGTCTTTTCTTTTTGTCCTTTCTGCAGTTATTTTTTGTAAAGCTATTGCCTGATATCCTACATTTCATACAGATTCCCTGCTCGTCAATATTTTAAACTTTAAGAAGTGTGAGTTATAAGAGTCTGACAGGATGCATTTCAGGAGAGCCACAGAACCTTTATTCTGTCATCCTAAAAAGCAGTGTAAGAAACCTCTCATTGGGACAGGCTATCCTCTCATTACCCTCCAGCCTTCTTGTTAGCTCTTACATACTGTGCACACTTGCTGTGTGTATATATATCTATCTATATCTATATCTATCTATATCTATATTTATATCTATATCTATATCTATATCTATATCTAGCATCTTAGTCTACTGTCTAGTTAGTAGTTGTCTTATTTTCCAATTAGAAAATCCCAAATCATTCTACAGCATTAACTGAGCTCCCTCTACAATAATGTTCAATCATCTATAACCTTTCTCTCAGCTGGGAACCTGACTGTACTTAAAAGATCATTGTGCAGGATCAGGTGTGAGTGGTGCATGAGTTGCCTTCATAGTTTTCAGTCTTCTTCATCTTTGTTCTCCTTAATATAAACTTCAAATACTATCTTTGAACTCCTTGGAAAACCTGTGTTTTCAGTCAGCTTCCTGCTTCATGAAGTGCTTAGTGTGATGCTTCAAGGCAGGAGAAAACACTGACACATAGAATTGTTACCAACACGTAGCATTAAACATTCTCTCTAGTAAGGCAAGTTACAAACTTCTGGCTACCTATAAATATATCCTTATGAGCAAATTAAGCATTTTTCAAAAAAGTCAAGTCTGTGAACCAGAAATTATTCTATCAGAATAAGCCAGCTGCTTGTTCACTTTACATCTTTGTGTTCTCAGCAGAGGATTAGCTTTTCCATGCTGGACTGAATGTATACTATATTCTTAACAGGATTTTTTTTTTCTCATTTGTAATTCCCACTTCTGCTTTCTTAAAAAAAAGAACTTTATTCTTGTTGTCCTCCAGGGCAAGCCTCTCCTGCAACTTTAATACCTTCTCTTGCTGTGTAACTTACTTGTGACTAGCTAATTATGTCATGCAATAAGAATGGTTTTCCATGAAACCAAATATGGAGGCTTTTGGCATCTAACAAAGTTACTCAAGAAGAACAAAATGAATTATAGCAGAGTTTTTTTCTTTTTACATTTGACAGAGCATTGTAGAGAAGTTGAATATGAAGAAAAAGTAACTTACAAAGGCTGTTCCACAAATGTCACTTTGAGCCGATGTGAAGGATCATGTCCATCTTCAACAAAGTAAGGATAACTGAGGCTGTACAGTACTAGAGTCGTTTTCCTTATTTGGTCATCTGTAAGTAGGGAAATTTATGAACTACTGTGCCTTTATAATTCAGGGAGGAAAATGTGGTTAGAGTCCACCCTGCAATAAACAACACTGCTGTATAAACCAGTTAATAGCAACAATAAAGTCATTAATTACACAGGGATTTACACCTAATCAAGGAAGGTCATCTCACTCCCTTAAGTTTTTGTTGTTTTGTTTTTAAAAAAAGCCAGACATCAATGCTGCAGGTTTGGAGGGCTTTTTTGTTGTTTTGATGGTTGGGGTTTTGGTTTTGTGTTTCCTTTTTAAAGACTGAAAAAGTGGTTTAGACTATACCTATTTCAAGTAGTTAAGACAGTAAAATAGGAATTTTCATCTAAGGTAAGTAATGTCACTTCAGTTATCTCACAGCATGCTCCTAACAGTGTGATTCAGGTGTATTTTATAATTACAGGGGTACTATCTGAGCCTGTGGAGATCTACTGCCACTTAGGAAAATCTGACAGGAAATCAAGGTTTCAATACAAGTAAAACAGTGCAGTAGTATTACAGTTCAGTTATTGGGTGGGAAAAAAATTACATTCCCAACAATCCAAGCCAGTACAATGTTCAAGAATGGAAAGCAATGAAGTTTTGCAGGAACTAATTTAAATTAATCCTGATGCTAAAAATTGTCCCTTTCAAAGCACATTTAAGTGTCCCCCCAGCGTTTTGAAAACTGAGTGACTAACTTTGTACCCTGAGAGTTGACAAAAGGACTGTCAAATTTTAGAGCCAAGGTTTGTCTCAATTGCTAAGAAAGTTGTGGCTAAAACCCAGTTTTAACTGAAACCAAGAAAACTTTTCTCTGCTTCAAAAGAAGTTTTTCCAAAAAGTGTTTTTTCCTTAACTCTTTTTCCCCTACCTGAGTTCTGGCCTGTTATTGATAGAGTTTCTCACTGACAAGGGCAGAACCAAGACTAGCAGGAGGCTGAACATAGTCAGGAATCAACAGCCTAAGAACTGTAGTACTGTAAGGACAGACTAAATCCTTACCTGCCTATTCAAGCTCTCACTTCATCTGCCTGTGCTCTGTTACTGTGAATCCAGAAATTATGTGCAAGTCTTCTACCTTGTTACCTGACCTCACAACCAGAACTGGCATCATACAGCCACCACGTCAGATTCCAGCACTAACTGTTCAGAGGCAGAAAGGGATTTTTGTTCCTCTGTGAACTGCAAAAGGAACACACACAATTCAGCATCTGCAGGAGACCTTTTCTAAACTCTAAGTGGTCCAGGGCACAGCTTTAACAAATTTAATCCCTGGACACTTTACAAATATTCAGAAGGCCTAAAAGAGACCAGGAGAATCAAATTCTATTAGTTTTCCAGTGATGTCTGTGGCCTAACAGATGAGATCATAGAATCAGACTATCCTGAGCTGGAAAGGACCTATCCTGTTCTAAACAGGAGGCAGCAGCTCAGTACACCAGTTTCTGCATCATGAGAACTTAAAATAGAGTAATTTCCCACATTGTAGTCCTGCAGTTGACAGAGCCATTCATCTGAGGGCTGTGCTCTTTTCTTTAAACCTCCCACCATAGGAAAGAAAGAAGTTCATATACTTGAAAAAATGTGAGCCTAAAATGCTGTAAATGAATGCCAACTGATTCTGCCTCCTTTCCACACAGGCTGGATGTTGAGAAGATGACGGTCACCACAGCATGTGGCTGCTGTAGGCCACTTGAACTTCTTAAGAAGCAATTCCAACTACCATGCCAAGACCCAGATAATCCTGGAAGAAGGCTCACCACAGAAATAATTGTATTTAGTGGCTGTGTGTGTAACTTTGACAGCTGCACACACTAGCCAGACCTGATGGCTGCAGATACCATTTGTTGTAATTAAACCGTGATCACAAGTTAATCCTGCCACAGCTCATTGCTGGGTTCTCTCGTACTGATTACACAGGACATCCTTGCTGTCAGGCTGCCTGAGCAGCTGCCTGGACTACCAGTGGAGTTACCAGATAAATTATTCCTGATCAGGAGCAGGGTGGGGTACAGAGCAGAAAAGAACAGGCATAGAAATAAAGAATAGGCTCATGGAAGACAAGAAACTGCTTGGCCTTGCTCAGGGTGATTTATTTAACCAGAGGCTAAAACTTGGCCCATGCATTGGGCAGTAACAGAAATTAATGTTCAAATAAAATAGAAGGAACTGAATTTGCTAATTTCTTTCTCCTTATTTGACCTGAAAAATTATTTTAACCAGAACTGTTTTAACTGAAGAATAGTCTATTATGTTCAGTCAACTTGGAACTGTGGAAGAGCCCACTACTTCACTGGGAGAAGGGAAGTGACCCGTTCCTTGTCTTTGAGGGTGGACACAGCATGTGTGCTCATCATCCACAGATGACAGGGTTGGAAAACAAGGTGCTACATGACCCAAAAGCGAATGGTGAGGTTTCCCCAAGCACCCTTAGTGTGGTGGGACATTTCTAGGAACATAACTAACACACACATGGAACAGCTTTGGGATAAAGCAGGTAGCTGAGGGCTTTTCTCTGCGAGAAATCAAAGCCCACATGCACCTAACAGGATACAAATGGTTCACTCACAAGTGATTTCTACTTGCTGCCACTATAGACAATCTTTACTTTGTTTGAAAGTCATTTAAGAAAAAGATGTATGATTGCACAAAAGCTCAGAGTGCTCTGTTTTCCCTTTTAGCAAATGTAAGGGAAGAATCTGAAGCATACATTTAAAGCTTAAATGAGGTTATTTAGCTGTTTAGATTACTCTTCTTCTACAGTGCCATCAACCCTGCATGCAATGCAGGTGTGTGCAGCCTAGCCTCAACCCTACACCACTATTAGGAGGAGTTTACTGCACCAAATACTGCTCATGTACTTACTGTTGTTAAACACTCAAAGGAGAAAGATTTTACATCTGGGTCTTCTTAAAAATAGAGTATTTATAACTTGTAACCAAACACAAACAAAATCACTCACTGGGACAGCAGAAATCTGTAGTCCAGGTAAGGCTCCAGTGAATGAACCCACCAGTACTTATAAAATAATCACAGCAATTGTGTTCCACAACCATTCCATGAGAATATTTTTTACATCTTCATGCTCCCAGACAAAAAAAGGACAGTTTCATCACTGTTCTAATCATTTATTTAATCTTAATATGTTCTTCTGATGAATATAGTCTAATATATAGTCTTCTATATGAAAATTCTCCACTTAATTTGACAGAACTTTGTTTTATACAAATAAGACAATCACCATAAATGTTACATACTGGAGTGTAGGTCAAGAATGAACATATGCTACCTGTTTTGCTATTCAGTTATTTTCACATGTCAATGCCTGAAAATACTGCACTTAAGAACAATAACACTGTTTACTGCAGAAATTACTTTGTCTGCTTGACAGGATACATCACTGGTTAAGTTAACCATCATTCACAAAAAAAATAAAACCAAGTATTTGTCTTTAATTTGTTCACTTTTCTGCTCATGGCTTCATTGAGCTGACATTTAATACAAAGAGTGAACAGTCATAAGCTTAACACAGTCACCACTGAAAAGACACTTTCCCTTACCCCCCCTCCTTCCCACATTTTAATGCACATTTTAGCACATTTGAACCAAAGCAAAGTGAAATAAAGTAGTGCAGTGTCTCAAGGTGTCCTTTAATGAGGGCACAGAACATTTTTCAGAGGGACAGATATACAACAGGATTTGGAAAATACAAAACAGAACCTCCTCCTCTGTCTTTGCTAAGACTCCCTTTAGTTCAGCACATCAGATTTTAACACAGCAGCCAAGAGCATGGTTAACATAACAGGACTAATAATGAGACACAGAGCATCAAGAGGAGAAAACAAAAGGTATTCCATCAGTATTTGCCAACTGCCCAACCTGACTGCAGGAACCCCTCACCAAGATTTTCAATGACAATATTTATGATTAAAGAGTCTTAAGTAAGAAGAATTTGAAAGGCCTTAAAGGCGCCAATTGTTCAAGAGAACTTTTGCAAAAAAACAGGTCTTTGCCAAGTTTTCAGCTTTAATATCCATAGTTACCAGCTATTTCTGGAAAAACAAAACATATCCCCCAAAATCCACACATCACAGCCAAACCTTTGTTCCTCATTTTTCACTTTTACTCAAGTACAAGCAGGAGTTTTCGGCCAAACCAAGTGATAACCTCCCAGTTGCATCATTTAATCTCAAAGCACTGAAGACAAAAAGGCACACTCAATCATGGAGAGTCCTGTCCCCTGTTGAGCACTGGGCAGCATGACAGCAGCCTCATTTAAATGTATTTTCAGTGTCTCCACCATAACTCAAGACCTTCATTTCCTGGGCACGCTTGTCTGTATGTGTTGTGACACAGCAGTCCCAGGCTTCCCTTCAATGGCCATGAGGAAATCTTGACCTGAGGCTCCCTTCTCCTGTCAGCAGGAGCTGATTTTGTTCACCACGATCTGTAGCTCTTGCTGACACCAGCCCAGGGTTTCTAACTGGGCCACCTCACCTGCTTTGGTTTAGCAGCCTCTGTTGCACGCCTCAAGGCTTGAGGAGTGTGAGCCAAAATTTCTGGCCACTGACTTTTGCAGAGAGGCTGCAAAGCGTTTGATGTGAAGCAAGGTACAAAGACTTTGGCTGTAAAAACCACTAGAAAAGATGAACATTTTTGGGTCTAATACTTTCAACAGTAGTTTTCTACACCATCTTGGACATTTTTACCACTGACAGGAAGGAAACTGCTTAGATATCAGTTATTCAACCTCTTGAGTCTGAACATTAATGTACACTGGGGAAAAGATATTGATTACAATTACATTTTCGCCTAAGAGTGCATGCCTTACAGCCCTTCAAGGGCCCATTTCTTCCCACTTCTTTTATACAATACTGCAGTTTTCTACAGTTAATTGTATCACATCATTAGGACTTTTGAAGTCTGATGGCAAACAGAATGTTTAACTTCACTGAGAAACAACAAACAAGTACATACTCATTCACCCCCTACCAGAGAGGCTCACCTCATTAACAGAGATAAGCAGAAGGATTAAGAGTAATTTTTGTGTTCAATCCAAATATCAGAAAACATTAAGATGTAAAATATTACAAGATTAATACTTTTAAGACTCTGGTCCTGTGGCATTTTTCAAATACAAAGATTGGTGACACAACATAAATGTTTACTTTAATCAGATTCAAACACATCTTCAAATCTGCCCTTCCATCCATTAGACAACTTGCGGCAATGTTCAACTTTACAAAGTTTTGATTCTACGTTAACATGGGAATTAACCTTCCTGAGCAGCAGTAAATCAGTTTCTTTCAGCTCAGAGCAGAGGAAGTATCTCTTAAAGGTACTGAAGCAGAAGGTTTCTGAGCTATTTTCAGCTGAAATCCTTGATTGCCACAACTAAAACAATTTCCCTTCAACAAGTTTAAAAGCCTGACCTCTGCAAAAAAAGGAGCAAAAGACAGCCCTCCCACCCTTTGTGTAACACACTAAAAGCCATTTTTAATGGAAAAAGTCACTTCCCTGTACTGTACATTTTATAGTCTTAATTTCAAACAAGGGTCAAGTCCTATTAAGGCAGGGAACTGGTAATGGTTAACATTGCAGTACTCAGACAGTGATGTACAAGACATTTATTTGCAGTATGATGACAGTGATATAAGTGGAAAAACCAAAACTGACATGGTTAATATTAAAACTGTTCTGACAGCAATTCACATAATCTCTGAGATACAGCTTCTTTACTTGTTCGTAGTGTGAGCCTATACATCTGTAAAAGAACATAAAATAATACTTTTTAAACAGTGGCATTAAAGGAATGCACAGTCAACAGTGAAAACTAACAGTTACCTCTTACTTGCTTTGTAAGCTTTGGTAGGAAAAAGATCTCAAAATACTCAGAGGGAGCTACCCAGCAACACAACTTTTACAAACTAGTGGCTGAACCAATCCTATCTTCAAACCCTTGTTGAGAATTACTCTTACTCAAGTATTTTTTGGGTTTAACAGAAAGGTGTTGTCCACAAAATCTGTTAAAGAGGAGCAAATGCTGTCAAAAGCCTAAAGACTCTGGACAACCACTTCTTCAGAGAACAGAAGACATAGCCACTGAAACCTTATTTTTAATCCTTAGTTAATTTTGAAACACCTCTGTCAAAAAAGCTTTAGTAAAAATACTCTTAACATTATACTCACTTATGCTTTCTCTTTTAGCAAATTACTCATTTACAAATTCAAAATAGCAAAAGGAAGCATGCTTAACCTGGTCCAAGGAGCATATGACAGTCTGGAATATAACCATCTCTTCCAAGAGGAAAGAGAATGGCTCTGAAGAAGAAGCTTACCCAGCTGGGCCAGGACCAGCTGCTACAATTTAATTTCTTGTTGGAGTCTGCAGTCATAAGAAGCTATTGCAATAGTGATTTTTAAATATCTTAAGGATTTCAGATACACAGAGATACTTAGTTCAAACAAGAACTTATATCTAAGCTGGAGATGGTTACACAGATACCTGTGCCTGGAGGTTGGGTTCAAGGCGCAGCAAGCATCCAATCTGAGTAGTTTTTGTATGTATGATACCAGCACCAACAAAGTTAGCAGGATTGGGATCTACCTCCTCAAGCAAGGCTGATCCAAATCCAATTATCTGTGAAAGAAGCACAGAAGATTTAATGTGGGCAGAGGAGGATACAAATACAAAGTATACCCAAACAGTCACCATCAAATAGCACAGCAAGTCTTAAGTCTTCAAGACAAATTCATTACTACAAATTTTTGACAGCTGATGCTGATAAATGAGCTGTTCTGTAAATAAGGCTTTTCAAAGGCAACTGAGAAGGAAGTTAAGATTTAACATCAGTCTCCCCTGGTTTTGATACAGCCATTCCCGTCTTACACAGTCACTCCTGTTTTGCCTAAGGGCAGCCAAAGAGTCAGTTTCACCTTTTCTAACCAGTACTCAAGTATAAATAAAGGCTTGAACTACCTTCCAGTTCAGTTTTAAGCAGTGAACTGGTGCTTTCTTAAACAGCTTCAGGTCTCCAGCTGCTACTGAAGGCTGCATCTAATTCAGACCACAGCTAGAAACTGTCCAACTCAGCACTGCCACAATCTATCATAAAGCATGGACTCACATTTTCAATGGATGATCCAACTGCTGTTTAAACAAAAAAGCACAAAGTCTGCTTATACCACATGCTAATTTGGGCTGGAAGAGAGTTAATTTTCCTCTTAGCAGTATGGGGCTGTGTTTTAGATTTCTGCTGAAAACAGTTGCTAACACAGGGATGTTTTAGTTAACACTGAGCAGGGGTTACACAGTGCCAAGGTCTTTTTTTCTCCCCACTCCATCAGTGAGGAAGCTGGGGATGCACAAGGAGCTGGGACAGGACACAGCCAGGACAACTGAACAGTGGGATATCCCTTTCTGTAAGATGTGCTGGCCCAGCACATAAGGCTGGGAAAAGAAAAAATGGGAGTGATGTTGTTTTGCTTTCCCAAGTAACTTACACCTAATGGAGTCCTGCTGCCCTGGGGATGGCCAAACACCTCCCTGCCAGTGGGAAGCACGGAATTAATCCTTTGCTTGTGTGCATGCCTTTTCTTTACCGACTGAACTCTCTTTACCTCAACCCACACATTTTCTCACTTTTACCCTTCTTATTCTCTGTCCCACTCCTCTGGGGGAGAGTGAGCAAATGGCTGTGTGGTGCTTAGTTGCCAGCTGAGGTTAAAACATGACCTGCCACTGCCCTGGTACACTATGAATTAAAAATATCACACCACCACCCACCTTTGCTTTCGTGATCTCTGCATCCATTGGGTGCTTTGCTTTAAAGATATTCTGTACTTCCTGTTTTGGACTGCAAGACAAGGCAAGACAAATACATTACGAACAGCATTTCCAATAGCAATTAATTCTACTGGGAGAGCTCATGGCTTACAGGATTTAGTGTGGGATGAGGCACTGCACCAGTTGCACTCACAATATACCTTTCTCTTCCCTCGCCCACCACAAGAGCCCCAAGTGCAAAGTCTTACTTGCTCAGCTGCTTCCAACGCTGAAAAAAGTCTTGAGAAGACATCTCTGTTGGCTGGAAAAATTTATTCAGAGTGATGGGTAATTTTACCGAAAGATTTTGAAACGTTCCACCGTACCTGCAGATGGAATAGAAAAACCACAGTGCATGTGGCAGCCTCAGCAATGTGTCAGCAGAAATCAACCAAGCAATTGAGGAAATGTTTATGATTAAAATCCATCAACTGCACATGAAATTTCTAATACACAGTTTCAATCCACTGTTAAATAAATTTATTTTCTCTGCTTAGATTGAACATAAATTGGCAGAACTGCTGATAAGGTTCTCTCAATTTTAGCATAGGTTTATTCTTCTAGATATAGCACCCTAAGGCGTGAAAATATACCCCTGTGAAAACATACCAATAAAAACCAGTTTGGACTAGAATAACAACATGTAGCCCAGAACTCAAGACTTTATAAAACTGAGCTGATGTTGAGTGGACAGAACAAGATTCTATTTCTGGTTGCATACACTTCCAGGCCAAGTTATTTGCAGAAATGTTCTTGGTTTCCAGAAGGGAGAAGTTACTGCGTATATTCCTGTCAAGATTTCTTAAGCAAACAGGAAGACTGCTGTTTTATATAGATAGCTGACACAGAAGTCATGGAGACATTTTACCAGTAGCTGCTTCTCAACTGTTTGGTTTGGCTGGGGTTTTAAACCACATTGTTCCAAGTGGATTCTCCCTAGCACCTTAAAGCTCAATCAGATCAAATTTTCAAGTTGTCTACCCAAGAGAGCTTTGTGTGTCTGTATTTTTCATTCAGTCACAGGGCCATGCCAAATTTAACATCTTTCATCTAATTAATTCACTAACATTTGAATCCTTTGTTTTACCTGAACTGAATGTTCAGGACAGGAGCTTCCATGAAGTCTGACACACATTCGATGTTCACAACCTGCTGAACCTGTGCACCTCCATCCACTGTGGGGTCAACAGGTTTTGTCTGAAGATTCAGGCATAGAAAAGTAGTTAAGGAAATAGATCAACAAACTGACAATTTAAAAAATATAAATCTTCCAATAAGCTCTATGAGGAATTAGCATCAGGTTTTCACTCATTCTCTTTGTGCTACTGAACATTTAAAGCTCAGTTTTTGTACAAGAAAAGAGTTTGTCGGGGTTTAGTTTTTTTTTTTATATTGACATATCTACAAGCAGTAACTCTGAAAATTCTCAGTTAATTGGATATTCTTAAAGAAAGATGCCCTTAAAAAGGTGTGGAGGCACAGAGACTTCACAATAAAAGCCACAGGACTATTTTGAACATGACAGAGATGCCTTGAGTCAAACAAGCCTGACTACTTAATCTGCCAGAAATCCTAAATTTGCAGTACCAAGTATTTAGGACCATCCATGAATTAAGATCTTATTTTGAAGTACCACTATCTTGGAACACATGTATTCCATCTCCTTGTCAAGTTTTAGGTTATCTGCTAATGCAGTACTCAAAGGACACATTTCTACCTCTGCTACTTCATGTCAGTGGTGAAAGCTACAGTTCCAGTACATATTTATTCAGCTTAATTTCTTGTTATTTCAGAAGTAAAATTTTATAACCAGGGCTTTGAGGAAAGAATCCCTGCTCAACACTTTTCTTTCCACAAGAACTTTAGAGAGATATCGACAAGTTTCTCATTTCTTCATGTTCAAGGACACCGTGCCTTGATCCAACAGATTTATTATATTGTGCAGCAATAAACCACAAAAACCTAATAAGAACAGACACATGCTACTACATTTAAGGATATTTGGCTGAAGGTCATCTGAGCAGATTACTGTTGGAGTAAAATTCAAGAACTGTGTTGATGTCTTATTACCATAGAATATGAACATACGTCCTGGAAAGAGAAGAACAAGACATCAGAATTTCTAGGTCATCTAATTGCATTGAACTACTTGTGCTTTAATTCCCTAACAAATTTTCTACCTTTCCTTAAAACCACTTTTAAGAACAAAATACAGTTTACATGGTTTATCTCACCAAGACATTCACAGTTCAAAATGCAGTGATTTAACCAAGCCATTCCATTAGATCTCTCCTACAGTAGTGGTCACACAGGCAGTTAAATCATCAGCGGAAGTTTTCAATTGCTGGAAAATTTTGTTAAGATGCTACTATGGCACCAAGAGTTTTACAGAAAGGGAGAAGCAAGCAATTCTATTGCTAGCCTGTATTCAAATCCCATCTCTTTTCTAGATGGTTCCAGTATCTTGTGCATTCAATCTGATCTGTCTAGTGTCTTATATCATTACAATAAACTATACTGCAAGATATAAATTTTGAGCAGAATGGTTCTTTATAAACCTGGCTGCACCAGCCATACAATCAGGTAGCAAGAGCTGGAGCTTAACACTCCTATTTATATCAGCTACCAAAACAATCAAAAAATTCAAAGAAACAAGAACCCACACAAAAGCCACAGATGCACAACAGTGGGAGTTGTAAAAACGTTTATGCCTATAAAGCTACTTCTCTCTTCAGCAGCTGAAAAGGGAGTCCTGTCTAGAATATCATGCTGGCATTGTGACTGATAATGCAACAGCCAACCACGACACAACAGATCTTACCCAGGTTCTGTCGAAATTCAGACTTCAAGCCAATTTGTAGCAACTGATTTTCAAATAAGACTCCATTATTTTTACACACAAACCTAGGGGAAGAGAGGGAAAACATGTTTTAAATTGAGCCACATTAAACAATATTTAGAACCACAAAATTCAGGGTTTACACAGAAGATGAAGATTGTGGTTAACCTAGAATGCATCAATCTGTGAGAGAGGCCTTTGCAGAAAACTGCAGAGTTAGAAAAGACACTTTCACAACCAGAACCACCACTTGTAGAACACTAAAAGAACTGACACTTTTATTTGATAGGATGTCTGAGAAACTATGAAGGAAACCACAATATGCTATATACACACACACTGTCTAATAAAGGACCAGGCAACAGATTAGGATTTTTCTTATCAGTCTTGAGGACTTCTGAAACTCATTAGGTTGGTGCACAATTGCAAAGTTTGAAGCTTTGACTACTTAAACCTGAAAGAAAAAAACCCTCCTTATCAATTCTGTATCACCTAAGCCAACTGAGAGATGTACTTTTTCCATTTTGAGAGAGGAAGCCCATTCTCCAGTGATCTCAGTCCTTTCTATCACCCTTCATTTAAAAGTAGAAGAGGTGGTCAGCAAACATCTGCCTTTTGCATACAAGGCACTTAAAACACACTCACAAATATCAGTACTTTTGACAAGTACTCTGTTTTTTATTTATTTCCAAATAGTTGCAGAAACTTAAGACACAACTGGCATTGCCTCATTTTAGAGCAGTGTGTGATAGCACTGACTTGTAAAGGCAACTCTAACCTGTGTATTCATGAGCCTGTCACAAAATCCACAGCATCCACAGAGGTGTTCTAGTCACAAGTCTGACAGTACATGTTTCTCTAGTTTTGCTGGTATTAAGTTAATGAACAATATAGTTTCGCTTTTTAACTCTAATCTGGAAATTGAATACTTTGCCCAGCCTTGCAAGGTTTTAGTATTGCTTACTTGTGAAAAAGCTCATCAGCATCATGCACAGTATCAGCTGGTTCCTCAGAAACTACCTCAGATGAAGCCAGGTCAGGGCTAGTTCAGGCAGCACAAAGGAAGAAAGGCAGTAGCGACAGAGACAGCAGGAGTTAGTAAAGACAGCTTAGAGCTTAGTTACTTCTTTTACCTCCTTCCTCAAAAACGGCACTGCTGAGCTTAATGCACGAGAAATTGATTAGCTGCCCTAGCTCAGTACCCTAGAAAGGTTCTAGGCATTAGGCAATGTTTTCCCCCACTTCTCTCCCCCATCCCACCCCAACTATTAGAAAACAGCAATTCTTCACGAAGACTGCTGAAGGTGTTCAGTAAATGTAAACCTCTTAGAGAACCAAGTCCTTTTAGGTGTTTAACTGTGACAGCAAAAGTGTTTAAGTTCAAAATCAAAAAGGTAGCTGCATATTAACTACTACAAAGGTGTGTTTAAAAGCAGAGGCCTCATCAACCTTGGCGACCCTTCTAATGATAGGTGCACAATCAGTTCCTAAAAACATACAAGTATTAAGCATAGGCAAGAGTACACAGGCACACAGAGAATGACTTACCCAAGCAACAGATTAGAAACAAAAGTGACAACAGCACTAAAAAGAGGCAGGAGACTGTAAAAAGCAACTTCTCAGTATAATTAGAGAAGCATTTCATCATCTACAGACAGACCAAGGAGTTGGGCATTGCTATACTTTCTTCTGCAGAAATAAAAACTCTTTTTAAGTAACATCTGCTTATGAAGCTACTAGCATTGGTTCCTTTACTTACCCCCTTTAAAAAAAAAACAAAAGCAAAAAGCATGAACAAGCTTGTGCAGCTTCCTAAAGTCCTGGTTTTGTGTTGTATGATCAAGTATCACTTCTGACTTTCCAGGAGAAACACAGTATCAAGTATTAATCACTGCAAACCTGCAACAATGCATTGCCTGGAATAAAATTTTGATGAAAGTGTCAATGATCCAGGCAGATCAGTTTCCCTAATTATGTCTTTTATATTAAGATGCATAGAAAATGTGTTGTGCCAACATTCAAAATTTAGTCCTTGACAACAGTAACACGTTCTTGTTGGCAGGACAGCTGATTTTAAAGACATTCTGTGATTTTATGTCATTCATTCCCAAAAATTTAGCCAAATAACATTTGAGAGCAGGCAGGGGCTTTTACTACTAATGCGGTTAATAACACATTGTACACTACACTTGCTAATGCAACTGTAGTATCAAATCCCCTTTGAAAAAAAAAGAAAAAGAAAAAAGAAAACCACTTGTTCTTTATCCCCATTTTTACACCCCTTTGTCAGACAGTAGCAGAACAACTGAAGTGTAGCATTAAAATCTAGGGATCAGTATCTCTGGATACAATCCATCTCTCTCTGTTTCAATAGCAGCTTGCCATAAGAGGAGAGACAAGAATACTTTATGAAAAGAAAACAGGAACAAATGTATTTAGATCAGGACAGATAATCCCCACTTCAAGATGTATGGAGATGTACAAGCAGCTTAATTTAATGAAACAAAACCAGCATGAAAAACCAGACACTACTGTATGGCAATTATCCTCAGGTTGAGTACTACAGGCTCAGTTTTTCCATTATAAGAGAGATAGAAGAGAGATTCAATAAAGCACATCCAGCAGAGTGTCCAAGAACATTCCTCTTGCTGCAAAAACGCCACCCAGGAATACACTCAATATGCTGGAACAAAACCAGAAGTTATGTTTTTCCTTCAATCCTGTTTTAACAGACAAATTCTCCTTCAAATTCCTTTCAGGGTGACTTAATTACCTCGCAAAGTTGTCATCAGAACCAGGAGCAAGAGGTGCAACTGCAGGAGCTGTATCTGAAAATACATCCACGAGCAGGCTACCATTAGTGGAAGATGGGGGAGCTGGATTGGTGACAGGGGCAGCACTCAGACCCAGCAGATCCGCCGATGGAGAAGGAGTAGACTAAGGAAGACAAGACACTTTGGTGTTACACTGCAACAAAACTACAACAAAGCTGTCTCGTTTGCATAGACAACTAAGGTATGGTAAAGTGCCTCTCCCCACCCCAAATCAAGGTTTGAATGACTGTAAAATGGTTCACAAACGCAGCAGTTACCCTGCTGAATTTCAACTTAAGGTCATTTACAGATGTGGTTTTCTTTTTTTCCTTTGAAGAGAGTTATGTCCATCTAACTGTTAAATAAAACAAAACCAAAATTCATCTATCTAAAATCTGGTTCTGCAAAAGAAAGATGACAAAGATGACAGCTTTTCCTCCCTCTTTTCCCATCAGTTTCAAGGCAAAGTAAGTACTGTAAGGAATAAAATTCATGTGCTGCTTTTCTTTCATGAAGAATCCATCAAGAAAGCAAGTGGCTTTTACACAAACCTAAACCACAGGTCATCACAGCATCTTCAAAATTGACTGTCAGTTTCATCTTGGGTTTCTGAAGCCTAGCAAATCTTAGAAAGAATGTAAACCCAAACAGCAAAAAAAAGCAGAGCCTGTAGGCAGTTCAAGCTGCAAACACCAGAGGAAGAGATAAGATGTTTAAACTGTTTTTCCCTCAAACAGAACAAATCAAGCAGCCAGTACACAGAATCATGCAACGGAGGCTGCGTATGTGTGCCCAAGTCGCATGCAAGAACAAAGCATAGACTGTTAACCAAAATGGTCATGTATTAGACATTAGCAGCTTCCACTATGCCAGATTTGAGGATGACTCATGAGATGTGTCTGGATCAATCTGAAATCTTGTTTTTGTAAGCCAACTCCAAGTTATCATATATTCCATATAATATAATGAAAAGTTCCCTTGCAAAAGACTTTAAGCAGCCAATCATTATGACCTACTAGGAACAAAGGTTGGACCCGAAATTTCTAACATTTTTGGAATCTAAAGCAGATAAAGCCACTGGTGAAGGTAACACTATGCAGTCTGTTATATGGCTGCAACCCATAACATGATGCTCATAAAGCATAATGCAGTATTAACTGCC
This sequence comes from Cyanistes caeruleus, assembly GCF_971803275.1. Taxonomy (NCBI): domain Eukaryota; kingdom Metazoa; phylum Chordata; class Aves; order Passeriformes; family Paridae; genus Cyanistes; species Cyanistes caeruleus. The sequence continues at coordinate 23,294,296 of NC_141706.1, forward strand.
AGTCACCTCAATTTGGTATTCAAAAAAAATTTTGCAACTTCTCTGCTGGAAAGAGATTTCTGTCCAGTCAAAACTGTTGCACTTGGAGTAGCTACTCTTATACACTGCAGTGTATAGTAGTAAATTATTATGCTTTAACGAACTGGGCAGGGAGCATGCTGCAGTATTTCCTTCTCTAGGTAATCTTCTACAGCATCTTAAATCTAATAACAAGTTATTCTAGGCATTAAAACCAGAAAGAAGTATTACATTATGGGAAGAAATAACTACCAGTTTACTGACAATAAAATGAGAAGCTTCAGCTCAGAAGGAAAAAAAACCATGTGGACTTGTCTAGCATAACTGAACTCAAATAGTACTATCAAATAAAAAGTAACAACTTTATACTCATTTAAGGACATTGCAGTGAAGGAAAGTGTTGTCCACTTCTATTAAAAACAATAACCCAAACCAAGATGCAAAATGACATGTCAGACAAAGCAGAAAAAACAACTGATACTCTGAAATTCAAGTTAACTATTTGAAATATGTTAATTTTATAACCTCACCCTCCATGCACTTTCACCAACAAGGAAATCCACATTTCTAAAGTGAACACCAATTATTTTCCAAATAACAATGTACAAGGGATTTTTTTTTAGGCTGTAGACAGTTTATCTCCACTTACATAAGATTTCCAAAGGAAAATTGCATCCAAGCATGCAGTGAGGGGAAAGCAGCTGTATGTCCCCTGCTTTATAGCAAACACCCACAGCCTTAAGTTTTATATGAAAGGTTTTAAATCCCCAAAAAAGCCACTTTAAGAAACCAGTTTTTTCTCACTTGCATACCGTCTAAATTAGTGAAATAACAGCTTTTAAACTCACACCATCAGTGGCACAGGCAGGTTCAGCACTTCCATTCATATCAGAGCTCCTCTCCCTTTTGATCTCTTCCAGGTCAGTAACTGTGCCTGGGCCTTTCTTCTTCTTCAGTTTAGCCAAAATAGAAGATTCCCTCTCTGGAAAGGGAGGCATTTCTTCCAACACGGTAGCCTTACCATAGCGAAAAAAAAAAAGTATTAGTAAAACTTCAGATAAAAAGCCAAACCAGCCTCTGAGCCTTTGAAGAGAACACACCCTTATAGATTGCATAAAGCAGAAGTAGTTACCCACACAGAAAATTATTATGCAGTTTTGTAGTGAGGGATTGATCTCTTTTTTAAAATAAAAATTTCTTTAAAACTTTCTGAAGTCTTTCCAAAGCACTTGGTTAAGAAAACAGGAGCATATCGCTTCTCTGAAACACTGATATTAAAAAAAAGAAAATTTAAATAATGAGATCATAGCAGACCTAAGGGTCCTTAAGTCAGGCATACCTAGACTTAAACCATAGAGAATACTCAAGTTTCTACTCAGACCTAAGCATTTATTAGATGTCAAAACCGAATGTACAGTGCTCTGCTCAGACCTGAAAGGTTAAATCACTGAACTTCAAGAGAAGAAAAATTACATTTTTCCTTCCCACCCTAAATTAAGTCCTCAAAAGAAAGCCCCAGCCTTTTGGTATCTAAATCCTCTAGGACCCTATATTATGCCAGCTTTCCCTGGCTTCTCTGCTCTAGATTAGCATGTCTCAATGGTCCTATGTCCCACTACAGCAATAACATGTTGGAAATTAGCTCTAAATTACAGATTACTACAGCAGAATTAAGGAGACTAAAAGAACCAGCATCCACATTGTAATCCTTAATCCTGCACTGAGATTTCTGAGCAATCAGGTAAGGTTTAGTTGAGTTTCACATGCTGACAGCAGAGTATTACATAATGAAGAAAATAAACCTTTATACCTACCAATATATCAGTACTAGCAATAGTACTGAGCCTCAAATACTCAACAGCTCTCTGCTGCAGTTCAACATCAGCATTCTTTAGCTGACTATCACTGCGCAGCACATCTTGAATTGTAGTTTTGATTTCTGGAAACAGGTTCACAAACTTGATGTAGGTAGACAGAAGCAGAGCTCGGGTAGGAACACTACACAGATGAAACTTGGAATGTAGCAAGTTGAACTGGATGAGGGGACTTAAAATATGGAAAAAAAAGAGTTTGTTCAGTTTTTGTAGATATGATAATCCTTATTATTGCATTACTAGCAAGAGCTGAATGATTTGTTAACTAGCCTTTAAGAATGCTAGGAATTAAATTCTTTATAGAAAGCATTACTCCTTCAATTCAGTATTTTAGAAGGTGTTTTACCTTGATCTTGGATCACCTGCTATCAGATTTCCAAATTCTCCCAAGATGTAGCCACCTACTTTTACAAGATTCTCGTGACATGCTGGAGCTTGAAGGGCCTGTAACACATTAATAATCATTGATAGGCAATGTATGAAAAAAAATCTCTTCTGTCACTTCCATTCCCAGTTTTCTCATCTACTTTCCTGCAAGAGCAGACCATGGATCTAGGCACTACAGAGAACTTATGAGAAAAATATGATGGTTGGTATAATTTCACAGAAGACTCTAGTGTGAGTATTACTTGCTTAAGAGCACACCTAGCAGCACTGTGGACTTCTGACAACAGACAGAGCTCCTTAAGTTTTGCCTGTTACATCATGTGGTGCTTCCTTAATTCTTAGCTCATTTTGGATGGGAATTGAAACAGTTACTCTCACCTCAAAAACAGTCTTTGCTGCATATCCTTGCACATCATCCCTGTTGATGACAATCTGAATAACTCGGTACCACACTTCTTCACTGACATAGTCACCAGCAATGCGAATCAGATTCAGGATTGTATCCACATACCAGGTGTAATCCACTGCATACTTCTCAGCTAGAATTGCAACCTTCAGAACCTGAGCACACAAAAGAGGATACAGAAAATTGGCTAGCTCTGACTATGGGTTGTAGACACCTGGTGATGCCCCACACTGGCCCAGAAGCCTCAGCTTCAGATGCATGAGCTTGTTCACTTGTTCCCACAGCCAAGGTGAAAGGTGAACATTGAAATGCTGTGTCAGAATACAGTAGTTGCCAGGTACATATTCCTTTCCCCATAATGCATTCAAAGTATGTTGTATCTTAGTGGCTTTCCAATTGTGTACCTAAGTGATCAAGAGCAATTTATAGAACATTTTTTGTTTGCTATAAAAACACCATCTAAACTACCACTGAGACAGGATCAAATAGGAAATTGGAAACCTCTCTAAAAAAGGCCAAAGGAAACTCAAGATAGCAGAGGCAAATAGTCACCAAGGCACAGCCCACTTTTTCAGGCTATACTCAGCTTCCTGCATCCTGAAGCAAACAGTCAGCTTCAGGGGAGACCCCGCATAATTTACTATCAGTTGCCTTTACTACTCCTAAAAGAACAGGTCAATAAAAGGGAACAGAATTAAATTCTCACTATCTGCCAAGTCAGGGGACACTGCCAACAGCAACCAGACAGCACAAGAGGTAAATCAACTAACACTGTATTCCACACTCACTTCTCCAACCAAGGGACTTCAGCACCTAACTAAGCTAAATAACTACTGTAAGTAAATGTTTTGTTTACCATCCCAAAAAGGTTTGAGTATTTCAACTTTTATCCTACTGGTAGAAAGGAGACAGATATCAGACCTCCTAGCTGATTATAAGTTAGTGATTTTGTGAACCCTTAGACTGAACATTCTCAGAGCATACAAAACTCTACCTACAAACAAGCATTTACCACTAATTTTTGAAGCTCTTCAACAAATGACTAGAGTAGGACTTAACCCTCAGAGGTACAGAATGTGTTGGCTCACATATAAAATTCACTTTGCTTTCTATATGCACTGTCTCAGGATCAAAATCAGCTTTTAAAATTCTTAACTTTCCAAGATTCCCCCTTGCCTCCTGGATTAGTTTAACCTAAATTTTTTGCTATTAGACTACAAAGTTAGGAGTTTTTTGTTTGTTTTAGTAGTTTTGTCTGAGTTTTTTTTAAGCCACCATGAAAAGCAATCACAGACTATGCAGCATCCCAATCAATAAATGATACTTATGGTACCAAATCCAGCTATGAAACAAATATTTAAGAAAAACACCAATAGCTTACAATTTCTTCTCTAATGGAATAATCAGCAGTCTCCAGGTAATTGAGCATTTCAGCCACAATCTGCTGGGCATTGCTTCGGTCACACATTGCATACAGGAGATCAACAGCTCTTTGTCGTACACTTACATCTCTTTCAGTCTGCAAAAAAACAGAGTCAAAGATCAAGATGATTCCATCTTTGATTTCAGTACAAGCAACTTAAGAGATGAAACTTAGTATAATACAGTCAAATTAAAATAAATTAATTTTTGAGATGCAGAATGAGCTCAGATATACCCTTTATATAAGCTGTGACTTTCCTATGCTATTTCTCACTTTCAGTCACCTAGGAAGAGGTCAGTGGAGACTCAGCTTCCTACTTTTAAATACTATCACAAAAATTCAAATAATCAGGTTTTGTTTCTGCAGCATACTTATTCAAATCAGTGCAGGTGCTGAAAGAATGGAGTTTGTACAGAACACTTCAGTAATACACTGAACTGAGTAGGGTGACTGAATCTGTGGTCCATTATGCACTGAGTAACTGGTACCAGCGGCCATAAATGCACCATAACTGGCTGAAATTGTTAAATTGTTACCAGTCCAAGGAGCATTTAGCTAACTGCAGGTTTAGTGTTGGGCATGCCTTGTAACAACTGAAGTCCAGCTAGAACAAATACATACTTTGAACTCAGACAAATGTATAAATATGCCACAGCACAAACTTGGAGGAAAATAAAGCATTTAAACTTTCAAGTGTGCAAGTAAATTTACATGCAAATCAGTCTTACTCTTTTGACTTCTTCTTTGTCACATAAACATGGCCTGGGAACGTGTCTTTCTGGTTTCTGGTCTTTTACAATTCTGCAGCGCAAGCTGATCTGCTCTACCACTCCCCATAAGCTACTACAGTGAAGGAACAGTGCCCACTACCAGCAAGACAGTAATAAACTGTCTTCCCAGCATTCTCAATTTTGAAATTGCACATTTTTAAACAATTATTCCTCTTTAGCCTTCACTTGAGCAGATACCAGTGTTACAGGGGACACAGCTGTAGGTATCAGATTCACCACCAAGATGCAGAAATCAACAAAATCTGACCTCTGTAACTGCCAGCACAGCAAGATTTTGCTGGACTGAGGTAAAAAACTGAAGCAGACTTCAAAGAATAACCTATTTGGTCCCTAAGTATTATTAACTTAATTGGGGACAGGGAGCTTGGGGCAGTAGGGGAGAGGGCATTGAGGCAGGGGAGAAGACAGAACTCAAAAACAGACCACACACTTCAATATTTACCTTCAATGCATTGATAACTGTTTCTATGTGTGTTTTCACAGCCTCATGTGAGAATTCAGAGCTGGCAAGCGTGCACATGCTTTCCAGTGCTAGGTAACGCAAATTAGTTTCTCGGTGCTGCAAGAACTGACCTAGCTGGTTACAGGCACGGACTAGTAGGTTTGGCTCACTGCACAGAACAGAAGAGAAAGTGAAAGGGTTAAAAGCAATAGGTTTGAGAACACTCAATTCAGAATACTATTTCTGCAGTGGAAAATTCTTAAAATGCCTTAAAGTGTCTGCTAGAATGCTTTGCTAGTGAAATGCTAATTCAGATACTGTGAGCAAATAATCTCTGTTGGATTAGAGCAGTGGGGTCAATACAAAACATCAAATACAGAAGCAGCAAAACCCAAAGCTACACAGATCATTAATACCGTTCAGTTACACTGATGCGGTTGTGGTCCAATCCAAAAAGCAACTTCGTATTCTTTTCCCCTCCACGCCCTTCCCGATCTGGTTTAAGACAAAGCCCCAGCTTTTCACTTCAGAAACCCCTCTGATAAAGAAGTGTTGTCCCAGCTCACCTGTCATGATGTATAATTAAGCTTATTGCCTCAAACAGGACAGCATTCTTCGCATTTGAGTGCTGCACTTTCTTTGACTTTGGTGGCTCCTGTGCTTTGTTGAGGATGGTTTCCAGGCATTCTGTCAGACGGCCACGTACCGCGGGGTCTTCTGGAGAAGACAGAGCCATTGGACAACTTCATTTTGCTCCAAACCCTAACCCCTACTAACCCCTGGCTAAATCAAAATTAACTAAACTATTCAGAGACATTAAAGACATTCACACTCCCCAATACACACAGGAAAAGAATTCCAAGCCACTGTCCTTCTGGGTGAGAACAAAAGCCAAGCACAATCTGCACTACAAGACACTTCAAGGCTTTAATATAGTTGATAATATTAATGACTGGTTAAAATGGCAGCTGCCAAGGATTTGTAAGATGCACACTGGTTAGACATTTTGTTAAAATTAAACACAACATAATTCAAAAGGCCAAGTAGCTTAAAGCTACCAGAAACACTCAGAAGTACAAACTTCAGTATCTTTGCCTTAAGACAATGTGCTTGCACTCTAAGCTACAGTAACACTGCAGTGCAGTAGCATTTTGGAACCAGTGTATTGCAGAAGAGAGATGACCAATGCTGTGATTTGTGCATTACCTGGAGGTGGATAGCACTGTAACAGCCTTAGAAGCTTCACAGATAGCCAGGGAGCAGGAACAAAGTAGTATGTATAATCCTGAAGGTCTGTTGATGCAGAAGTTACAATCTGCAAAACAAACAGCCAGCACATCAGCTGCTGAAGTTAACTGATTCACAATCATGAAAAGGTCCCAAAGAACACTGTAGGTCACCTCCAACAGAAGCTTAAAAAACTGTGTCACTAGCAATGTCTAGTTCAGTAGATAATTAGGTGCAAGCTGCCATACTAAGAGTATACCACAGTAAATGGTAGTATGGGAAATCCAGTTTTGCAGATACAGTAGTCTAGGAAGTCTCTTCTGAAAGACTACTTGCTTTTTTAAAGAATGAAGACAACCATCTTTTAACATCAAAATGTTTAACCAGTAGCTTGACTTTCTCTGTTCAGAAATAGATTCAGCCAATAATCTGGTGGCTGCTGATAGGTGAGCCTGCAATTCAAGCACAAGATGCTATGGTAGACTGATCTAGAGCAGAAGGACCAACACCTTCAGTAATATCCATACAGCAAAGCAGAAGAGATAACATTCACAGAAGAGGTTTATATGCATAATGAAATGTGATATGGATTAGATTAGATTATCCCTCTTCATAGGGATCTTCTTTTACCCCTTTTACTCTAGGGAAACCATGGGTCTGGCACTAGCTTTGCTCAAAATAATTCTACCTAATTCTTACTACTCCATTACAGAACAGACCCTTCACTTCTCTCAGCACTCCCTTGCTTTTAAATATCAGAAAAAATCTTCATATTTGAAAAGAAAGTGTGACCTGCAAGAAATTTGGGTATAAAACTGCATAAAATTGGGTGTAAAATACATTTGTGAAGTAGTAGCATCCCTAGTCTTGCACACCCTTCCAAAAGGAGGGGGAAAACAAAATCAAACAGAACAGTGACATCAGTTTTCCTGCATGGAAATGCTGACTTACAGACATGTCCCTCCACTCCTCCCTGCCCCAGCTTAGCCCCCTACATCACTTACATTTATCAGATGCTTCTGATTATTAACTTAGCAGCAGCTCAAAAGAAGGAACAGGAAGGCAATTCATCTTGTAAGAAGCTTAGATAAAGTTAAAGCTACAGTCTGTATATTTGAGGGGTTTGTGTGAAGTCTATAGAATCAGTCTTTCATCCAACTATTCTTTGGTATTACAGTAACAAAGTGAGGATTACTACCTGGAGCACAGCAGAGATTAAACCAAGAAAGTTTGGGCAAGCCAATACAGCCTTCTATCCTGGGAAGCAGCAAGCATTTAAAGAGGTTACCTGAAGCACACACATGAAGTGACACTGAATCATCTTCACATTTAATGGTACAGTAAACTAATCTGAGCCTAGAAAGCTGAACAGGAAGCTAAACTGATCTAGAAAGCTGAGCAAATTAATCAACAGTGAAGTATTATCAGGGTCATCATTGGACTCACTCTGCTTAATCTAGACACTGCCAAGGAGACTGAAGTCTTAAACTCTTCCGGGTTCTTCTGTGCCAAAGTGGTGATCAGACTTGTAGCTGCAGTAACCACACCCTAGGAAAAAACAAAACAAAACACAAAAAAAACCCCCACGTTCAGTTTTGTATCAGTTTACAATGCTGCCTGTTAACACCTGGTTCTTAATATACAAAAAGAAAAAATAAATTTTCCCCATTACAAAGCTCTAAACTAATAAACCTTTTCTTTGGCTAGCAGCTAGACTAATTACACACCTGCAGAATCAAACAGAATTTTCAACAACATGATACTGCCATGCTTGCAGAGCATTTTATGCTACTTTTTGTATTAGCTTTGTCTCATGTTTGGATAGTACATCTAAAATAAAAGAGCTGTATTAAAATGAAGTCTGGACACAAATTGTCTTATTCTACAAGAGAAGCATAAGCACAAGAAATTCAATGCAGCAGATCATCCAGGAAAGAATTCTTACAACCCAACATGAGGAGAGGGCTTTGTATAACAACCACTGGATATTACTACTGCAGACTAAAGTGCTCCTTACTGTTGAAGCACAGTATTATTAGCCTTATTTTCATTAAATAATTGGACTGCGGAAAAAAAAACAGAATCTACTTTCTAAAGTAATACGATTTTTTAAGCATCAAAGTAAGAATGCCATGGACATGAACATAGGACAAAGTTAAGCAAATCACAAATCAAGTCTTGAATTTTTAGTGCAGATCTAATCTTAAAAGGCCTAGGAAAATTCATATTACACCAATGAAATGTGACTTAGTGTAACAAGGCACAAGATTAATTTATTTACAGCCAGAGGAAAATAAGAACTTGTACATACCATTCTTCTATCTACAGTGAAAAGGTAAACAAAGCTTTATTAAAAATTAATATGTACAGCAACTAAAAAAGGACAACTCCCTCCGTTTTCTTCCCAAAGCCTGAAGACAACAGCAAGCCACTTGCTTGGAAGACTCAAGAAGAAATAAATTGTGTATTTAAAAGCAGAAGTCACATCATTCCCTATACACACTAGACCCAAGAAGCATAATGAAGCTGATTTACCAAGTGCTGGTCATTGAGGAGATGAACCACTCGAGATGTCCAGTCTCCCATGGGAACAAGGTCAGGAGAAGTTCTGTATAAACGCAGCAAGCATAAAGCAGCACTTTGCTTCACACTATCCATAGTGTCCCTGCAAGACATACATACTGATTTAAATACAGAGGTTAAGGCACAGCAATATGTGCAGAACAGCTTTATGCCAGATTTCACACTGACTCAGCATCCCTGGCCAGGCTTTATCTTTTCAACAGTTCACTGAAGTCTTCTTATGCTGAAGTATTTGTTCTTCTTAATTTTTCCAGTAAGTTTAATTAGTCAAGTTTTCAACTATTATAGAGGCTACTAGACATATGTAATGATTCTTTAAAACTTGGTATGAAATTTCACATCTTTTTCTGAGAACTGAAAGTTCATCTCATCTGATCACAAGAACAAGGTTCTTCCAGGCTGATTGAAATCAGACAGTTCAGATACATTACCTTATCAATGTGACCAAAGCTCAATCTCCTGATAGGCCCTGCATGTCAGATAGAAATCATGAACTACTCAACAGCTTCAGCACCTACCACTAGAATCTAAGGTGGCTGTCACCAAGCACACAACCCACAAATCCATTCACCTTGCGATCCCTGCTGCTGGCAAAGAAATGGACTATTTTAAGAGTGGCATGCAACTATTCTAGTTCAGTGAACTCCTTTTCACAAAGTAGTTGATTAAGCATTGTGTGGGATGCATAGACAACAGCTATAAAATGTACAGAGCACTACCAGTAAAAGTTTTAAGAGCTTATAACGTGCAATCTTGGTTAAATGTTCTGAAACCTCTATACCCCCAGTAGAAGTTCAGCCCAGCTATTCTTCATTACTTTATCGGTTTTCCATGAGATCAAGTTGTACCTCAGTTAAAAACCACAAAACAAAACCACTAACCTATTCCTCCCCGTCTCTCATTTAAGTTTAAGCCAAGAGAGCTACACTGAATTTGCAAATGTAACTGACAATGCTCAGTTCTGCCCAGGTCATTTAGACAGGACAGGCACACCAATGTATTTCAATATATATTATCTTAGAAATGCAGAAAGAATGAGACCCTAAAGAGTGATCTCAGAAAACATAAACACACCTTGAAATTTAAGCAAGTCTGACCTGAAGGTGCTGCGCTCTGTCTGTGGTTAGTGACACCCAGTGAGATTTTTGGAATTTTTTAAGGTTATCTTATTAAAACCCCATGACTCATCACTGCAGTATTGTCTCCACTGTGCTACATGGAGAGCAGCACCTGGCAAAGGCAGTGGCCTGACATTTAGAGTATTAATAGAGTTTTTACACCACATGTCAATTTTATATTAATGCAAGACAGCAACTTGATATAAAAAGACTCATGCATATTCTGAAACATTTCATATCCATAAGAGTTTAAATGCACTGTTTGCTCTCAGACATTTTAAGTCTCAAAATAAATTAGCCCTACAATCAGAGGTCAAACTTTACACTGACTTAACTATAGTTTCAGACATTTGCCAGATCTGTTTAGAAACTTTCAGCTATACCAAAGTGAGGAAGTTTGTGGTGACTATTTGCCATTTACACAAATTGTTCTGTACATGGCTAGTAGAGGAAGTAAGAAAACTCACAAATCACAAATCTGTATTATCGTGCTCCTTATGAAGTCAGTACATTTACATTTACATAAGAACTTCAGTTTACAACAAAATTTGTAGTATAAACATCTACTGAGATTCATTTATTTCTTTTTTCATCAGGAGAGGTAAGAAAAGTAAAACAAATGCATTTCAGGAGTATGCAGTACCACAGATTAATCCAAAACAAAAATCAGATCACAACAAGGCTGTAAAAACCTATTCAAGATGCTGAAAGTCTTTATTTCCATGGAATCTTACACTCCTACAAGCACCTCCACGCTCAGGCAAGAGAAAGCACCTTCAGCTATTGGAACTGTCACTATACTGCAAGCCTAGGGCTGTGTGTCCCATGCACAGACTAAAGTGCTGCAATGGAACCAAGCTGCTGAAAAGTTTATTGATGGTGTATTTGAAAGAGGCGTGTCATACCTACCCAGCCACAAGAATTTTGGGAATTTCTCCAGCAAATGCTTCTGCCATCTCCCGGCTGCCTACGTTGGCAATGCAGTGCAGAGCAAGGCCCATGAAGGTGGGGTTCCGGCTGGCCAGGTCATTCTTGATGGCATTGTTTATCAGGCGAATGAGCTCGCTGTTGGAGTTCACCAGCACAGAGATGAACAGATAGCCCTGTGAGTCACAACATGGAAAATCTATTTTACCTGACTTCATTCATTGTGGCATTAACAGGAAACATGACTTCTTTGACACATACACTTTTCTCCAGTAGCATATGGGCAGAAATGGGTATTTAAACAGAGCAAAGGCTAGAAAGATTAAGTGAATTAAACAAAAATGAGAAAGTTCAGTGTTACCCTAATTATCTGGTTTTAAGTATTTTCTCAGCCTATTCTGGCATATACTCAAAAGATAAGTTTTAGATTAATGGGGACCAATCAAGATTTTGGCTTATTGTTCAAATACTAGTAAGTTACATGCACCTGATAAACTCAACCTTACCTAGGGAGATGGAAAGATACGTTCAGAAAATTAAAAGGTTACTTACCGTTTAATGCAAGACCTGAGGCAGTTGCTTAACATGAGTAATAATTTTATGCAGGACACACATTTTTTACAACTAGTTCAAAACTAGTTCAAGATTTCAGAGAGCCAAAATAATGCTTTATGCCAGGGCAGGGGGAATGAAGCAAAATTCTTTACAGACTCCACAGTTGAGGGAGGGTATTAGACAGACCAGCCTATCTTTTATAGAGCCCAAGTTACTCACTATTTGTTTCTCTGTATATCTATTGGAACTGAGCAGGTTTACAGCTTCCATGTGACCAAAGTCAATGTCATGTCCCAGCAGAAAGATGAAGAGCAGTTTGCAGACATATTTTTTCTTACTGTAACCATCCAGAGCCTTGTCACCTGAAAAGCAAGGAAACAAACAACAATTAAGTAAGTCTGTGTTAAACTTTTACCTGGTTACCTAGTGGTAATTCCATCTACCATTATCTATATGCTAAAGGATGGTGATGAAAGGATGGTTAGGAAATAATGCTACCATCTAGTCCTTGAAGTATCCTGCAGTGTCCTTAGAGACCGTTCTTACTAAGAGGCACCACATCCATGTTCGCTCCATTTTGATTTTCCCACTTCAGTTAAGAGCGTTTATGTCTTCCATGCACATTCTCCTCTTAAACCAATTATCAAACCTTTATTTCAGTAAAAGTGTTAACATACTTTTCCAAGTGCACCACTGTGTAGAACTCAGCAGCAATAAAAATACCCCGCCAGCAAGTTGTTTTAGAAAGATCAGGTGACAGTGGTCTATCCCAAAGACTCAAAGAAACACATGAAATGAGATTACCATGAGATCTTTGAAATTTTTATAAAATGAAAGTATTCACAAGTGTTCCAGTTTTAGAAGAAAAATGCACCATAAATAGGTTTGGCCATATGTTGCAGTACTGATTTTAGAATCTTGCAAAAACAACATGGAGCAGTGCAGCTTCCAGTTCATCCCAAGACCATTGCTTTTCCTGAAGGGGAGAGCTACATATCAACATTACCCTTTCTGTGTTACATTCTCTCTGTACCTCAAATCAGGAAATAAAAGGGTATCCAGTAAATCAGGCATGACTGACTGCTGGCTAGTTAGTCAGGGTAGCGAAATTCTAATATATACTCCTGACTAAAAGGCTATAAGCTCCTTCTCCTCAGCATTCTGGGCCCAAAACTGATCTGTCACATCAAGTGTGTATTCCTTAATATGGGCAAGTTCATCCAGAACAGCACTCAGAACAGCATACACTAAAGCTTCAGTAAGATATCCCTTACTCACTGCCCTAAAAAACTCTAAGTTGCCTTTTTATTTTATATTTAGCTGCCTATTACATAAATCTGAAGTTGAAAAAGAATCTTAATAGTAGAGAGGTTGCTCTTTCTTCCTTCTCATGAACTGATACAGAGGCATATTAGATTTGCCAGGTCACATGAATCTACAGCTCTCATGGATTTCACACTACATTCACAGACCAGATAAAAACCAAGGAAACCTTACCACTATTAAACTTACAGTTAGTGAAGGAATGAGGACTGCCATCTCTGTGTGAAGACAAGTAACATCTCTGTGTGTAACACGTAACAACAGAAAGCATACTGGCCCACTGAAGTACACAATGCTGAAAGGTTATGTCTACAGGCTGCAATTATGCATTTTGGGTGCTGCCTTCTATTTCAACCCTAAAATATTCTTCTATTTAATCTTATTTCAACTGAGATAAATTTAAGCAAACCACTGCTATTTTAATGCAGACAATGATACCCTTCTAATTTGGGTTTTTTAGGTACCTGTTGATTTTTTTTTTCCACTGGCACAGACAGTGCATCAGCTGCCAACAAAAAGCTTCACCTTAAAGCTATCTTTATGTTCTGCAAAGAGGAGTCATCTTCAGGTCCATATTACAGAAGCCAATATATGTCACATTTTACTTCAATACAGGAAGCAGCACTACTGAAGATACCAATGGCAGTGAAATCCTGCTATACTGGATCCTGTCAACATCCTCTGACAAGAGCCAGCTCTGCAGAAAGCTGCCTGAAGATGTATTTTCTTCAAGCCACTTTTAGAGTTTGTTGCCATAAGGCTCTTTTCCTGCAGAGTCAGCAAACAAATGTAGGGAATTTCACCCTCCTAGACATTAGAACTACTATCAGAAGAACCAGAGTGAAACATCCAGTGGGAAGTATTTTTTTTTTTCCCTTCTCTGGAAGCAATATGACCGGAGGAAAGAGAAGATACTCAACCATGTCTGCCCAGCTGCTGTGACCTTCAAACTATGGCATAAGTAGCAATGGAATATTCTGCATAAATATTTTCAGCTATACTATTTTCCCAATAAAATGGCACTCAAGAGCAGAAGCTTCTTCCTATGCCACCATGGCAGGGAGATGCAGATCAAAGACACCTTTTCTTAGGAAAGGCAAGGAAAAAACCACAAAAACAAAACACAGGAAAACGCAGTGATAGCTTTAGTTTTCTAGTATTTTTTCAGCTGCTTAGGAAGTGTTTCTACTAACTCTTAAGATTTGATTTTAATTGGTCATCTACATGAGATCCAGAAGGAAAAAAAATAATGAGTGAATAAACCAGTGGGGCTTTACATAACCTAGCAACAGAAACCATTCCAACTCCTGACAAGCCAGCTATTCCAGGGGACTGATGAAAGGAATTGTGATGCTCAATACCATTAATGGATACTATTACAATTCACTAAATAAGCTGAATCCATTTTAGTCAGTCTAGCTCTAGTGGCCAAGCTCTACATAATTGTGGACTTACTATGGTATTGGATATCATAAATATCACTAGTTGCTTCTCTGAGATTCAGATACACCAAAAGACATCAGAAAGTAATTTTCACATGAACTTCACCACAAGTGAAGACACCCCAACCAGTGTCCAAGACAGAATTCCCAGCAGGCTAAGAGGCTGATCTGCAGCTGCCTGTTAGTATACAACCCAATAGCAATATACAAAAGTCAGAAGTATTAAATCTAATCTCTTATATTCTCAAATGACTGGTGTTGGCTTTGTGATACCAGAAGGGAAGAGGGAGTACAGAATGCTGCAACCAAACTGCTTAAAGAAGAACATAAGTGGATGAAAATATGTATACTTTGAACAACATCAGCTTTCACAACAAGCTATTTGTCAGTTTGGCAATTCCTTTTTTAGGTTTAGGACCCAACTATTTAAAACATTATATCTTTCCAAGATAAGAAAGATAAGAGCTCATATTAGCAAGTTCCTTGGATCTCACAGTACTTGAAGAATTTTTCATAGAAGCTATGCCATGCAATCAAGCACAAAACGTATCACCATCCTTTTAAGAAACAACTTCCTTCTCCACCATGTGGTATCAAAGAAAAATAGTGTAAAATTGGTACCTGAAACACCTTTTCCGAAGACAGAAAAAATGCTACGCTGAGTGCTTTCAAAAGCTCCTGTTCCTTGTAGACAGAACTGAAGGCTGTGTGACTGTTCTCAGGCAAGCTTATAAACTAGGCCAAGTTAAAGTTACTACAGTTCTTCTTCAAAGTCTTAGTAGTTTCCAGCAAAAACAGAATATTAGGGATTTAAAAAATTTTTGTTATTTAATTATCTAAGCAATTTGAAAAAAGAGCACTTCAGTCAAAGGTCTCACAATAGTTGTCTAACTCCAGCTGTGTTTTGAAGAAGTCTGTGACTCAGATTTTTATTGAAATTTTAACTATTCCTCTCCCTTCCATGTTGCATTTATGAAGAGTTCTGAAGGTTCTATTTTAAACATTAATAACAAGTCTCATTGCTTAAGTATGTGCCAAAATAGTACAGCTTCCCCCAGTCCCAAGCAAACATCCGAACAAGAGCAGAAGGAAATGTCACATGTTCTGTTATCTTTATTGCAATACACAATCATTTCTTTTAACTCAGCTCATTTACAAATGCTTTCAGGAACATTCGCAAGTGCTGCAAATCAAGTCAGCAGAAACAGGAAGGATTCACAACACATGTCAGCAGGTTTTGAGCCGAGTGGACATTTCAAAGTCTACTTGCTTTCCCTGAAAAATTTATGAGTTATTTTGCTAAGAAAGAAATTATTAACAGTTGATTAACAATAAGCATTATTAAGAAATAATTACTACTTCCAAAATTTCTGTGTATCACCTCCCTAGCATTTCAACACAGAAATTTGTTTTCATTTCTCATATATATTTTTCACACAGCCCTCTGAAAAGAAAGAAATAAGGCAAGAAAGTATTCTAAGACCCTTTGGTTCTCAGGCAGCAGCTTCCAGCTGTATTTTGGAACATTAAGTTAAAAAGTAGTACCTACTTTTCAATCTAACTCAGAGTACCTAAAAGCCAGTGTGCTGCACTGTTACTGAGCCTGCTTACCAGCGAGAGGGTCAGGAAAGCAGTTTAGTCCTTGGGATGTTCTCTGGGAGTAGATAAGGAAGTCTGACAAGTCTAATCTCACTAGCTCTCACATGGCTGATTGCTACCTTAGTATCTTAGCTTTTAAAACCACAGTAATGGATTTTGCAAAACAGAACGGACAACACTGTTTCCTTGCTTCCTTCCTACACTGACCTCTGTTCATGCAGTTGGCAGCAATCCAGGGATATACTGTATCAAAAGGCCACTACTACATTAGAGGCCAAGAAAAAAGAATTTGATTTTTATGCACATTTTATACACTTTGAGACAAGATCTGTATTTCTGTAGGAGTGACAGTCCAAGACCTCTACATCAAACACTGAGTACCTGTGACAAACCACCCATACAAATCCATACACTAGTATTTATTTTGAGATTTGCTCAAATATGGAAAACCAAGTCAGCAGAAGGGAAAAAAAAAAAAAAGGAAAAAAGAAACCACAGCTATTTGCAACAAAGTACAACATTGGGGCACTTCTGCACAAGCTGAAAAGAAGATACACAAGCATGTCTGAAATCTAGCAGCCAGTCTTGTAACACAAACCCTACTAAGCAATCAGAACAAAACTAAATTCTAAGGCCAGAGCAGGAAAAAAAAATAAGTCTGGATCAAGCAGAGAACACAGCTCCCCTGAGCATGGAAACAGCGTATAGATTTGTACTTCAGGAATTTGTACTTCAGGGCAGCTTCAGGAATACACAAATTCTGGTTTGAGAGATCAAAGTGATACAACAATTTAATAAACCTGTTATTTTTTCACTCCCAGAACAGCTACTGCTCTGACACTGAGACTTCCAATTTGATTCAAGCATAGGAGCAAAATCAGCTTACAGTCTGAACATGTAAAACAAAAGCTATAGCCTCTCTGCACACTTTACTCCTACAACTTCTCCTTTATCATACTGGTGTCGTTTCTCTCTACTACATTTTTCTTATCTCAGTTAATGCAGAAGCATTTAAAGCAACTGTCAAGGACACAGTGACCTCAGCAATGGAACTTCCTCATGCTTATACAAGAGACATGGTCACCTTAAGTACAGAGATTCTAAATTCCTGCTGAGCTTGCTGCACAAAAGCTGGGTCAGAACCCAAAGTCATAGCACAAGTTCCATCAGTTCACAGAAAGTACTGCTTGTCCAGAGATGCAAAACCTTATCCCAGCCTTGTTAAATACAAGGGTATTTTAAACACCAAGTTACCCAAACATAAAGCAGGTATCAGGCTTGACAGGTACTTGCAGGAGGTTCTGTCTACAGCAGTGTAAGAATACACCTTGGAAGCTACATGGCATGGGTGAATACATACTGCAACAGCATGTGCTGAAGCACACAATGGCCCAGAGGTAGACCAGACTCCTACACTAGTGTCAAGCAAGAACTTCTGACAAGAGGTCTTGTTTCTTGGAGCTTTCCCTGATTACAGCCATGCAGCCAGTCCAAAAGCTGCATCTTTGGCCAGGCAGGGCCAGTAACTCAGGGCACCAGTATTCACCACACTTATTTAGCAAAGGACTTCATCTTAAATTCACAATCACACATTTGTCTTAATCCAAACTATTTAACTATTTAAGAACATTTTAAGGTCAGGGCTATGTGAAAAGAAACTGGGCTAAACTGAGTAATTGCCACTTAAATCAAGAATAAAATGCATATGAAGGTCTCTTATTTTTTATATAGCCCTTCTGCAAGGAAGAGCTACACAGCTTGAAGTCCATATGAGACTTCTGCAGCAGAAAGATAATATAGCTATCAGCTCCTCACACTCTCAAGGCCTCAAGCAGTTACACAAGTTGTCTAAACACAATTTTTTCCAAATTGTGACATTTATGTTTTTGCTCAGGCTTCATCAAATTATTGTCTTCAGGCAATTAAAAGTTTCCATCCAAAATCCATATAGATTTAGTAATAAACTATAATGAAGATCAGCTACAAGAAGGTCTAGCCATCTTCCACTCAAGCTACTGAATGAGCATATACTGACCTTTATTCAAAGGTATTTAAATAGTGCTTAAAGGATGCTACACAAGGTATCCAGGCTAAAGTTATGAATGACAGTGCTGAAAGCACCTCTATTCTCTGATCATCATCTGATTTATGGTTCTATATATCCAGAGTCCTATAATTTCTCCCCTGCTTCACGAGTAAGCAGAGAAGAATTAACTGTCTATGTACTTTTGCCTTTTTTTTCTAAGAGAAAAGTATAAACACAGAGGGATGTGATGGCTTTTAATTTAGAAGAATGTCTTGAGTGTCTTGCACTGTGGTTAACTTTTCCCTTCTAAGATGTTGATGACACTCAGGTTTCTAAAGGTCTTCATACACCTTTAAGAGAGATACCACTTAAAATGAAGCCACAGATCATACGAAGTCCAGGAAAGTTATTTGTTAAAGCATGATGTATTCCAAACAGATATGCTATTCTAAGCCAGGACAGCCAATAAGGTAAACAAATTTACTACAAATCCAGCAGATTCTGAAGGCACATACATGATCTCCACATTGCAATGCCTTACCTAACTACACACACTGCCCCACAACTATTTAAATGGAACTTGCCACAGCCACTGCTAACTCCATTTAAAAACATCCCAACTGCCCCTCAGAATCTTTAAACTTTGAAACCACGTACACAACTTGAAACAGCTAACAGCATGAGTTTTACCTTGCATTGTTTAATATTAATTGCTGCCTCTTGGAATTAGTTACTGCATATCCTTTGTTTCATATGAGTAATTTGTACTGCTGTGCTGTTGTTTGTGGTCAAGATGTATAGCTTCAGCAACTACACATTTCAATCTTAATTCTGCTAGAAGACACCCTAACTCATTACTTCCATAAAGGGCTCAGGGCTGAAGAGCAGGGAAGGAAGAAAAGTCCAAACAGGAGCTGTTTTACTAGAAATAATCATGTCCACCCATATTCCTTCAATCTATTCACAGTCTCGCAGCCTTCTGGAAGCAAACAGTCTGAGCAGTCACATGGTTAGGAGGCCAAGTGTTAGAAACAGTTTGTGACCAGTAGCCCAATTCTTTGGTAGAAAAGGGAGTTTGCTTCTTGTCATGGGGTAGCTAAGAATCTGTTTGGCCAAGAATCACAGGACTGTCAGAAGGTTCTGTAGTTAAGAGAACATTTTCAACCATTATTCCAACAGATTGCTCTAACATTTTGCTTGAGTCAGCAGTTGACAAAAGAAGTCCAAGCATGTAAAAACAAAACCCCATAAAAGAATGTCATATGGAAATATATATAGTGTAGTATGATCAAGTCACTTACCTTTAAATTTTGACCGAATATTTGCTAGTTCTTTATTTATCCTCTTTATCTCTGCCTCTTTACTTTTGCCTGAAATGAAAAGAAGAACATCTATCAGGACACAGTGATTTGGACATCCCTCTACCACCCAAAGCATCTTTTCACCCAAACAGAAACATACATTTGTGAACATACAAACATCAGGAGTTATTACTCTCCATTCCCATCACTGGAACTAAAGGCAAACAGAGGTAACTTAAGCATCACTTTATACAGGAATTTGAGAAGCTCTAAGGACCTCCCTGTTTCAAGAAGCTTTGCAGACTTTAGATGGTGTCACTTGCACATAACCTGAGATGCCACTGTTACTGACTTTCACAAATGCTCCACTTTTTCTGTTCCTGAAACTGCCCAGAGAAAAGTGAATTTTACTTCGCATGTGATTACTAAGTTGACAGTGCTTTGAAGAAGTGAATCTCCTAAGCACAATCTTATAAACAAGCAGCTCATGTTATTCCTCACCTTAAGGACAAGCCAATTTATTGTTTCTCTCTTGAACGCTTATTCAGTTCAACAGCTTTAAAAACGTTCTTAACAGACTGAAGAGGAAACACAGACTCACAAGGAGTCCCAAGACTCAAGACCTCACACAGTTAGGATACAAGTGCAGACTTCCTATGTACTTCATGGAAGTCACTTGAAAACCCGAAATATTTAAAATTCACACTTTATTAGATGACTTGGCAACCTTATGCTTCTCAGCACCATCAGTATTTCATATCAACTTTTGATTCCATGAATAGGTATTGGAATTTCTAGTACCAATTCAAGTTACATAAAGAAATAGCTGTAGTTTAAATTCTGATAATGCAAACTTATTCAAATAATATTTGCATTGTCCAAACCCAAATGGCTTATTACTCTTTAGTATTTTAGTTTTCGGTGACTGAGATTCTACAGACATCTGGGTCCATTGTCTCCTACATGAGTAGGAGCACAGAAGGGTAAAACAGCCAGCTCTGGCATTGTGATCAGCTGCCTTTCATTTGAGGGAAGCAAGTGAAGTACATTTCAGCAATGCAGAACTGGCCATTTAGTTCTGTTGTTAACTCAGACCTGTACCTACTCAAACTTTCGACAAGTCTAAAACTTTTGTCCATTTTCCAAAAGCTTCAAGCAGTTTCAAGTGTTATAAACATCAACTAGCAGCAGAAAATGACAGCTTCTTTCCCTCTTCATCACATATATTTTCTACAAGGTTATGCGTAAAAGTCTCCTACCCTTGGTTCAAAATGGTCCAACCATATGAGTAGTGGGGATCACATGCCCTGTGTTCACACCACACATTTCCCCACTCCATTGGGATCACAGCTACATCCATGAATGTGCAAGCAGGGGATGTGACAAGGCTTGAAGAGCAGATCATGACCAGCATTCCAAAGCACCTCCAACCCTTTCTTCAACAGAAACATCTCACAGTATTTAAATATCCCACTACATTTGCATGTCCAAAAGCCTGTCACCCTATGACTGTTAATCCGCCCTTTACAATTCCTTTGGGGATCTTACAGCAGGCCCTATGAAAGGTGACTAAGTAACTTAAGAAAACAAGTGCCTCAGGATAGTTGAAGAGCAAAGTATAAAGGAATATATATATATATATATGTATAAATATAAAAGAATCCCTTGCCAAAATGAATCTAGATTTTGTAATTTCTTGACTTAGACTCAAATAAACTGAAGTTAAGTGCTTCTGAAACCAACTCTTGCATAAGCTGCAGAGAACGGGTTTGTATTAATCTGACTCTAACAATGGCCACAAGAGAACAGACACGGAACAGCCACAGCACACTGTACAAATGGAAATGTTAGGCCCAAAATAGAAGCAACTACTTCAGTTTGCCTTGTCCTTTTAACAAAATACCTTCAGACCCCACATATTTGCTTAAAATGGAGTTTTTCCATTCCATAGTGTTTTGTAAGGGCTGCTGCCCAAATGACTGAAATGCAGAGTGCCTTAGCAGGCACTCCACAGAGCAAAAAACAATTCTTAACTTCAGAGCTTAATAATTTACAATACCTGTTCTGAAACAAATGGTAGTTGCTATCTGTATGCGCCTTGATTTCCAGATAAAGCAGAAGACAATGTCCACAGTTTAAATTTGACCTAGAACTTCCAATTCACTTCTAGAATGACAAACTAGAGAATACAGTATAGTTCCCTCAGTTTATAAAGATGCATCTATTGGAATCACAAAGCTGAATCAGTTTTCACTAATATATCATGCAACACATAATGAATTTTGGTCTGATTTTATCTGTCAACCTAAAGAAAGCTGGTTTTAAAGTAGTAACACAATTTATTGAGTAAATGAGCAGCACGACGTACAATCTAAGACCTGCAGCATCTTCTTTTATAGATTTTAGTTTTGTCATAATTGGATTATGTGTCCTGTGCACACAGCAGAGGCACTCAAGTGTTTGCTTCTAGGGCACTTGCCAGCATTACGAGTTCATTACTAGACTGAAGCAAGGAGTTTTCTTCAGGGTCCACCCTCTGAGAACAGGAGCCACAGTAACATACCCCAAAAGGGTGCAAATATTTATGTAAATAAAAAACACTCCAATTTCGTAATTAATTTCTTTTTAAACTTGAAAACACTTCCCTTATTTTCAGCCATGCATCTGCTTCTGATGAATAATTAAATCTCCTAAAGCTATTAGCTTATCTTCCCTTTTACCATGGGAAGAGCACATCTCATTAAGACATAACCACAGAATCTGGAGATTTTGTACTTCAGTTACATTAACAGGGCAGAGAATATAGACCTCAGTCTGGGACACTGCTAGCCTGAGCAGGATATTTAGTTATTTAAATCTAGAAACTAGGTCTTTGCTCTGTATTGTTAACTTATGTTTGTAAGGGAAGTGAACTGCTTTAGTTTGAATTATTAGAAATTGTTTCTCTAATCTTAGCAAGTGTGGCAATAATCACAATTTTAAAATGTTGAAAATGGGGAATGGGAATCAGTAATACGTACCAGCCAGCTTTTCTTATCCCAAGATGAAATCAAGGCTATCTTTTACTTTTTTAAAACC
Organism: Cyanistes caeruleus; assembly: GCF_971803275.1. NCBI lineage: Eukaryota > Metazoa > Chordata > Aves > Passeriformes > Paridae > Cyanistes > Cyanistes caeruleus. The sequence goes on from NC_141706.1 coordinate 23,316,816, forward strand.
ACCAAAATCTCCTGGCAAATCTTTCAAGCAGCATTATTTACCTGCTACACTCACAGATTACCAGTTACTGCTAGAAATTGGGTTCTTTGTGTCCTAAGCAAGCAACAGAGCATTAAGCAAAGCCTGACTAAAATACTTCAGGAATTTGTGAAGTCAGCACCTTTGGTAGAAACAGTCTGCAGGCTCAGCAACACAAACGTGGAAATCCCACCCCATGCACACAGCTGTAACAGCAAGATGACAGGAACACCCAGAGTCACATCTGAAGGTTTATTCTCTCAAATTTTACATCTTGCTTAGCATATGAACAAAAGCCTACTTCTAATAATTCCTTCAGGCTATTCTATTTTGAAGGCAGCATATGATCTCATCCACACTGTGACCAAACATAATCAACATAGCAATTAGCAGGTGATAAAAAGTTTAACTCCATATATTGGAGATCACATTGACCAAGTAAGTTTTCACCTTATTACTAATTACAATTGATGCAAGCCTGCAATTGTAGTTTTAAAGAACAGCACCAGCACACAAGTGTCAAGTGTCACTGAGGGCAATCACAATGCTGAGGACAACTCACATGTTAAAACCAGGCTGAAGTATCTAACCCCAAATTTCCTCAACTCCAGCAGTTATATTGTATGGTAACTTATTCAAACATGATTAACTGCTTATATTGGAGGATGACAAAGCAGAACAAAACCTCACAGTGGAAGGCAACTTCCATTGTAAAGGACAAAAGAAAATAGAAGTATCATAAACCAAGGGCCAATTTCTAGCTAGATCTGTCCCACTAAGTGTGGAAGGAAGGGCACGGTTAAAATGCATTGGATTAACAGAGAAGTTTTAAGCACATTACTCTGACTTGCCAACACTCACTGAATTTCTATATGTATATTTTATTTTTACCATCACTAGAAACACACAAGTAGTCTTGAGGACAGTAAAAAGTATGATGATGATAGCTGAAGGAGTGCTGTACTGTAGCAATAGAGGTTTACATTTCAGAGTTAACAAAGGCAATTGCTCTGCCACACTTTCAGGCTGTTACCCAGCTCCCAGTCTCATGAAATTATCAGAGGTATATACCAACAAAATGTTCTGTAACCACACTATTCAGCTTGGAGAGGCTTTAATAAAGGTCATGTCATGTATACAGACTGCTGGGTAGGACAATAGTTAAGCCAGAGCACAAGAAGATTATGTTCCATATGAGTTCAGGCTTTATCCTTCTCACTTTCACTTATTCAGACATTTACCATTTTAACAAACTATCATTAAATATCCATAATAAGTTATTAAAAGAGGTGAGTGCAAGTCAGTGTGTGAGTGCAAGCTCTGGGTTGCTGTTTTTCTGCAAAGATGCGTAGCATTTGTAGCCTTACAGCCCTAGTGTACAAGCGCTGCTCATCTTCTCCAAGATGAGTACTGAGCACACAGGTACCCAGCCACAACACAGTCCAAGGTGCTCATGAGTGATTACTTCATATTTGGCAGTTTGTCAGGCTTCAGACTCCATCATGCTGCCTACTGCCTTCATTAGACAAGGTAAATTTAGTCTTCAGAGCAGTATTATCTTTAATTACCATCTTGTTTAACAAAGATAGAGTAGGGAACATCGTAAGTCACGCAGCTCATCAAAGAACCAACTACTATTCTTGTATTTCCCAGTAATCCAGGCTATAGTCAGCACTTCAGTACTGCATAAATACACCTCCATTCCTCTGTTTGAAGCTCTGCATTACAACCTAAAGAATGAGAAAACAGACATTACAGGAGAGGGGTTTGTTAAGCCCATTCATTTGAAAAGAACACCTGGCATATCTTAATAGAAACCCGGAAGCAGGGATGCAAGGTTAAGTAAGTGCTTCAAGGTTAGAATTAGTGGGTTGCTTTGGCTCACTCAGCCAGTGATCTGCTCCATCAGGATTAACTTGTTGCTATACTAACTGCAGACTGTTTAAGGCACACAACCCACCTGTGCTAACTAGAACTGCTACTGGTTCTTAAATTTCATACAAACCATTTGATATACTTCTGACCAAGCCTACACATTTATTTCCCAAAGGAACAGAGATGCATTTTTTTTCTATCAGCAGCTATACAAACACTGAGCAGAGCAGACTTCTAGAGGCAAGGCCTTGAGACACCAGCATATTGTCAACAGTTAAAGCAGTAAATAAATAAATCACTTCAGAAAAGTTTAGATGTTCCCAGTACTCATCTGTTTCCAATCTTCTTATGGCCAGCAGCCGGTGTAATTGAACCCAGACAATAATTCGTTTTGAATTCATGTACAGGTGAGAACTGCTACACTGGGTTATCTCTCAGCCTTACCTGCCCTATGGCCATCTGAGAATTTATGATTACAGATGCACCACTGCTGGTATGAGCAGCCATAAAACAGTGGGTAGGAGGCTCTGATAGCACAATGAAAAAGCCTGCCACGATTCTGTCATGCTTCCTGAAGGTCAGTTAGTAGTGTAATGACTTTTTGTGGCACTATCCTAAGTCTAATATAACATGAACTCTGTTCACATTCAATTATGAAACAGGCCTTGAAGAGAGAGGAGAAGTCTACTTTTCTGTTTAGGAGAGAGAGAATACAAATACTACCAAGGTTAGAAGCAGGAACTTCTCCAAATTCCTTAATAGCTAGGAACACTTGGGAAGAACACAGTTCTTACACAAAAGACAAATTCTCCATTTTAAAGGTGATGTTAGACATCTTCCCTGAGAGCTGTGAGTCATTGTTTTTCAAATGTAAGAATGTTTCTGGTTATGTTTTCCTCATCCTCTGCATTAGAAGCATCCAAGCTGACCAGCCTCTTTGATGGGAGACACAGCACAGTCAAACTGCTATGCTTCAGCAAAACATTGATAGTTTGAAAGTCGGTTTGAGTCAAGGCTATGCTTCTTAAGAGACAGCTACAGATAGTTCCTAAACACTGCTCTCACCCTGGCATACACATTCCTGCTACTACCTTGTATTGCTGCAGGTCAGCTGGGAGCCAAACAGCCAAAAGCGAGATGGTTTTACCCAAAGGCTAAGTCATGCCAGCTCTACTACAAGTGATAGTGCCAGCAGAAGACATGACCAGGTATAGAGCAAGTTCACCCATTCACTGTCTAAACACACTTTAGTTGGCATAAAGCAATCAAATGACCCACTTGCCTTTTCTATTCCTAAAACAGCATGTAAGCATGATGCAAAGACTACACTACATTCTTGAACCCTGCTGTCAGGAAACAAACTGGTTGAAAGATAGGGAAAATCAAAAAAAATACTAGTGTCTCTACTGTAAAAATGGTAGAGATAGAGGAAAATATGCATGTAAAGGCAATCAGTGCCTCCATTCTTGCCTTTGTGAAAGAGCTTTTACAATACTTACAATACTTACTCATATCAGTAAATTAAACCACTACTTTTACCTCCCAGCAGGACAGATACTCATGTTACACCTCTACAGGATAGATTAGCCATTTGCCATGCAGATCATGATCTTCATGAAGTAAAACACCAAATCCATCCTCCAGCTCTCCCTAATCTCTCAGCTGGCTCTTAAGCACATCAGGGAAGAGGGCAAAAGAAAGGCAGACAGGTTGCACAGCAATACATTAGAGTGGTCTGTTTTCCCATCCTCACACTGTTGATCTGTCTATATAAATCCCTTCATTTGGTTAAACTATTTAGGGTGCTACAATAGAGCTGAAAGCTCCAGCTCCACCCAAGTAATCTGAAGGAGCTTGTTGGTCATATTGTTTACAAACTCACTGCACAACTAATCCAAAGAGACTACAATAAAATACTGAACTCCTTTACAAAATGTTAGTATGGCTTCACTTTTGTTCTCAAATCAACCTGTTCAAGGCTGCAGAACAAGGAGCTTTTTGTTTACTGATGTGCTAACATGCTGTTATGAAGAAAAACAGGAGTGTGTGCTGTCCTTCCACAAGATCTGTTTGATCAGAAGAAAGAAGTGCCTGTCTGTCATGTTGAAGATCATGAATGGCACAAAGGCAGTTTAGGAGTGTTGTGTCTTGGGACGTCCTGCTGTGATTAGATATCTAAAGGCAGAGACCAGTGACCTACTGATATTTTAAAACTTTGTAGAGTACATTTTCTAATATTCTGTACAGTAAGTGATCCATAGAACTGACTTCTTCCTCTGCTATGCCACTACAGATTTGCACCTGTAACAACACTTCTCAGGAAACAGCAGGGAGTCACAGGCTTTACTGTAATCCACTAATCCATTAACTCCTTGTCCTCACAAGAGAAGAGAAATAAGAGCACAAAAGCAGCTTTCAAATCCAGATGTAATAAATTGCAAAAATTTAATACAAGTTTAATGATTTTAGATGCTTACCGTGGCTATTTCTTTCTAACTAAGCACCACAAGTTAAGAGAAAATTTGGGAAGTAACCAGGTAATAGCGTCTAGACCAGATTTTTCCCCAAAATAACTGAAAGCGTACTGGAAGTTCATATCCAAGTGACTTTGTGACGTACAGAACATATATCTGACAGTTTAGGTGGCAAAACGACATTGACTCCTATGAAAAGAGAAGCTTTAAGCCAAGAAGATATGTAAACAGTAAGTGCAGGGTTAGGCTTGTACATAAAGCAGCTCTTCCTCCTTCCTCAACTGAGCAGCACCCATGTAGTCATTTCCTTGACCAGTCTTTTCACACTGTAGACCTACACTCCCTTCAACAAGATAAGGCAGTATTTGCACTGATTTACTACAAGTCACTGTGGATTCTCTTCTACCTTTGTTCACAACAGTTTGAGGTCTATCCTAGTTTAGTTATCACTTCTAAACTACTGTTTCAGGGACCTTAAAATCCTTTCGAGCTCATTAATTAATGCAGATATGTAATAATCTGTGCAATAGTCCTTAATTTCCACTTATCAGTTCTGATGAGCAGTTTTTATCCAAAGGATTTCAAATTAAGCAGTCCAGGGTATCTAATGGAGAGGTTGGATGTCACATGAAAGATTCTAGCTCTTTACTATCTCTCCTCCAATTACTCTCTCCTATGCCAAACATGCACAAATTAAACAAGCATAAAAAAACTGAACCCAAACAAAAAAAACAACCAAAAAAATCCCAGCCCCTCAGAGCTAGGGGATGATAGAGCAAGCCAAGACAGAGAAGCCATTGGAAGAACAGCAGTTTTGTTCTAGAGATCCTCCTCAGACTAATCTCATGCTAATTGTGTTTTCCTTAAATCACTCTCCTGCAAATAGTAGCAAGTGATGCAAGACTTAGTGCTTATTATAGCTCTAAGCAGCATGTTTGTAGGGCTGTTTTTTTAGGACAGAAACTGACCATATTAGATGTGCTGCCACAGCCTTGCAAAAGCAATAGGAGAACAAACCAAGATGCCTTGTCTTCCAATTTCTTCAAAAAGGTAAGTAATCTAAGAATACATGTAAAAAAAGTCTCTTACTGTCCAGAGAAGTATTTCAAGTCCTACTTTAGCACTACACACAATGCAAACAAGAACTCACATCTCAGAGGAGCTATGCAGTAGCTTTAGCCTACACAGTGAAAGCTTGTTACTGACATATAATAATTACTTACAGCTATCTAAGCCAAGCTGTATGTGCTCAACTTGCTCTATGTTTAGTTTGTTTCACTGCGTGGCTGTTCTTACAGATAACAAATAACTCTGCACATACCCATGTAGTCATTTAATCCATGTATATGCCCCTCTCACCTACACCTGCAAGGCACTTCATAACCTACCATCCATTCAAACAGAGTGAGCATCATATGGTGAATTTAATGAACCATCTTTATTCAATCCCCACTTGCTGATCTTTAACCTGATACACCAGTCCCAACGCAGCAAAGCAAAGATACAGTTTGAGAGGTTCAACTTTGGGACACTATCCCTTGTCCAGTACAATGAAAATTTAATGCATTCAGTTCTATGAGAAGAGATAGACTTTTGTTTATTATATATGTTGCATTCTATTTAAGGAAAAAATATGGCCTGAGGAAAAATAAATAGTAATTTAGAAGAAAACATACAAAAGAAACATTTTAGAGACTGGGGCAAAACTGAAAAGGTAGGACAGTTACTTAGCATGGGAAATTAAGAACTGTCTTGTCCTCCAAACCTGTGACAAAAGCAGCTTTTGCCCCTGTGTATTTCATCAACCCAAGAGGAACTGGATTCCAAATTTTGCTGTGGAGCATGGGGTTACCAGTAACACATTTAATACTGTAATAGAAACTATTTCCACATTACAGCCTGCAAATGAAAGGAGAAATGCAAGCTTTCCTGGTTTTCAGGGTGAATAGTAGATAGCACTGCTGCTGCAGCAGAATAGGTTGAGTGACAAATGATTTAAAAGTATTTCATTGTGAGATAAGCATAAAGCTGTACTCAAAAAAATGAAAACAGACTCCTGATGATGTATCTGTCAGCTAAGACAGCTGGAGAGTTTATGAAGCACCATCATGCATAAGCAAAATAGCTTCAGCAGCTCTGCAGTACATATACATGAAAAGACAACATATTATTTAAGAATAAATATTTCTTGCAGGAGTCCATATGCTTATAACACATGCAGATCTTGTTAGGTTTTAGTTCATGAGGCACATAATCCTTGCAGTGAGTGACAGGGACTCCTCCTGACCTGAACTCCTAAGTTTGAATAGGACTTCACCAGACCACAGGGTTCAGACCTTTCAGCTCCACTCCACCACAATCTTTTTGTACAGCATAGCCACACCTAACTATTTTCTCAGTCACACCAACCAAGCACTAATTAACTGGGCTATCCTAATCAAGTACTGCAGTTTGGCTTTCAACCTGTAGCCTCCTTGTCTCTTCCCTGGTGTCTACGAAAAATAAGCTAAAAACCTACTTACTGTAGTAATTCATATATGTAACAAAACAATCCAAATGAGCAAGTCTCTAGAAAGTCCATACATCTACTGGCAAATTGACAGACATCTAAAAGGGTTATTTTCTAAAAAATACTTTTATCTGCCATCTGCACTAGGACCCCCATATGCAAAATGCAAAGCTTACAACAAGAAGCTGCCCTGAAACAAAGTTTTGGAGAGCTACAAGAAACTGAAGGATAATCCATTTCCTTGCATTATCATATTTTGAAAATTCACTTGATCTTTGTATGAATAAAGAACACTTAATTTTGAAAGAAGACAATCAATATGACAGCTTCACAAAGACTAGAGCAAAGTCAAAGTGCTAAGAAGCCTCTCTTGGCCTTGAAATATTTTACAATTGCTGCTAAAAGTAGTGTGCCAACTGTTTTTAATGAAAAACATCACAGGGTTTTGAGAAATCAGTGTACTTTAAAACAGCCTGCTTTAAAAATTACATCTGACATAGAAGTATTTAAGACAAAAATCAAGAAGCTTAATAGATAAACCACGTGCCAAAAATATGTCTAAACAACACAGAAGTGACAACCAAGCTTTTAAGTATTAAAGACAGGCTGGTAGAGCTAGATGCATGTTCACAATCAGCTACAGTTGTAAGCACTGAAAACTGCTACCAAGTAAGACTTATGTGAAGCCTGTAACAGACTGGTATAAAGATAGGCAAGACAGGCATCACCCCCAAACCAGTAATACATCCAACCTGCAAAAGAAACCTGCATTATTTAGTGCCCAAGGCATTGTAGATACAAATGTCCAAAAAATAAATACTGATGTAAGGAGATCAAGCATTTCCAAAGGTAGACAGTCAAAATTTACATAAGTACCCCCAGAAGTTTAGGATACTTGAATTATTTGGAATCATATGCTGTGCATCCACCTGAACACAGTCAGCACACAATAACTGCACTTTCATTTTTCAGCAGGATCTATAATGTAGAATCTTTATCTATGCAGAGTCTTTCAGAATACCCCTCCATACACACCACATTTCACCATTACTCATAATCTGGAAAGGCTATTGGCAAACTAAAAGCACCAGGCCTTTGTGGCAGTATTAAAAATAGATACAAGAGTCCAACAAAGCAAAAATTTGGACTGAAATTAAGAATGCCAGCAGAACTTTGCATATCACTGCAACTACCAGATATTTAGTCCAATTTCAAGGCTAGAAATAGAGGTCAAGAGCTACACATGGTATCTAGCTTCCCTCCCTTCTCAGGAAAGGGACGCTTGCTTTCTTTGCTGAGTCAAACGATGCTGTTCACCTCAACAGCTGCTATTTTGTTTTTGACAACATCTAGCTCCTCACGGAAGAGGCAAAGAGGGAGCTTTAGCCAAAAGGGCTGCCTGCAAAGCCCAGGGTCTCCAGAGAGTATTTTTGTGAATACTGCAGGAATTATTTTTGTGAATCTTACTCTGTGTACACTAGCCCATGGGGTTAGCTGGCAGCACTCAGAGCTCCACTAAAGGCTCAAATGCCATTCACAGCTATTTGGAAGCCTCATACATCACCTGCCAGTGGGAACACCAGCTCTTGTGCAGCTGTGTAGAAGATGCTGGTATTTTTCCATTATGAAGACAAGAAAGATACACAAGTAATTACAGCTCCCAAACATCCGTCTGGACAGAGACAAAACATTAGAGTCTGTTTTTTTAAAGAGTCAAAGTGTTAACATTTTATTTGTATCACCAGTAAGTTACAACTTTGTGTCTCCTGCAGATAAGGAGAGCATGAGAGGTTTGTTATCCCATCTGGACCGAGGTAGCTTCAACTCTGTTCCCACACTGCCTAGTAGGGAAATAAGACCTAATTTGTAAAATCCTACAACTTTGAATTTTGTAATTCCACATCCCTGAACACAGCTTACAAAATTAAGATCCTGAATGTTTTTCTTGTATTTACTTCTAGTGAATTCCACCGAAAACAAGACCAGAAAAAGTTAAGCAACTGCAAGACATAAGACACTGATGAATCAAATCATACTGCTTCTAGCTAAATCAATGGAAAAAATGATTAAAAAAATAATCCTGAATTGTATTGGCTAGTTACAACGGCAAGTCTTAACTGTTATGACACCAAGGGGAACTACGTTACACACGTAGCTTGCACAGAACATCAGGACACTGGAAAATGCTCACTAAACAGCAAGGCCAACAAGACAAAGCACAAGAGCATTTGCGTAATTTTGACCTGCTACACTGCACATTTTATAAGCCATTTTCAACACACACCAAAGTGAAGTGTAAAGCAACCTAAGGACCTGCAACTCTGTTTTGAGAGAGGAAAACCACCCCATTCAAACAGCTTCTGCTCTAAGGAAGATTATAAACCTTGAATTTTACATATAAAGCCCCTGTTCACATAGCTGGAAGTCCAAATCGCCTGATTTTAAAAACACTGTATTTAAATGGTCTCATTTTACCAGTATAATTATTTGCCAGGTTTTTTGTATTAGAAGTCATCAATATGAAGTTTTCCAAGCCAATGTAGTTAAATAATCCCAACGCAAGCCCAGTTAGAACAATATAATTTGCAATAAAAAATTATCCAAATCTATTTATATTTTTAGAGAGAAGACCTTACCATTCCTCCATTGCTTTTAAAATAGCCTCAAGTGATCTACCGAGACACACAGGTGGACAAAATAGAGCTGTTTCATCACACCAGCCGCAGCGACCTTAGCCCTTCCCCAGGCAATTCCTGCCACATCACACACTTAGATCTCTAACTCTGATTAATATTAAACTATTGTATGCAATTCTCGGACAAAAAGGAAGACTGAGCACTGAGGTGTGCCCCCACACATACCCCTTCCCCCGAGACTAAGCAGCAGCAGATTTCTACTCCTCCTCTCCCGCTGCACACTCACAGACATACTCCCTCCCTTGTCCTGGGGGGGCACTTACTCGCACCCTCCTCCATTCCGTTCTTAATTACCCGGATCCAAAGCGCTGATTTCCGTCAAAGCAGACTCTTAAAGCCAATTTAAGCCAAGCCTAGGCATACGCACTGAGGGCCCTGCTCTCAGGCGCCTACAGAGGCCTGTTTTCCATCAGTGACGTGATGAACCGAGAGCCGCTCAGGGATCTGGAAGGAGCCCAGGGACGCCTCTCCCTGCCCCGCCGCACACCCACCCGCGCCCCGGCACCGCTCCGGCGCATCGCGAACAACGGCGGCACCGACCCCCGGCACCCCCTCCGCCGGGGCGGCCACCGCCACACTCAAGGACGGGGGATGACAGGGGTGGTGAAGGGGGAGGGAAACACCCCAAACCCACCCACCCAAAACGCACAAACCCATGGGCAAATGCTTCATGCTGCCCCCCCCCCTCCCCACCGCGCCGCCCCCCCCGAGCGCGTCGCCATTTCGTGAGACAGGAGCGCTCCGAGCTGCCCGCTGCGGGTATCAGGGGGAAGAGGGGAGCACCGGGGAGGGGATTGAGGGGTGAAGCCCCGGCCCCACGGGGCATCAGCCCATGGCGACGGCCGGCGCGGCCCAGCCCAGGCCCCGGCCCCGGCGCCACTCACAGTTGCGGATATCGGAGATGAAGACCGCCAGGCCTCGCATGCCATCGCCCTTCGACACCGCAGGCATCTTGGCGCACGACCACGGCCGCCCTGGGACGCGACACGCCGAACCCCCGCAGCCGCCGCCCGCTCTCCCCACGGGCTGCTTCAGGCCGCTCCGCCGCCGCCGCCTCCGCAGCGCGCAGGCGCCGCCGGGGCTCCCGCGCCCCCGCAGCCGCCGGGCGGGCGCTGCTCGGGCGCCACCTGCCGTGCGGAGGCGGGAGCGCCGCGGGTGCGTGGGGCCCCCTGCGCCTCCCGGTGCCGCAGCAGCGGCGGGTGCGGTCCCCGCCTGTCCCCCGGGATGTGCCCGGGGTTGTGCCCCTGTTCCCGGACATCCCCCGTGCGACCCTGAGGCCCAAAAGGGCTGGCTGGCTGGAGGGCGGGCTCCGGGGATCGGCCGTGCCGCTGCTAGGACGCGATTTCCAGTAAGCGCCCGTGGGGGCAAACGGGCCCGGGCCGCGGTGAGGGGCGGCAGGGCGGCGTCAGCCGCTGTGTCCGTGGGTGAATTCACTGCACGCTCTCTGCTCGGGAGCAGCCTAATCCCTTCCTCTCCTAGTGACCCTAATGGCCGAGAAGTTCGATGATTTTTGAAGGTGAAATACCGGGGTTTGCAGGCGCCTCAGAGGATGTAACTGCTTAGGGAGGAGAGGGACGGCTGATCAAGATACTGGAAAATTTCACTTCATCGCTAAGCTGTGAGCAGACTATTGACCTGCAATCTTATTTCCAAAATATGAAGGGCAAGGTAGAATAGTATCGTCCATAAGAACACGCTTTCATGTTCCACAGGGTGGACTGAAGGAGGCTGTGCCCTGGTCCTCCTCCTCCTCAAAAGGGACCCCAAAAAAGTGCACGGGATCTACTGCACGTGCTCTGCACGGTCCCTGTGAGCGCTGAGAAGCCCGGAGGCTGCTGTGTGCAGCTGCATCCTTAGACACATCCCCCTTGTGAGCCTGCCATCGCCTGTGTGAGTGGCGTAGTTGCTCTGTGTTCATGTAGAGATTCCCACTCCCTGACTCCCTGGGCACGCAGGTGTGCAAACCCAGGGCCACTCGTTCCTCCTGATGGCTGTAAACATGCAGACTGACCTAGTCCTACACCTGAGACTGGAACACGTTTCAAGGTTAAACTCTCTTAAACATGCCTAAGAGGTGGGACTGTGTAGAGCATTTAATATCTTCAGCTGAAAATAGGTTCAAATGGTCTCAAAACTGGCCTAGACTCCCTAGCCAAAAGTATGCTGGGGGCTTTAGTCATGATGTAAGGGATTACAGTGGAGAATAATGACTTGTAGAATCATGGGGCTTAGGGTTACTGGAGATCAATCAGTCATTTCACCTCAATTTCAACATACTTCAAGCCATTTAACTTCATTTGATTTACACCCCGCCCCCCCCCCCCCCCCCCCCTCCAGTGAACCGAGCCAAATATTTAGCTTTTACCTACAGACTCTTCCAGAAAGGCACTCAGTCTTGCTCTGACAATCAAATTCACTGTTGCCCTGGATAGTTTACTCCCATGGTTAATTCTCCTTGTTTAGAGCTTGCATCTTGTTTAGATTCATCAACCTCCAGTACTTTTAATTTTGTGATACATTTTTCTCTCATAAAGATCTACATAATACTTGATATCCTCTGTCTGACAGTGGCTGTACACCTCAGTTAGGTCACCTTTCAAGGGTCTATTCTGGGTGTTTTCAGGATACATTGTTATATGAATGCTTTTTAGTTGTGCAAGTGTCTATGAGAAAGGCAGGATGACAGCATGTGGTAGTCACGCAATTATCCCTTTGTCCCTGGATCCATTTTGTAGACCAAGTGCAACTACAGGCAGTCGTGCACAATTAGTCTATTATTCAACTCAGATTATTTGTAGGCTTTCATGAAGAACACTCTCCTTTTTCACAGCTTTACAAATAGATTTTGATGCTTAATAATTTCCACACACCTTTGAAGATGAAAACTCCCCATGTCATCAAATGAGGCTTTTTCTACAATCAGAAAAAAAAAATATATTTTTAGCTAGCCAAAATGTTGAGCTAATTTCTACTCTTAAGAGCACAGTGACACCTAAAGGCTCAGTCTTTCAGTCCTGTCTGGCTGTATTCCTGTCAATACTGCAAGTCATGCAGATATCCAACTGCCTTTTCAGTGGTGCCTTAAATACTGCCAGCAGAATAGCTGTGCCAGTACCAAGCTAAGCATGAGCTGGAAATTCTTGAAAACTGGTAAAATATCCAAGTGGTTAACACATGTGGATGCCTCTAGTTTTGTAGCTGTACAGCTAAATGTTTCATTTGAAGGGGCCCAGTTTGCAGTACACATACCCTGATTATTTTATGTCAACCTCCTTTGACTGGCTTTCGAGACTTCACTATATTCACCTTGTTCCCTGTCTTTTTGCCTCAACAAAGGCTTGTGCAATCAGGACTGTATGTCTGTCCTTACTGCCTCATAACTTAGAACTTAGTAGCGCTGTTCAGATGTCTTGGTATGGAAAAGGTAGAAATTTTATGTGAATTATAGGTCCCTAGAGGAAAGAGAGTCTGTAATGGTCTCTAGATGCATCCCGGCTGAAAGAAACATTGTAATGTGAACTCAGCTGTTACTCAGCACAGAGCTTGCACCAGGCACAACCCTCTGTAAACACACAGAGTTGGTAATTCTGTAAAATAAAACACTAGGCTGCCTAAAAACAAACATAAGTGGTTCTATCCATCACAAGATGTTATGATTATATAAGATATTTATAATTTCTGTAAAATCAGCATTAAAGGGGAGATCGTACTAAGAAATATTTTTCTATTACATAAAATGTTTGGCATCACATTTGTTTGCCAACAGGTCCACAATGTTTGTCCCCTCCTTCCCATTTTATATGGGAGTTATTTCAATTTTTTTTTTTCATGATTTCATTGCTCTCTGTTATAAAGGCTTTAATAATTGCACTGACCCTCATAAAACTGTTACTATTCATCTGAGTGTTTTCAGCTGGTGAGGATCCAGTTGCGGGAACTACAAAAAAGGAATTGTTCCTTTTCGTCTGTTACTTCTCTCACATTTGTCTCACCAATTATTGTTTTCTTCTGCTCCTCATGATCATTCTAGCCATTACTGGAAGCAAAAGAACTCAGGAGTAAACGGAATTGGTGGCTCCACAATGCATACATGGTTGTGTATGTGTTTCTGTACTTGACATCCAACATTTATTATCCCTCAACAGAGACCACAAAGCCTTCTGCCTTGCCAGAGTATCAGATGTGCTGCTTTCAACACTAGAAAACTCAAAGTCAGTATAATATCATTGTCATGAAACTCTAAATTTACAGAAATTTGGGATGAATCTAGGCATAGAAGACCATGCATCTGCTTCACTGGCAAGACTTTTATTCAGAGGAAAAATATTTCCATTTTTCTTTTAAGAAAAGAAGAAGAATGCTCATGAAGATCTTCATTGCACAAGAGGGAATGAAAGAAGAGGGCAGTTCAGCAGAATAAGGCAGCCTTCTAGTCCAGCTTCTGGAAGGTTGCACCAAACTGTAACCAAGACAGAAAGCAGGTCACAGGAAAGCTTCTGTTGGGAAGTGCACTGCTAGGATATGCTGGCCTTGCCACTATATCATGATATAACACATTTGGTTTTTTATCAGGTCTTTTGATAGGGTATTTAGTCCCTGCAAGCAGCCTGTGAAATAACAGGGTTATACCAAAACTTCTGCTGCAGTAAAAATAGCAGTAGCACATGCCATGCTGCACGCAAAAACACAAACTGTAGAAGGTCTAAACAGAAGAAAATAAAACTCAATTAAAAACGTAATCTTTTATTTTAGAGCCTGTTAAAAGCTGTCTGAGATTTGACTCCTCCTTTCTGCACACCCAGTCAGCAGTATTGCCTGCAGACTCTCCACAGCCTTTCCTATACGATCATTTTGACTCCAGCTGGGAGTGTGCATTTTAGCCCCAGTTCCTGATTTACCCACACTATTTCTCAGAATCACAGAAACAATTTGTTTCGAAAAGACCTCGGGGATCATCGCATCCAACCTGTGATCAAACATCACTACGTCAACTAGACCACGGCTCTAAATTTTTCTTAGACACCTGGGACAGTGACTCCACCACCTACCTGGGCAGCCCCTCCCAATGTCTCATCACCCTCTCTGAAGGATTTCCTCCTCACATCCAACCTGAGCATTCCCGGCATAGCTTAAGGCCATTTCCTCTCCAGTTGCTGGCGGCCTGTGAGAAGACGCTGGTCCCAACCAGGCTACAGCCTATTTTCGAGCAATTGCAGTGAGCGATAAGGTCAGCCCTGAACCTCCTCCAGACTAGACCTGGAGCTGTATCAATTCGCTATAGCTTGGGCTAAACCAAGAGGCTCTTTATGGGCCTTTAGAATCACACCATTATGAGCATTTCCCTTCTTCTGCTACTGATGAGCCCCAGAGCACCGCGCCCCGGCTCGGGCCGGACCATCCCAGGGGCGGCTGTCCCTGGGGCCCGGCGGGATGTGCCGCACTGGGCCGGCCCGGAACGCGGGGAGCCGCGGCCGCCGCCTCTCCCGCCCCGCCATGTTGGCGCAGCCGGCGCCCTGCCGGCGCTGCCCGGAGCCGGCGGGGCGGGGCGCTGCCGCCCTCCCGCACTTCCGCGGCGGCGGCGGGCGGTACGTGCTGTCTGCGGCCCGCCAGGGCTGCGGAGCGACGGAGGAGAGAGGAAAGGGCGGCGGTGAGGCCGCGCTCCGGCGGGGCGGGGGCCCGGCCGTGCCGCGGTGGGGGTGACGCGGGGGGCCGCCCCGCCGGCTCCGAGCTCGGGGGAGGCCGCGGCGGGGGTGGCGCTGAGGCGCTGATGGCACAGCAGCTGGCGAGCTTTGGTATCTCGAGAGTCGGGCGAGTGTGGGAGGGAATTCTGAACGTCAAAGTGGAGCACGTTACAAGAGGGGAGGGTTTAATGTTTACACAGGTTAGAAACGGATATGTCCTCACTCTTCACTCCCCAGTATAGATTTTATTGCTTTCATTTAAAAACGCATCAGCGGTATGCTCCCTTGGCTTCCTTCACGAAGTGATGCCGGCTCTTTCTGCAAGTGTAGTTAGAATCTAGTTTCTACTCTATAAATACACTATAAACATTAACTCAGTGTTGTGTACCATCCATTTAGTTTCTTTGCTTGCTTATTATGGACAGCCTAAGTCTGTGCTAGCTTTACTCGCTTTTAAAAATGAAGACCAATTTAAAACAGCTGACCAAAAGTATGTTACCTCATGTGGAGGCTGGGGTTAAGCAACATCTGTGACCTGGCTAAGAGAGAAAGAAACCTGGGCTTCAGATCAGTTTGTCAAATGATGTTTTAAGCTTTAAATTCTCCATAGTATCAGTTGGACAAGGACATAGACAGAGGCAGTCTTCAATTCTATTTGCATTTTGCAGTGATGGAGGAGATAAAGAGTGCCAGGCTCAGACAGTTTTACTGAGTTCAGCTAATTTGAGAAGTGTTAAAAATGGTGGAGAGTTCTTAGAAGAAAAGTTTGATGAGGGTTTAGTTTTGTAAAGCTTGCAAAATGCATGCTTATATTTTCCATAAAGACCATTTAAAGTTTGACCAGTTCATCTTCTGTGTTACAGTGATGCCATCTACTTAAATGTTCATTGATGTTGTTAAAGAACAAGCTGTTAAAATAAGTGTCCAACCAAGAGTTGATATGGACTGTCAGTAGCAGAAACCAATTTGCCACAGGCTCAGTACTTCCCGTAAATCTAGGAGAGTGCATGTTGACTTAACAATAATTGACAGGAGGGTACGATCCTGTCAAGGAAATGAGCACATTTTGATGTCTAATTAGAATTCTGTGATGGTTTTTTAAACTTCTGTTCTTCAGCTGTTAGATGTTATCTTCTTTTCAGGGAAGTGGACACTGTTGCTGATTGTTTCTGAAAGTGAAATCAAACACCTCCAAATCAATATATACGAGCTTCTGGGAGAATTGATATTCTGTCCAAATAGTTAAGACTTGTATTGACTGTTCAGGCTCTCAATTGTTCCTCTCTGCAATAGTTTATAGATCTTGCCAAGCTAGATGGAATGTAGGAGATACTATCAAAAACAACCTGCTTTGTCTTATTTTTTAAAATGTGGAAAACAAGGGGGTTACCAGTGACCTTGAAGTCACAGTACAAGCATAAGACCTTAATTATTCATAATAGTGAATTTCAAGCGGTATAGCAACTTAGCTTTTGCCACACTCTCTGGATCCAAGAAATAATAGAAGGCTTTATCCTTTTGTTTTACAGCTTCTAAAAAACTTGACTAAAATCTTCAAATAATTTTGTACGTGAAGTTTTTGGTGTTCTTTGGTGATACTGGCATTGGTTTTCAAGCACTTCTGCCATCATCCTTCAGCTTTGTTGCCTAATCACATAATCCTCTCTTTTCCTGCAGAATCCCTAAATACTACAATAAATACTTCTGGTTTTTAAAATCTCACTGCTAAGTCACATCCAAATACTAGTAAGTTTGTTGGTTTGTTGTTTTTATGTCTGTTTCATTGAGTACATTTCCATTGAAGCTTTAAGGTTCCTTCTGTCACAGTATTCAGAGCCTCAGTCTAGTGTTGTGGAATCCCTCACCTGATGTTTTGTACAAAAACAAAGTACTCAAACTTTGAGCAGCACTTGTTACCAGTGCCAGTAGAACAAGTATTGTAAATATGTGTAGAAATGAACTTGTAGGTCTTCAAAGTGAGTGGTAGAGTAATACAGAAAGCAAGATAGTTTTTTAAGTTCAATAAAAATTCAGAATACTGGAAAAAACCTTTTTTCTTCTCCATCAGGATCTCATATTTATGAGAAGCAGCTTGATACAGATCTAGAACCCTGGTTCCCCAAATGCCAAATATTTTTTTCTGTGTTTTCTTATTCACTGCTGGGAGCTAGGCTGGGAAAGCAGTGTGACTTTTAAATGGGGAGAGTTTGGAAAACAAACTCTGACTGTATTTGAATTTTTTTTTAAAGTCTTCCTATAGATGCAAGGTGTAATAGATAAATAGAACTGTTGTCTACTAATTCTCAGTTCCTTTACCTGGTACTAGGACAAACTGTCCAAGCTATTCTTCTAGACAAAAAGGACATTCCCCCCTCCCCTTCTTTTTTTTTCTTCAGTTTCTGTGCCAGTGACTTGGCAAGGAATTGAAACAGAGCTTTCACCTATTACATTAAAGGCACATAGCTGTAAGCATATAGCTATAATTCTTTATGTCTGTTAATTAATTTATGACACACTGACCACGCTGGATAGGACCAGAAACAAATGTTATCTCTTATTTGCTATAGAAGAGGTAAGGTGGTACAATAATTATTCTGTGAAGCAGACATTTATCTCAGTTTCAGCTGTAAACAGTTGTACTTCTTCAGGGGGATTCTTTAAAAAGGAAGCTACAAGAGTCCAACCCACTTCATGTGATACAGCTGTTAAAACAGGGGACAAAAAAATATGTTTGAGTCTAGAAATAAGCTCTTACAGTGATCTGCTTTTGTTGCCAGAGCAAAAGCAGTATTAAAACAGTACTACCTTAATAAGTCTGATTCTAAACAGGAGAAAATAAGAAAATGTCTTTACTTTTTTTAGACATGAAAACTGAATGAAACTGTTATATTCCTCTGTTCACAGAGACTCAAACCCTTATGTTCTAAGGAGAAGAGAAACTTGACACGGGGAAAAACACCATGAAGCTTCTCTGTGCTTCACTTTCTCTTGCCGTGATATGCTGGCTAGCTGAAGGTACCCTATCAAAAACAGATGCAAAGAAAGGTGCTACAAAAAAACTGGAGGAAAAGGTAAAGGAAATAACTGAAATTCTTATCTTATCTAACATGTGCAGTGAATTAATTGAACTTTGGTAAGTGGCCTCTACTTCTGTTAAAACAGTGTTAATGCATTTCTGCTGAAGCTTATATTCACAGATAAAACTTGAAACTGTCCTTTCCTTCAGCTTTTCTGTGTGTCACAAATGTTCGTTTCTTGAAACATATGATGTAGACTTCTGCATCTGTATCCTCTATGCAAGTTGCAGATGCAGGAAGTTTTTGTCCCTTCAGGGAACACACTTCCATCCCTTTGGAAACCAGGGTGGGGAACAGTAGTTTGGGCCAAGAGCTCTAGATCATTTACTGGTGGAATGGAGCCTTGCCAATGGGAAGGCTGTATCCTGATGAAAGAGTTTGAAGAGCATTCTAAGCAGTAATTCTTTTGCAGGCAGAAATGATTCAGAATCGCACAATACGCAGAGCCAGCATGCTGAAGTGTCTCTTCACTTGCTGAGCAGTTTGTTGTTTCCTGTCATTATGCATATACATCTGTCAATGTTTGTATTACTTGCTCAACATCTACCAGGAAGCAAATCTCATCTGCAGATAGTGAGGGCAATATAAGGTGTTAAGTCAGGTCAAATCCCTACATTCCTTACAATGAATCAATAGATGGCTTCTACGTACCCAGCATGCATGTCTTACTAGATCTTCTCATTCTGTTTTTATCTGCTAGGTCAGTTAAAGCACATTCCCTAAAGGAGAGCGTTTAAAATCTTGACCTTCAGTAACCACAAAGCAGCATTCTCAGATTAAAATATATCCAGTTTAAAATTTGTCTTCAAATTTTTGGTTAAGAACTTATGGGTAGCACGACAGAAAGTGTTGATTACAAAACAGAACACCATCATCTGTCATAAATTATGTTCTTTACTCTTATAATAGCTTGGATTTTGGGTTTTTTTAATATGCTTTTTACTTTCCAAATAAAGTAAGTTTACTGATGATGACCAATAATTTCTGAGGACTTGTGTGTTTCAATTCTAAATCAAAGTACTCTGCATCATTTAAAAGGAGTACTCAGAGTTTAATGAAGTGATTTGTTTTGCTGTTGCTTTTAAAGTCTGTTGCCACTGAAAGTGGGCATTTCAAATAACTGGTTCTAATAACTGTCTTCTCTCCACAGAAGCTGCATTCTGATAAAAATGTTCAGGACCGGGGATTGGTGGTTGTGGATCCAAAAGCAAAGGATATTATACTGGAACATAAAAGTTACTGCTCCAAGAAGATGAAGGAACGACATTTCTCAGGAGATGTTCTGGGATATATTACTCCTGTAAGTCGATACATTTAATAAAATTTGTGCTTTGAATGAATATGCAGCAGACTGTGCTAAACTGCAACTTTGCATCCCTGCTATAAAAGTATTTTTATAGTAATGGGGGCTGCTGGTTAAATACAGTCAAATAGCCAGACAAGTATTTGAGACTTGATTTGGGCTTCAGGTGGTCTCAAACCCTTGTTCTCCCATCTGTCTCTCGGAGGCTGTTTAGGTTATATTGTTTTTCTTCTCCCTGGCATTGAGGAATACACTGAGAGCAGGTACTGGGTGTGCAGCTGCAGTGGGAGCTGCAGGTTGTGCCTGGGTGGGAGCCGTGACCTGGTGCTGACCCTTCAGACAGCAAAGAGCACAGGAACCTGTGGCACCGGCCAGGGAACCAGACACTCGGACACAGCAGGAGCCAAGGGCTCAGCAGAGAGACTCCAGACTATCCCAGGCATGGAGGGCACAAAACCTGGGCATTCCTTTGTTGGGGGTCCCTCCCCAGCGCACCAGCTGGAGCTATTTCTGTGTTACTGCACCACAAATAAATTATTGTAGGGATCCAGACATCTGGGACTGTGCCATGGGAAACCCAGGGCTGAGCCAGTAAGGAAACCCTGTCTGAGCATGGGGTGTACAGGGAGCCAAGAGGGACACTCCTGGAGTCACTGGAATTGCCCTCAGCAGTGAAAGTTTGGAGTGGTGGGAGTGTGACTGCCAAGAGTGGCTTGCGGATGGTCAGACAGGGAAGCTTCTTTAACACTGGTTTTAACAGGGATGAGAGTATTTTTCCTGTCAGTGGTGAATCAGGTGAAGTTGCAATGAAGTAACAATTGTATGCTGCTGTCAACCTGATGTCTTTTGCTATTCTGTCTCCTTCAAAGCATTCTTTCTTGAATGATAAATATTTCATCCTTTTTTTCAGAGGATAGTTTTCACTTATTTTTGTCTTATACTGCTCAAAAGACAAATAGGTGCCCTATAGATTTTCACCTTTCTCAAGTTCTCTTGAACATAAATTCAGAGTCTGTAGATTCAAAACTGTGTGGGAATCTACAAGCAACTTGCTGTAGTTCAGTAGAATTAGCACAATTTGAAGATTGCCTTTCATGTAGCTATTAGAGCTTCCAGAGTACTTTCTTATTTAAATGAAAGCAATATCCCATAAAGATATCAAGTTTCCTCAAATGAATGAAGAAGGATCTAGGAGATGATTATATTTCTGTTAAAGAGTTTATATTGCTCAAAAGTGAAGTGAACTGCATATCTTGCTTCTGAGTCTCTCATGTTTTTTCTCTCCTTTGTTTTTCAAGTGGAACAACCATGGCTATGACATTGCTAAAATTTTTGGAAACAAATTTACGCTAATCTCACCGGTTTGGTTACAAGTGAAAAGGAGAGGGAAGGAAAGGTTCCAGTTCACTGGGCTCCATGATGCTGATCAAGGTGTTACTTTCTTTTTCTTTGAATATGAATTGCAGTATTGTTGTGACTAGGTAGATTTGGCATACTAGGTGGGTTTTGCTGGCTCTGCCTCATGGTGAGGTACTTTCATCCACTCCATTTCTTGGGGTTTTCTTCAGAGTGAATGTCTTTCTATCCTCATCTGCTTCCACATGTGTACATACTTTATTTGTCAAAAAATGTAAGTAGCGAGGTTGGCTTTTCCACCATGCTATCCACAAAGCTCCTCTTAAAAGAGGAAAGGGCAAACTACAGGGAAAAACAGTCTTGATGTTGCACTGTGCAGCTATTTGCCTGTTGTGGGTTTTGTTCTATTTCTTTGCAAAAACCTTTAGGCAAATTTGTTTTAGAAAGGGAAGATAAATTTAATTTGAAGAGAATTTTTTCCCTTCGTTGTGAGGAAAGTGGCAGCAAGTTTAAATTTCAGCTAGTATGTACTACTTCATGGGTTTGAAGTTAATTGAATGTGAAATTTCATTTGAAATAGCTATAATTCTTACCATGTTAGTGCCTACTAATAAATTCATCCTAGTGCAATGACTGCCAAAAGGAGTGGATGGGACACTTTGAACTACCATCTGAAAAAGTAAAACATTCCTCCCAGGTGATGCCTGGTGGCTGCAGAAGTGTTGTTCTAAATAGGGAGTAGGGTAGTTTCCATGATGAGGCAGAACTGAGCAGGGAGGGGCTGGGTGAGGAGGCTGTAGTGAATGCTGTGGTGCAGGTTCATGGCTTCAGATTCTGTGCATCACAGGATGTTCTGTCTGGGTGGATTATGAACTGCTAGTCTGTGGCAGGAAGATATGTATAATGAAACTATGGTACATCATTTGAAGAATGCTTGAAAATACGTTGCCATTGTCAGCATCATTTATATTTTATCAGCTGTCTTACTTGATACTGTTTGACAGGCTGGATGAAAGATGTGAGAAAAACCTCCAAAAACATCAAAATAGGTGAGCCTCTGGTTTATGATTGTTTGCTTGCTTTTTATCTTCTTTAGCTGCTGGGAGAGAAAGGAAGGCTTTCTTCCAGGTCAGTATGGCAGGAGGGAAGATTACCTTAGCACAGCTGTATGGAGATGTCTGAGAAGAAAAATTAAAGCAGTTCACTGTAGATAGTTAGGTAACTGAAATGTTGACACTCTTGATGCCTTTATATTTTGCCTTAGCTTCTTGTCTCTGAATAAATCCTGGGTTACAGTGCCCTCCCTGTAGGGATACTAGTATATAACACTGTGTACCTCCCTGGGGAAAGAAGTCTTCAAACTTGTTGCTTGGGGTTCTGTGTAGTTAAAAAGAAAAAATAAATAAGTCCACATCTGAGTCAGTCAGACTTTTCTGCATAAGAGTAGAAAAGTCCTGTTTGTCTCTTCTCCCCTTGAAGCTGGAAACTCATGGGATGTGCTACAGTGTGTCTTTAGGGAAAATTGCAAATATTGCTGTAGAGATTCTGTTGTGCTAGACTTCTTTTATTTGTTTATAGCAAGAATTATATGGAACTGTGAAATGCTTCTTGATTCAGAAGGGAGTATGAAATTTGAAATGTATTAGAAAAATTGAATGCTCAGCCAGATATTTTAACATACTTCACCTGCCAGAGGATAAAGCTTTTGAAATCACTCTATACTTTTCTAAAGCACTCTTTTACAACCATGGTAGTTAGAAGGGGCTTAGACACAGCTCCATAAAATCCATTACCTTTTCCTTTGGGCATGATTGTTGACTCTTACAACAGTAATTTTTTCCTATTTATGTTTTTAATGTTTTTGGAAAAATAAATTACACAGGCTCAAGTGCTTTCCAAAGTAAAAATTTTTCTTAGGGCCTTGAGTTGAGTGGAAGAGTGAAGTGATATTGGGCTATGTATGGAGTAAATTAGAATTTGAGGCGAACTTTTGTACTTCATTACTGTGGTAGAAGAGATGCACAACTTAAAGATTGGTATCTTGTTTTGTTGTTAGTTTAGGACTCTACTTGAGGCCCTAAGTGGTAGTTCAATTAAGAACATTCAATCAAATGAAAGTATTTTCTCTTAAAACTTGTGTCAGTGCTGATCATTAACTAAAATTAAAACGAAGAAGAATGTTCAACGGTGTCAGTTTATCTATGCTGCTGAAGTTGGTCAGAGTGAAAAAGCAATTATCTCAGTTATGGGATATGATTTTTACTGGCATCTCTGCTTGTATCTGCTGTATTCTGTTATTGCAGAAACATTCCAGTGTAGATAATAAATTCTTAATTTT
This sequence comes from Cyanistes caeruleus, assembly GCF_971803275.1. Taxonomy (NCBI): domain Eukaryota; kingdom Metazoa; phylum Chordata; class Aves; order Passeriformes; family Paridae; genus Cyanistes; species Cyanistes caeruleus. The sequence continues at coordinate 23,340,143 of NC_141706.1, forward strand.
CACTACTGATTGACTACTTTGCCTTATAGTGCCTCGAATTTTGTTTGATGGCTGGACTTACCAAGACTTTGAGAGTGTTTTTGGTAGTGAAGATGAGATAGAGGAACTTTCCAAGAACATGGTTCTGCTAGCCAAGGTAAAAAAACTATTTATGATGCTTATAAAATAGTGTGAGATGATACTTGATTCCTTTTGTAATATATGTTTTCTCATTTCTCATGATTTTGCATTCTACAAAATAGGATTGGCTCAAAAGAATAATGAGGCAGGATTCTTAATAGTGTGTCCAGTACCTATAAATATGAAATGTAGCAACACTTAAGTGTAGGTGACTACAAGTCTAATGTGAGACTACATCAGTCTGATCAACATAACCTTGTTGTCATTGGCAGCTGCACTCATGATTTTTGCCTGCTTTAAATTTCTCTTATATTTCTATTAAAAGTATAATTATTGAGCTGCAGCTAAACTGCTTAGTGGTATTTTCTGGTAGGCAGAAAAAGTGTCATGGGTACAATGAGTATTGTTTTCTGCACAGGAATACATTCAGGGTCTGTGTGGTAAAGCTAAGGAGCCAATTTTAATACCAAGAATCATTCACTGGACATGTTTTACTGAACATTTTTGCTCAGGTCTGATCAACCAGTTTTCTCAAAATGTTCAGAAACTAGGGAGAAGAGGAATTCTTTTCTAAGATTTCTGGCCAACCCCTTTCCTAATGGCTTTAGAGCTATCCCATGTGTGGGACTAGACAAGTTGCACCCAAAAGATATTTGGCATTGGTTGTTGATTCGTGGCAGCCTGGTTATTGTCAGAATAGGAGTTCTCACTTGCTACATGACATAAAGAAATCTAAAGTGCTCTAGAGGAAGTTGGATATAGAGTTAAACTGAGTAATTTCTTAAAATTTGTGACCGATACATCAATTTTATCTCCTCAGTAACATTGGACCTCTTAAGGAGATCAACTAAAGTACAACAGTATCCTTGATCATGCTAAGAATAAATTTTCAAAAGAGAGACTAATTGTGGGAGATATTTGGAATCATGTCTATGCTAAATTAGCATTTATGTCTTTAGATTCAAGAAATAATGAGTTTTTTCCCTGATACACAAGTAAAAGTGTGTCAAATTATTTGTTTAACAACCACCTTTCATTAGTGTCTGAATTTTCCCAATACAATATTGGTTTATTCTGTAAGAGTAGATATCATGGATAACTAATAGAGATTTTCAACTTTTGCATGTTTGTGTTTGTTAAATTATTTGTTTCTCTTGGACTTCTCCAAGAAATGCTGTGTTAAAGATGAATCTGATGTAAGAATACAAAGCATGTTCAATCTGTAATAGTACAAGAAAAATAGCTACATGGTCAGTAACTGTGTGTTGATGACAATTCTTTTCATTTAGAATGAAAATTTTGATGGTTTTGTAATTGAAGTTTGGAGTCAGCTGGGAAATCAAAAGCAAACGTGAGTATAAATTTCTAGGATGCAATTCCTAAAAATCAGCTCCTTTAAAACATCCTTTTAATCTGTCCATGTTGATTTGAATATGTCTTTATAAATAAATACATTTCATTCTAGAACAACTAAAGGTTGTTCTGCTTGTCTTACAATGTTGTAAGTAGAAGGGTTTACCTCACTCTACATGAGATCAAAGATTACATAATAATCTTCACAGTGGGTTTAGCAGGCCATGTTAGTCTTTCATAGTTGAGTTTTGCATGATGTAACTTTTACGAGGATGTGAAGGGTGCATCAGTTGCATACTCACTCCCATGCTGGCACTCGCCTTTATTGTACCACTGTTTGGTTTGGGTTACTGGGTGAAGCTAGCAACAGTGTGAGACTTTGAAGACCTGAGGCAAACACCAAACTTCTGCTACATGAGGAAAATTCAGAATAAGGTGGTGGAATTAATGATTTGGTGCAGGAATCTGAAGATTTTGTGTTAGTTTCTCAGGAAATCCAGGCATCCATTTCTGTAAAGTGCAGTGTTTCTTACAGATCTCTGTTGCCTACAATGTCTGGGGGAAAACAGCTTCAAGGAAGCTGCACAGAATGCAGAGTTTATTATGGAGGGCTTTCACCTTTCAGAAAATGGTTACTTCAGGTTATTCTGGTTAGGGAAAATGCTTCTGTCTGATGGCATATATTAGTTACTTCTCAAAATGAGTTTACTATTAGCAGTCCTACCTTTTGCCTGTAAAGTTAACACTTGGGAACAAAAAATTGAAACTGCAGAATCTTCTTAGCTTTGTAAAGGGCTCCATCAGTTGCCCTGCAATGAGTAATCCTTCACCTAGATGCTCTTGCTTATAATTAGGTTGTTCCTAATTTGCCAGGTTGTTTCTAAGAGCTTATCTGTATCCTGAGCTCTGAACCTAATGCAGTGTCTTAATAAGGTAGCCAAGAAGGTGACTGAAGCAATTAGTAACTGCCAGTCAGGTGGTAGTGGTCATTTTATTTATTGTACTTACTGTATTTAAGTAAAATCAATAGTTTTCCTATTAGTTAACACAGATATAAAACAGACTGTGTAACTGTCATTGTAAGACTCACTGAACATAATTTTAAACACACTGGCATGAAAGTGCTGTATTGCAAATGGAACACATGAGCAAAGCATACTTTTCTGTTAGCTCCAGGGTAAGTTTATTTGTGGCATGGTAAAAATACGGCTCTCTGCCAGGAGCAATGTTGGTTTAAAACAGTTTCACAGAATCACAGAATAAGCTGAGTTGGAAAGGACCCATAAGGATCATTGAGTGCAGCTCCTATCTCTGCACAGCACCATCCCCAAGAGTCAAACCATGTGTCCAAGTGTATTGTCCAAAGGCTTCCTGAATTCTGTTAGACTGGTGCTGTGACCACTTCTATGGGGAGCCTGTTCAAGTGCCCAAGCACTCTCTGGGTGGAAAACCTTTTTCTAATATCCAACCTGAACCTCCCCTGATGCAACTGTTATCAGAGAGATCAATGTCTGCCCCTCCTCGTCCCCTCATGAGGAAATTGTAACTGCAGTGAGGTCTCCCCTCAGTCTTCTCCAGGCTGAACAGATCAAGTGACCTCAGCTGCTCCTTATACAGCTTCCCCTCAAGGCCCTTCACCATCCTAGTGCTCCTCCTTTAGACACTCTCTAATAGATTTATGTCATTTTTATATTCTGGCACCCAAAACTGCCCCCAGCACTGGAGGTGAGGCTGCCCCAGCTCAGAGCAGAGTGGGACAATCCCCTCCCTTGCCTGGCTGGTGATGCTGGGCCTGATGCCCCTCAGGACAGGGTTGGCCCTCCTGGCTGCCAGGGCACTTCTGGCTCAGATCTAACTTCCCATAGTCCAGGACCCCCAGGTCCCTTTCCATGGCACGGTTTATCTAACTGTGTGCTGGACATTTTGAAATGAGAAACAGGTGTCATAAAAACTGCGCACTAGAGGAGATACTGCTGGTTAGTTGCCTTAGCCTTCAGTTACCTGAATACTATTCAGTTACCTGAAACACTACTTCCATTCACTGTGTGTTGTTGATGGAAAGGAGTGGGAAGTATTTTCCATAATTTCTGAAAAGGAAAGGGTTCTCACACCATATAGTGGTAATTGGATCCTTTCCTCTGAGTAGGTAACATGTAATCGTATGTGGCCACTGTGAAGAACACTTTAGGATTATCCTAATTTAGATGTGAGATTGTTTGTCACGAAAACATAAAGGGAAACAGAAGTTAGGAACTGCAGGTTTTTCCTCCATTTCAAACCTGATCTGATTTAAGTGCTTCATTGGAAACTCATTGGTGGGGTTTTCCTCCTTTTATTGCCATGTCCCTAAAAATGGTTAGGATGTTTATGTTTATGGTTGGGATGGCAGCATTCTGAATTATGCCAATTGAGACAGAAAGCTGAAGTTGGGCTCAGTGTGTAGTTAAAGCTGTTTTGTGAATGTAGGAGGCTCACATCATTACACGGGAATTTTGTCTCATGGTGCCTCTAAGTTGTGGGACCAGTGTCTGCATTTTGAGATTGTGTTTTCCTATCACTTGCTTTGAAGCTCGGTGGCTTGGCTATCCAGTGCCCCAAGTTTTCCCTAATAATGTTATTTGCAGGGAACAAATGTTAGAACAGATCTTAAGGGGCAAAATTAAGTGAATTTATTACATTTTCAAGCCTATTTTTTTTATTGCACTTTGACTGCTGTTACTTTGGGATCATTTCATTTTGAGTAGCAGAGCAAGAGTTTTTTCTGGGTAAGCATGTGTGGTCTTTTGCTTTGCTTGTCGCTGGAGTTGGAGCAGTGCAATGCCTCCTTAAGCCCACAACGTGGCAATATTGTAACGTGAGTCACACCTGATCCTCCTTCAGCTTGTGTCTTTCGAAAGTGGCAAACACCGGTAGTAAAGCAAGTTCTTAACCTAGGAAAGGTGAGGATTAGTTCGCAGAGGATGTCAGCACAGAGATGAACCCTCATCTTTTGGAGAGGTGAAGTGTTTGTAGGCTGGTATTTGTGTATGCTTCAAATAAATCATCTGTCGTAACTGTTAGGTTCAGTGTAGGCTTTCCTAGTTCAGATCCTTCAAGGTCAAATGCCTGGAAGTAGCTTAACCTGCTTCTAGTTAAAGGGACAAAAGATCATAATGATGCTCCTGGGAACAGATATTTTGCCTTCAAACAACTTTCAGAGCAGTCTGACAATACGAGGAGACCTGCCTAGCTGATACAGTTAATTCATGTTATTAAATGTGAACATGTTTTAGTTTAAAATTAAAATAAAAAAAATCCCTTTTTTTTCCTGACATACAAGGAATAACCTCACATAAGCAGATAGCAACAGGTTATTGAAAGTAAACACAGATGCATAAAAATGTATGGTCTTACACTGCAGCTGCCAGCTTGCTTTATGCAATGTTAGAGCAGTGGTGTCTATCCAGAGAAAATATTTCACTGAGAATCATTATGGTTCATTTTTCAAAAACTAAATGAAGTGCGTACCTAGCTATTAAATTAATAAATGGCACTCAATTATTCTATATATTTCATATATCTGTGTTGAGGGAAAAGCTATGGAAATTTTTCCTGTAATGTTTTTAACTGTGTTACGGAAAAGATCTCTGACCCATCCAACGCGCTGCCTTAGTGGTGCAGGAACACTTGATTCAGCACAGGTTTCTTTATCCAGCTTAAAATGACAACAGAAGGATTTGCTTATGGAACACTTGTGCTTGATACGATGTTTCAGCTACAAAATCAGCATCCACTCTCGAAAGACAATGTGCAGTGATACTTCCTAGCAGAGTGCACCCAGGAGCAGGTGAGTCTACAAAAGAATCTGAAAGCCTGCAGATTAGTGTCCTAACTCACCAATAAACTGGGCTATGATTTTAAAACTACTTCATATATCAGAAAACTGGATTAATTACAGCTGAAGGTCTCTTCTCAGTTCAGATGAGCAAGTGTCCCCATGAGGTACCTCTTTTCAGTAGCTGAACCGGAATATTGGATGGGCGTTTTTGTAACACATGCTCTCCCTTGATGTTGGGGCTTAAAAATTGCCTAAAAGTTTTGTGATTATTAAATTATGTAAGGATCTTCATGCAACAGGGTAACTGTTCTAGCTCTGCAGTAACACATAAATCCTTTGACCAGCCTCTTTTAGAACCTGTGATCACTGATCATTTTTAAAATTAGGTACATTTAGATGCTTTTCTCTCAGCCCTTTGCATGTTTCTAGAAAACCTTTCTTTTTTGGGGTACTCAAGTTAACTTTAGAAATTAGTGAAAATTTTCCTTTGAGGCCCAAGGAGTTATCTAAGAAGAGTCTTCAGTTTCCTGTTTATTCTAGCTGGCATCACAGATGAGGTCAAATGTTGCTAAGAAGTTATGTTGCTGGCATCCACTAAAACATGAAATTCTGTGGTTTCAGGCTTACTAATTACCTTCTGTTTAGTGTCTTCTTAAGCAGAACTAACTCAGACTAGTTTGGGTTTTTTCAAGAAATTTCTCAGTCATTTTGGTTTGGGGTTATAGAATTCCTCTGTAATGCTTAGCAGACTAAAGTATTACATTATATAAATCCTTTGTGCTGCTTTATTTTGGATATCATTAAATATTGATTTATAAAAATTACCAATTTTTATAATAAAATTATGTTCCTGAATATATCTGCCTGCTTTTATGTTAGATATCCTGAGCAGCCTCTTCTCTGGCTGTTCATTTAGGAGCCTTGGTGCCTCAAATATTACACAGCAATGCTGTATGCATATTTTGTATGTTTTCACATGTATAAAATGGCATTGGGGTCTTCTGTTTAGGTTCTTAATTTTAGAAATAACACCTGTTCCATCTGAAGAACCTGAATTGCTATGATACATGTGCATGGACCTCTTTTGGGGGCTTTATACTGACCATTTCAGGCTCTTGCAGATGTCTAATACAGATACTTTGAAGTACCCTCTGTTACACTGGTACTTGCTTCTTCCCTGTGTTTTCTGGGAATAGAATTATTATATACAAATCACAGTGGCATCAGATTTAGCTGGAGATGAAAAACTGCATCTAACTAATGTTGCTTCCTTTCATTCTAGCAATTACTGTATGGTAAAAATGAGTTCAGCTGCCCACCTTTTACCCTAACACAGGAAAGTAGTCTCCTAATAGAAATCTAAATGAGCTGAGGTGTCCTATGCAGATGATACCTCAATTCTGAACTGTTTTACTGCTTCTTATAGCTTAAACCTACTTCTTAAATAACTGATTTTTTTTTTCCTAAAACCTTTTTTGCCTGATTTCACAATAAAATATTCCAAGTTATTCATCTCATGGCATTAAAGTTTAGAAATGTACATGGAAGAAATATTGAGAGACCTGAGCCAGCAAAGGTTCTCCTGCTTATTTAGTTAACAGCTAGACAAGACCATGTCTCACTTACTAATCTCAATTGTGGGTTTACTGGGTGGGTTTATTTTTCTCCAGAGACCAAGATATGTTCTGAAAAAGGCATAATATACTCATAATACTCTCACAAGGTACATAAAAAGGCACACAATATTCTGATCAGTCCAGCATTACTTGACAGATGGCCATCACACAGAATCAATCTGAAAAACGTGATTTTTTTGTCACTCTATGCAGAAGATGACCTTCAGGCATCTTATTAATGTTGGTAGGAGTATAGGAGGAAAAACTCTTCTGGTAGTTGTATCCTTCATGTTAGTCCCTGAAAAATTAATCTATTAATCAAAGATTTGCCATAATTCACTCCCGTTTCTTGGTATTAACTAGGCAGTGAAATGGCAGAAAAGGGCAATTTCTTCTTCAAGTAGACAGCTTTATTTTGTCCAATTTTCTTGACAAAGCATAAATTTTAGGGAGCAGTGACTCCAAATTTGTGCAGAAAGGGGACTGAAGTTGGAAAACTGCAGCCGTTTGAAGGATAGTGTAACTGAAGGGAAGGGTATGAAAACCTTTCATATCTTCTGCAAGGCCTTTCAAATGCATTGACATCGCACTTTTGTGCACTGAAGTAAAGTCTTCTACAAAGTATCCAAAATGCAGTAGACCAGCAATGCTGGAAAAAGTGATTTTTGGAAAAATAAGCTTGCCACAAACTCTGGGTGATGAAAATTTGGAGGTCTGCATACTTTATAGGGGACAAGGTACTTCAAAATCATAAATGCTTGGAAAATTGACCTACCAAATAGTAGTGATAAGAGAAGGCTTGGAACAGTATGAATGAAGTAGACCTTACTTAGCTCAAGATAGAATCTTATAGCTGCCAATATTTCAGTAGCTACTCTGAGGTTGAACTTGACTGTAGTGAAGTGTCTGGTAAATATTTAATGAAGCTTTTTTAGAAAGATTGATTCTATTCTTACTTTCTTGTACCTCATTATAATGTTTAAAATATCACTAGCTTTTCTTTCAAAATAGCCAATGGTAACATTGAAGAATATTGCATTTAAAACACTGGAAAGCACTGTTGGGACACAGTAAGGTTTTAATTTATAGCACAATAAATGAACATTCTGCTATTGTTCTTTGGAGGAGAGCGAGGAGTGCACATTTGATTTACTTCATCTGTCTTGGCCAGCACATGGAAGTGAGCCTAAATTAAGTCTTTAGCCATTAATCCTGCCTGATTTGCCAGAAGGTTTTCGGGGCTCCAAACCCTGACTTGACAGGTTAGTGAATAGGTATTAATCTGGGTTTCTTGAGCAAAAATCTGCAATTGTCCAGATGTCCTTTATCTTCTTGACCTCCATCAAGTTGAAGGTAATTATTTTTTAGCCAGATCAATAGTGATTGAATTTTGTGGGGGGGAGTGTAGGAAGTGGCTGTTTAGATGTAGCCTGTTTTTAAAGTGCCCAGTGCAGTAACAATCCAAACTGCATTTCCACCCCTTTTTCAGACCACAAATCTCTGTCCTGTGTTTACAGTTGTAGGTTATGGTTCTACACTTGCATGTTTCAAAATATGACTTTTTTGTGCAGTCACTGTTTTTGTGGTTATGTCACCACCTTTGTGGACCAGTTTTTGCCCCTGCAGAATGGAGTGAGGGTGTCAACCTTGTTTCTAAATGAAAAAGATGTTTTCTTGTTCTGTGCCTATGCTAGATTCTTTGGTCCTATCCTACCCTTCTTTTTATCCCCTCATATTCTTAATAGTTAAAGTTAGCAAATGTTTTGCAATGTTCTGAATCTCAAAGCTCCTACAACTAACAAAGGCAGCCAGGCAAAGAAAAGAGATCCCTGCTGATGAACACTGTAGAATAATCTCAAGGTGAGAGGAATTGATTCTTTGGTCAAATTTATCTTATGTATAGCATCTCTGACATCTAATAAAGGTTGAGTTATATTGCAGTTTTGGGAATAATTAGTTAAAAAGGCACAAGACACAAATCAGTGGGAAAGCTTGCTTACCTAGTTTTAATACTGATTATAGTTTTTTATAAGATCATGTTATGTGGGAGTTGTGATGTGTATGTTTGTGTCAATAAATGTCTGTTTAGCTTAGTGTTGTAATTTTTTAATGTATTCCTATGGAGAAGGATTCTTATATGATACAATTGTTTTGTCTGAATAGTGGCATACTCCAGATGCAGAATGAATGTGGTAAAGTAACAGGAGGGAGAGCTGTTGGTTTCCCAGAGCAAGAATGGTAGAAGTACATGCTGCAGACAGACCAAAAGCTGATTTCTGTAATCCCATGTCTTCCCCCAGAGAAATATAGGTGGCAGTGTGATAGTTCATTGTTAAGGGCTGTTCAGCACAGCCAGCTCTCAAATTGTAAACACAACGTATTGCTGATATTGGGAAGGTGATAAAATGTGCTTTGTTTGTTTGCCAGGATTTGGAGAGTAATGGCTTTTGTAGGCCCTAGGAAGTTTTCATCAGGCATCAAACCATTTCAGGGAAATTGGACATACTTGGTTACCTTTGGATAGTGTCTACATTGTGAAATCAAGCATAATCATTGTGATGGAATTATATAGGAAAATCAGTAGCTCTAGGAAAATATCTTGGCAGGGCAGGGATTATACTGCCTTGAAAGGCATGACAGTACCAAGATGTTGTTTCTGAGAGTTCAGGTCTAATCATGATTTAAGTGGAGCAAACACCTTCTTCAAAACAGTGTTTGGTTCTTCTATTGATCTATTTATTTTCACCAAAAATGACCTCAAAAGGTGACCTGCTCTGATAAGATACGTTGGCTTGTTTTACATGCTAACAGTGCATAGTTAGATTACAATAAAACTAAGAAAACTTAGAACCCCAGGGTGATCACCAGTTCCCATAAAACTAAGACTGTCTCAAGCAGGGCAGTGTTCATAGTTCTTAAAGAGGATAAACCTAATCATTTTTCCTAATTGTTGTTTTTCTGCTATGATCATTTGCAACAAATTGTGTTTGTCTCTCTTGCCAGCTGCATCTCTTTTCAATTATTACTACTGCTACTTGTTCTTGTCAATAGACAGCAGAAGTTTTCCTGTCTTTCTCTCTAATAGTATATTTATATTTCAGGGAGTTGATTCATTTGCTCACTCACCTTTCCGAAGCTCTGCATGAAGCACAACTTAAACTCATACTGGTCATCCCTCCTGCAGTTGCAGCAGGGTGAGTATTCCTATTTAGTTTCCTGGTGAGAAATACTTTCTTGTCTAATAAACAGTAAGTTCAAAGCTTTGTTTAAAGCTGTGCAGTTTAAAAGAAGAAATAGTTATTTGGGTTTGATTGGTAGTCCTTTCTCCATGCATGTTGCACTGAATATTCTTGGTAACTATGTGCACTCATACATACCTCTTTATTTTTGATGTGATAGAGGAGCCAACAAGGAGAGATGCTATGCTGAACCTTGTTCTCCCCCACATTCCAGCTGGAGTGTTAGGAGAACAAATAGAGGGGCAGAATCCCCTCCCTTGAGCTGCTGGCCACAATTCCCCTTGGTGCACCCCAGGATGTGGTTGGCTTTCCCAGCTGCAAGTGCACAGTTGGCAATAAAAGATTATTTTTTCCCCCTCCAAGTTTCCTTTCTTTCTTTAAGCTGTTCAGCATCCTTATGCCTGCATACGAAAACTCAGTAATGTAAGTCAAGCATTGTTAGGTACTTTTTCAAATGAAAATCAGTAGACAGCTAGCGAAAAATATGACAATTTCTTATTTTTCTCACCTTGGGTTCTACAGCAGTATGGATAGGCTCACAGCCAATACAGATTATGACAGATTAACAGCACAGTTTCGGGACAGTGTTGCACAGCCTCCTAAATTTCATGTAGGCTGTCATATCTTTCAGTGTACATTCATTTTCAAAGTGCCAAAAAGGCTGAGAAAATTGAATGCCTGAGCAGTCTGGTAAATGTTGCTTCTGTGGCTGGACTTTTCAATGACCTCAAGTTTTTGTTGAGTTTTATGTGGAGGTCTTGTAGCATGTTGGGGAAATAAAGCATTTCTGCTTACAGCTATCTGTGCAGACTTGAATGCGTACGGCTGAAAAGATTCAGGGATCCTGTAGTAGGTGACTAAATGGTTGTCCGTGTGCTGAGATCAGTTAACATCTGGCCTATAATTCTGGTGTCACCTCTTCTGTAGGTTGGTAGTGTAACCCCATCCAAACTAATCCCTGAATATAGGTACTTCCTACCATCTTAAGACTTTAAGCCCAGAACAGTATCTACCTAGTTTTGTTTTTCAATAGCTGCCTGAAATCTGATTGCAGTGTATTTTCTGTAAAGTATGTACTTGACGGTATTTCTTGTTTCTTTATCTTTTCCTCTGTTGCATGATTAATATCCTTACAAGAAGTAGCTAGTTTAATGCAAAAATCCTCTGCTTTTGTGTGGGGCTGGCAACACAATTTTGATAGGCAGAGAGAGAGAGAAACAGTGTTGAAAACTGGCAAAAGAAAACAATAAATTCCTTGTAAATTGGTAAAGTAGGCATTTGTAAAATATTACCCATTCAGTGCCCTTTAATTGAAGGCCTAGCTGCATTTTGAGGAGATTCCTTCCTATCCCTCAAGCACCTATGGTTTTACCTTGGCTCTGCATCATTAATCCTCTAATTTCTTGCAGAATTCTCTGGAAAATTGTGGGCTGGTATGCCTTTGCATCACATGGCTTTTCAGTGGTGCTAATAAGTACTTTGAGTTTCTTCTATTTGGGTAAATCAAAAATAATGCAAAATTACTGTGTCTTATCTCTTGTCTGTCATTTATTCCAATCTTTCATGCTGCCCTCTTGTGTCCTACTTCTCATCCCAATTGATAGTTGCTTTAAAAAGTAATTTTCTGTTGCTATTAATTTTAGTCTATTACAGGTGAAGCAAAAGAGAACATTTTAAAACATTTTTCTAAAATGCCTTATCAGTCACTGCATCACACAGATGCTTTTTAAAATACTAATGCATTCTCTGGTAGAATTTAAGTAATTGCTATAAATGGTGTTTGTGGTTGAAGTGCATTTGTGCTTTTGGTGGTAGGGAGAAAGTGGAGAATAGCACAAACCTCAACATTCCTGCTCACTGTGATGCCTACTGATGTTACCAAGGTCAGCCAGAGGGACCTAAATGTGTTTTGTTTCTGTAAGTCATGTGGGGCTCTACACTCTGTTTTTTCTAAATGCCTAAACAAGATGCTGGAGCCTCTGTAAAACTTCAGTGTTCTTAAACATGTTTTGCCTGGACCAGAATTTGCATTTTTAAGGTAACTATCTTTCAGGACTATTTCTCTGTTGAACAACATGCTGATGTTGTTGCCTCCTGCTGTTCTGCAAATTGACACAATAGTGAGGTCAGGGTTCTGAAATCTTTCTGAGCTGGGATTTAGGGATGCACTGTTAGAGCTGGAAAGAGATGCCTATCTGAAGTGCAATTTTTAACCTGAAATAAGTTTTACATGCCGATTACCTGTTATGTACCCATTTACATGGGTGTTCCTAAATGGCCTGTTTGTAGAAGAGCTGAGAGAAATAACAGCTGTAATTTTTATAAAAGAATCTTAAAGTCTCATTCCTCTAAACCAATTACATATATCTTTATGCATTCCTAAAGTTTTTGAGATTTATCCATAGACCTTTATGGCCCAGAAGAATTCAATAATCACGTTCTCTTCAATCAATGATCTTACATAACCTACTGTCTGTGTCTTCCATGTATGTGTTCTTACTGCATTAACTAGAAAAAGCACTAAGTTTTTGAGTAATAGGTTGTTGAAATATGTTCATAACTTACAGAAACATGTTAAAACACAGTGTCCATGTATACTTTAAAGCTTAGAAGTATATTGGATTTAATAATATCAATAATCATAGAAATTTTCTTTCTACCTTACTTGACTTTTTGGTTAGCAGCTGTACTTGAAAATGTTTGATTTATAGGATGCAAGGCTTGAACTGAAAGTGCCTCCTACTGTGTATTAAATATCTTGTGTCTTGAAACTCACTTTGGGTTTTAACACTTCAACATGGTTGAAAGTGGGCTTTTTGCATCTTATGTTCTTTAGTTTTTGGAATCACTTAGCCTGTTAATCAAAAATACAGCAAAAGGCAGGGAAATAAGTACCATCAAGAATCAAATAATGTATCAGAGTTCAGCAGCTGGCAACAGACTGATAAAGGAGACATGAGCTGTATGTGGAGCATTCTACCCATCTGGGATGTTAGGAGCTGAAACATTGTCCCTTTTGTGTTCTACCCTGATTAAAATTTAAAGAGAGCATAGTCAAATGTAAGCAGTTTATTTAGGAATTTGTAATTTAGACTCTTTTGATATGCATTAAGATCAAAGCAGTCTGTCTGCAAATGTTATCTGAAATGAGACATTTAAGAGCTAAAAATACTAGTTTGCTGAGGGAAAACCCGTCTGGAAAATGCAACACTGCACATGAGATCTAGTGTGGGATGCAGGAGGAAAACATGTTGGATCATCTGTTTAACTTCTCAAATTCAACTTTTGCAACAAAAACTAAGTGAGACTGATCCTCTGCTGAACCTTGCTGTAGTAACTTGAAGGTTCCAGTGGTGCCTTTGAATTTTGGTTTGCTTATAAAATGTTCTGGACTAAAAGAAAACTTCACTCTTTTTAAATCCACACGTTTTATAGCTTTTTACAACATTAACCAGAGGCAGCTGAGCTGGCATAATCAAGAGTAATCAAGAGCTGGGAATGTGTTTGGATGCTGATTGGGAGGCAGGAATCTCTCTAGCAAGCTTTACAGTCACAGAGAATGCATGTAGAGCTCCCATGATGAAAAAACAGAGACTGAGATAGTTTTCATCCACCTGATGTCTAGGAATTGCATGATTTTCCTGCAAATGTAAATGATTTACAAGAGAAAGGAACAGCAGGAGCCAAAAGCTGTTCTTTGTGAAGTGTGTGTGTAATTCTCCCTTGTGGACTGGAGTCTTGCAGTTGCAGATGTCTGAAGAGATGTGCAAGGACTGCAGTGGTGTGTAAGTGGTTGCTAAAGCAGATGGTTTGGTGAAGACTTCCACTTTGTCTTTCAACAGAATGTCTCAAAAAGTTAGAATTTTACTACTTTTAACATGCATGGACATTGATGCATGTATAAACTATGGGTACCATTTCTATAAGGTCAGTGGGTAGCCAGGCATATTCTGTCCGTTGCTGATGGTGAGTAACTCCATTGGTCCTGCTAATCCTGGTCTTGATTAAATTCCTGCCTTAAATATATGCAATTCAGTGTTTTATTGTGCTGCAGAAATTATACTGGGGAAAAATGTGTGGATGTTTTTATAATGATTTCACAAGCCTCTTTCCAAATAGGATAGCTGTGCTGGAGTGAGCTACCTTTATGCCTAAATATGCACTTGCAAAACTGTGCTGGGGGAGAAAAATAAATATGGCAAATGGACCTTGAAATTCGGTTGTACCTGTTCTCATAAGTCATAGGCATTGGGTTGGTTATTTTGTTTCTCTGTACTTAAATTATTTATAATATTAGGGATCTATTCTCAAAGCAAAAAGTGAGACTTTGTATAATAACTCTTTTCTGTCTGCAGGTAAATTGAATTTCATCTGACTAGATTATTACATGTTTTGTCCAGGTTCAGCAACCATTTTATCCACTGTTTCCCAATTACCAATTCCCAGTTGTCAAGAAAACAAAGAGTAAATAAAATTGAGTTTATTTACATAAGCTATCATTGGAGGGAGCATCAGTAATGTTCCTGTTTTTTGCTGTCCTGAGAAAGAACAAAGACAAAAAGTTCCTGGAAGCTGTAGGTACAGTGTTGTCTTCACAGGGGTTCTTAATATATCCATGGTTGCATAACCATTGCCTTCCTTTGTAGTTTATTACATTTGTAGTTTATTACAGACTTCAGACATATGATATAAATATGTAAAGCCTCAGTATACACTCATTAAAAGTTGCTCATTTTGTTAAACGCAGTGTTAAGTAACTCTGTATTTAGGTTGTTAGTGATGGCTTTCCTTGGACTTTTATCATCCCCTGAAGTATAATCCTTTGGACAAAGTAGAAATAAGTGGCCTTGGATGTGTCACTTCATAATGCAATACTGTACTCTTTATTGGCATTTTGATGGTTAGGATATGCACTAGGCAGTTTATCCTGTGTGATGGATATCCTTTTAACACACCTCTCTTCAGGCTACAAGACAGTAGCTGCTCCTTGAATAGCAGATGATTCTTTTATCTCTTTATTCTGTACAGAATCTGTAAATGAGAGAAAGTGAGCTGTGAGTAAACTGAGTAAACAAGGAAATTCAGGTTCTGAGGTGAGAGGCTGCACTGTCAGCGTGCTCTGTGGTGGAGCACTCTTAGTGTGCTGCTCAAGGGGGTCTCCTGAATGGAAAGCCCTCAGGGAACTCCACAAGGAGGTGAATTGGTTGAGGAGTATCCAGGAGTCCAAGAGAGAAATAAATTACAGGAATCACACCCTGTCTTCCCTGGTAGAGACCTTTTATGCAAATAGGGCACATGACACAGAAGATTCCCCATCATCTTTCCACCTGACTGAATGTGTGACTTAAGGGATAAGGGTGACAAGATCTTGCCTGTTGCAGCAGTTGTGTCTTCTCTGTCATTTCCCAACCTTCCCCATTTTGTCAGTATTAAGAGTTTTAGAATTACAGACGTAGCTACTGCTGCATTTCTGAGAAAGAATATCAAGAATCTGCTGAAAAATCTCTAAAACTTTGGAGCTTTGTTTGTCTCAATCATAATTAAAATGCATGGAAGACAGTCTTAGGAAAAGATAGTTACAATTGTTTAAGAAGCCTCAGGTAACACAAAGTAGCATTATACTTTCAGTAATTTTAGCAAGTCTAGCATAATAATAACTAGATATGTCAAACCTTGATCCTTGATTTAAGTAATTGTATGCAAAATAGCTGCTGTTCTTAGCTGTGTTTTAATGACATGCCTGCCAGTACAAAGCAGAGGTCAGTGAGCAAGATGGTTTCATTCAACCATGTGGGACATGGTTTTGGGCATTATTAGTAAAAGTGAAGCACATTGTAAACAAACCACTGGAGCTATCACTGTCCTTATGACATTCTCAAAAAATGCTACTATTGGGAAATTGCATACAGTTTAGCTAGAATAATTTGTTATCTCCTGGCTAGTTTCTGATAGCATATATCAAAGCAGTATTTAAATTAAAACCAAACATGTTTGTCCCTGATAAAAGGTACACTTAACCTCACAGCTTCTAGAAAAATTTCTGTCTTCATTGACTTCTTGAGATGCACAGCTGTAGTGCAGTTGCTTTCATTTTAAAGCTACAGGAACCCAAACTGCTTTCTCTCTTCAAATATTTGAACATAATGTATGTTCTTGTCTCAACAAAATACAGCAAGCATCCCCAATTTTGAATTTCATATTTGCATATGTAAGGGAAAAAAAATCTACAGCTTCTCTTCCTGTTACTTAAAACATCTATAGGTATGTATTATCAGTATTTTCCAGCACTAAACTTCCACTTCACCAAAATTAACATTTTAGCTGCTCCATTTTTTCTTTATTTTTGCTGAAAAAACATTGTGGATCTGAAGTACTGTCTTAAGTATCTTCAGCCTTTTCTTTGTAGAGCTGCTGTGCAATGAAAATTACCAGAATCTATGCAGTCTTCATTGTTGCTAACCAGTAGCTGTTGATACCAGCTTAGTTTTGTTACTCTGCATCTTGGAAAGACTGGCAGGAGGGTAGACATCTCATCCCTCCTCTTGCTTTGTGCTGTAATGCTCTCTTCTGCCTTTCCTATAAATATACATACATATTTTTCTGCAAAGTAGGAAGAGCACACAACGAATAACTGCTCATTGACCTCACACTTGCTCAGCCTAATGGATGCTGCAGTTGACCAGTGTTTTGCGGATGTGATAAAGGAAATAGGAGCTTTGATCTTTTAGAAACTGATTATGAACAGATACTTGTAATATTATTTCTGTTTTATGTCAGTAATCTGTCAGTCATCTTTAGAAGTTGCTGCAGATTCAATTGCCTTGCCATAACTTTGTGTATACTGAATGATATGTTTGTTGGTTTACTATTCCAGTGTATATATACACACTGTTTTCCTTAGACGTATTTCTAGCAAGTAGCAATTCTGATGTACAATATGCAAGTAAACAGCAGGGTAATTTTTATGATAATGTATGGTAAACAAATTCAATGAAATATAAGCAGCTTCTAACATGTGTCTGTTTTGGAGTGAAAGGGGAACTGTGACTTAATTTTAACATCATTCTCAGGAAGGACTATATGGAACAGAATGTAGAGCCTTGAACTTTGGTAAGTAGAGAATGCCAGGGATCAAACCAGCAGAAAACATACTGCTTGTTTCAGATGAAGTTTCCAATTATAAAATTATGTCAAATAACAGTTTATTAGAAAACCAACTTTGTAGAATACTATTTATTAAGTAGGATTCTGCTTTACCAATACATGCACTTAAAATTATGAAAGGTTAACATATTTGTGAGAAACCTGGTCATAATAATCATATTTGATTAATCTTGGTGATGGAAACACTAATACTGTTGCTTTCTCTGAGCTTTCCACATGTCTAATCTTTCTTAATTTTCCTTCCAATTTGACAAATACAGAAAAGCAAGATATTCTAAAAATGATGTGTTTATTTATTGTAGAGTTAGTAAGTATATACCAAATATGTTCTGCATGCTTGCTGTTGCTGATAAGGAAGTTTGATGCTGGAAGACAGTCTTTTTAGACAATATACAGAAAATGGGACTTGGGAGGGAAAATCTGAAAGCTAACTATACATAGTTTCATATTTGCTGTGGTAATAACAGTTGGTTATACACTTTGGCCCCCATTGTTCCCATAGTTTTCCATCTTCCTGTGAGTATCCTAAAAAAAAAGAGACTGTCAGAAATATGGAGAGTGCAGTTACATATCAAGAGATTTTGTAGTTGGGCCCTGTATATGAAATTCAGCACTCAAGGAGGCACAGAATCACTGTTATGAGGGCTGTCTAGGCTAACTGACTGGTATATTCATTTTTATTACATGTTATAATATGTTTGATTTGAATCGCAAGATACAGCTTGAGATACGAGTTTATACAGAGGGGAACAGAAAACCCAGTAGGAAATTATTACTGTCTACTTCTGAGTAACAGTTACTGGAGCAAGTTCAATAATGTCTTCAAATTATGGTGATGCTATTAAACCCTGCTCAGAGTCATGCTACTGGGCTCATGTTTTTCTCTGTATAAAGGCTCTAAGTGTAGGTCTGTCAGTTGCATCTCTTTTTAAAGTGAATTCTGTTAGCTACAGTAAATCTGGATGCTTGTTGATGGCTCTAAACTACATGTTTCCCTCACTGATGACTTCCCTGGTTTTGCTGCTGTTTATTGGGCTGCCAGCTCAGTACAGCGTGGCACTGACTGCAGCCACAAGATGTTCCATGCATTTTGCATAGATTCAGAAAGGACTCAAGAGGAACGAATCTGTTCTTAGAGCTGAGTCTTTTAAAGACAATACCTTACAATATAAAACTGACATCTTCTGAAGCAAGTGCACACATCTGGTTTTGAGTTCCCACCAGGGAGAATCATTAAAATAATCTGTAGGTCAGCTAATAACACTCAAAGAGAAGAAAGGGTGGAATGTATTCCTCTGCATATCTGTCATTTGTAGCTCTACCAATTCTGAGGCAGCTGGTGTAGAGCAATTACTACATAAGTTTCAGTATTAAGTTGGAAAACCTTCCAAAAAACAAAGAGAAGAAAAATGGTGAGCATTTTATGCAAGGAGGAATTAAGGCTACATTTGGTGTGTTAGAGTTTTTAAATTAGGCTCATATGCTCCAGAGTACAAGCTTGTTTTGCATGATGTTCTGCTATTGGAGCATGGCTTTCCTGGGCATTAAGCCCTGGCATGAAAGGCACTAGGATAGTTTGGAAATTAGGAGAAGCAAATGGTGACACAGTGGATGTTCATTTGTGCATAGTCCTTCTTAAATGGCTCCTATGAAGAGACTGAAGCAACGTAACAGAAACAGCATGAAAGGAGAACAGTTGACCTTCCCAAAAATGGAACTGGTAAATACAAGTGTCAAAATTAATTTTTTCTTCTTTGGTAGTCAGATTGTCTGGTTTTGTCAAATGTGAATTTTTTATGTTGACTTCAGAGTTTTAGATACACTGTACTTTTCAAGTAACTTAAGAATTTGTAAGTGACTGGTCTGCCAGCATGCCTCAGTTCTGAGGACAGCAGTTTTCAGGCTTATTTGTCACTAGCCGTCTGCTGAGATTTCATGCTTTCTTTTCAGGACATATATTGCTTGGCATGTTTCCCCTTCTTGACTTCTGTTACTGGTTTAAACCAGATGGGCCACAGGTAATTAGTTTGGCTTCATGAAAACTAGTAGGGTAGTCCATGGCAAGAACAGATCCCATGCTTCTCCCTATTTGGAGAGCAAGGACTGCAAAGACAACAGCTGGGATGGGATGTGTGTATTAAAGGAGAGTGCCAGCCCATAATGTTCTGCAAAACATTCATTAGGTACAGAGATACCATTCTGCTTCCTGATAAAAATATAGCAAGTTTTTCACTTGTCAGTCTGTTAAAATTCACAGTCCCCCAGTGATATGAAGCACTCAGAGTGTATGAACTCCCAGGGCTTTTGTGTTGTGAGTCTGTAGCACTCATAATTTTCTTACTCGTCAAGCTGTCTAGGTTTTATTGGTTTTAAAACACCTATCTTAATCTTTCCTATCTGAGAATTCAGCTAAGAGATTTTTGCCATTGAGAAAATTTGAACACAGTCAGTAATGTGATTTGTGGTTTTCAGTAGAGATGTTTGTTTATTTTAAATTGTGACCTTCTCTGTGGATAAGGGACAGATAGCCCTTATGCTTTGAAGGCATCTGAGTGTCAACATTGCTATCATGAAGTAAGTGCCCCAGACAAAGACAGTGCAGAAGTAGGGTTGCAGGTTTATACTTAGGAATTTAGGCTACTATTCAGAATAGTAGTATAGTATTGTAAGGTGCAAATAATGAAAGAAAAAATTGTCAAAATAAACTATAACTACATTATTTTTACTTGAAGTTTACCTAGCAAACTCTTAAAATCTACAAATTAATAGATACCAGAACTCCCAGACTACCTACATCTTTAGAAGGTTCTCCCTAATGTCTAGCCCAGGTTTGCTAAAGCAGTTATCTTGGGATAGTCAAACTGCTCCAACTCATTAAAAATGAACTAAACTGTTGTGTTTCATTAAAATTCTCCTTTTTCATTTGCTCATTCTTTTATAATTTGTGTCTCTTGAGACAACATTTTTCTGTCTTATTAACAATAAGGTGTCCTTTCATATTCTGTAAGCAAAATGTGATTTGGAGATGTTAAGATGGGCTTTAAATAGGAGGGATGGGAACCTCCGGCTTTTTTTTTCTGCCTTCATTTGTTCCAACACTACTGTGTGAAACTGGGAGGATGTTCTCGAAGTAGTACCAGATGAATAACCATGACTGGAAGTGTATGGGACCGAAGGTGATTGCACTTGTTTTATGGAATAAACTTTGGCTTTTCATTCTATTTTAAGAGGTATAAGACTTTTGTATAGAGATTACTAAATACATAAAAAAGTAGAGAGGAGAAATTTATACTAACTTGGCATTTGTGTTATTTGTTTCTCCTGAAATGGACTGACCTTAAGAGTGTGGTTCAATGGATGTTTTTGGGTTTGAAATGGACAGTTCCTGATTTGTCATACTGATTTGTAGGCCACAAGACCAGACGTTGTGTTTAGATCATGCTTCACCTCTTGCAACATTTTGTCCTTAGAAAGGAATTAGAGAAAAAGAAATCTGTAGTTCGATGGCTGGTGAAGATACTTGAACTTACAGTAAGCATGTACATTTTCTGAAATGCCTGAGCAACATACATCTCTGCAAAATCCTTAACCTGTTGTCTAGGAGGATGTGTGCACTGAGTGAGAGAGGTCAAAGATGGAGAACATGCTGTGTTTTTTACAATCTCTAGCTGCATGGAATTAATCCACCACTATGTAATAAATCTGCTTTTGTCTACCTGAGGACCTCTCTTTTGTTGGTTAAACATTCAGTATGGTCGTGTTCTTTTGACAGCAGGGATTAGAGCTGTAATTATTGTTCATGGCTTTGAACAGCAGTATTGTTTCAAGATTCTGTTGCTGACTTGGCTGCTTCACACAGTGCTGTTTTAGACAGACCTTAATTCTGTTCTTAGCCTGATTTCTGAGGTAACAAGTTGTCTGTAAGCTTTCTCTCTTACATTTTTCATCTCTCTGATAAAGCTTCTTTGGCATTTGACCAGTTTCAAGCCAAATTGACATAGACATAGAATTTTGATAGTCAGGTTCCTGTTACTTCATGAAAATATATAGCTGGAGAGATGAAGATAAAAAAATCTTTTTTTTCCCCCAAGAACCAGCTGTAAGAGGGCATTGTAAATGAAACATCTATAGGAAACAGAAATCCAGTTGCAAAACATGCAAACCATGATCCACGTAGAGTTATTTTCTGAGTACTGATAGTGAAAAATTAACTTCAGTGAGCTGTCATCCTGAGAGTTTGGAAAACCTAAAATGAGAAAGGGTAGTTACAAAACTGTCAAGAGGATTTTTTCGGAAAAGGAAATGGTTTCAGATTGAACTTGGTTACACATTTGACTGTTTCATTATCAATGACTGTAACTGTGTGATGAACAGGGTAGACATTTAGCTCTTTCTTCTATTTTCTTTAGAAAAGACTTCATGCAGGATGAAACAGTAAATTTTTTATTCAGTGATTGTGCATTAACTGAATTCAGTGCTTTGTGTTCATAAAATGCAGTACCATTATATGTAATGCTCCTATCTGCAATGAGCTATGAAAACCAATAATATCTTGTGGTGAAGAAAGATTTGCAAACAGTTGCTTTACAAAAAATTACACATGACAAGAAAATTAAATCATTACTGAGAGGCTGACTTCTGAAATAGAATCATAGTGGAAACAGAAAATCAATCAGTTTTCCATTATGAAGGCTATTCAAAGATGAGGATACAGGAAACTTCTCTTTTATAAAGGAGGGTGAAGGTGAGGTAACCTTACAAGAATGCAGTTTGAACTTGAAGGGAATAGCAGTCAGTTAAAAGACGTTTTTTCTCCTTATTTCATTTTGAGAGTAATTATAGTGAGACAAGAAGTAGTTGAGAATGTAGATTCATTTGAAAGTAAGTGAAAGCAGCTTTAATTGTTGAAATTTTTTTTACAGTCTTTCAATATGAAAGACTACAAACTCAAAATAATACAAAAATACTTATCAGTAAAGCATTAATGGAAATTTTGGTACATATTACTGTGCATAATTTGGAAGATTCAGGTAATAAACCTTCTAGGCTGTGAAAAAAACCCTCTACAGTTTTTTTAGACATGAAAAAATAGAATAGTAAAAAGAGACTGTGGAATTCTAAGCTGTGTATGTGGAAATACCAAGGAAAACAGGTGGTTTCTTCTAAGTCTGTGATGTTGTCCCAATAATAGGGATTTTTTCTATACATGTGGCAGTGTGCCATTGGGGAATGTTGACAAATTCTCAGGAATGTGTGCAAATAAGACTTATGCTCTCAGGGGAATCATCCTTCTGTGAGTTCTGCCAGGTTGCCATTGCTCTCTTACTTGAAGGGGAGAACTTATAAAGATTATGTTGTATTCCTGAGGCTTTTTACGGGAAGGATTTCTATGGATGTTGTGTAAGGCAGCTTCTTTACTGTTTGTTAAAAGGAAAGTATGTCACAGAATAAAAAATGCCCACTTAAGGTAAAACAGCAATGAACTGGAAAGGAAAACTCTCATTTTCTGTTTGCAGTGTGTTTTTGTTCTTTCACCCACTCTCTGCACATCCAGCAGTCCCATGCCCTGTTTTCTATCCTTAATCATTTCCCTGCACTGATAATTTCTACTTGTAGGAATTTTTGTATAGATTTTGTAGAAAACCATGTCTCTGAATTCCTGATGTATGGTGCCTTGTCCCTTAAATGCTAAGCAGGAGTGACAGACACTTTTTAGATAAATTCCAGGTATGTATTTTTACAGGGTTAAGTCCATATTTCTTACACATTTTAATAAATATTTTAAAATACCATAAAGAGTAGATATTATATCCATTAGAAAGTCTTGTTGGGCCAAAGAATTTGAGTGTTTACATTTGGCTGGTATTTTAGAAATATAATCCTACAGATTTTTCTAGAAAACAGAAAATTGAAAAATATGGGATAAATATCATTCCAAACTAACAATTGTTTCAAGCCAGAAAGAAGAAAAATAAAGCTTCATTTCTTTGAGAGATGCTTTTCCTTTTCAGTAACAAGGAAAACACATTCACCACAAAGTGTTAGTTTAAAATATTAATTATATAAGATAGAGGATACAGTTTTATTTTTCTTTTATTGGGGAATTTTATATTATCCTCATTACCAGTGTCTAAGCATTTTTAAGTCACTCTTTAAGTGACAGAACTGATACCTGTCATAATTTTGATGTCTTTTCTTATGGAGATTTGTTTATGCACTTCATACTTTGCATTGGTATAGTTTTGCTTAGGTATTTCCCCTGCCTGAAATGTGCTTGCCAGGCAAATAAACCACATCCCCTGTACTGAAAGTAGACCATGAAGTGTAAGATGAATTTTTGGATCCTGAATTGTAAGTCAGAAAAGTAGGCTGAGTGATGACTCAAGTCTGAACACTTCCTAGCTTTGCATCTGTTTTTCACCAGAACATTTATCATTGCCAGAGAAGCTCTTTCAGGAAAATATGGAAAGCATATTGGGTAAAGAAGACATAAAAATACAATATAATGCCTGGATGCCTAGGTTGAGGCTTAATATTGCACTTCCACATTGAAACTGTTTTGAAAGGAGCTAAAAACTCCAGTGCTTTCTCAATAATAGTGCAAACTAAACCTGTAACTATGAGGCATTGGCTCAGTAAGTTTAAGGCCCATTTAATAGTAAAAAACCTTCGAGTATCTCAGATTAAAAAAAAAAAAATAAAAAAAGGGGTTCTTGTTAATAGTTTAAGGCAATTGTTTCAATTGTTTTAAGAAATCCCAGAAAAATCAGTCTTGGCCTTTTGTTTTTACTTTCTTCTGAATGTCTGTTTCATTCGAGGAGCAGGTTTGGTTGTAGATTCAACTTATATAGTTCAGTTTTTCAGTTGATTGTAATTCACATTCATGTATTTTGTTCAATCCAAATTACTGAAAACCCCCATGGATTCTAAATAGCAAGAGTTGATTCTAGCAGGAATGCTGGGGAATTTCAACCCTTTGAGGATATTTATAGCTGAAACTGGTTTCATCCCATTGCCCTGAGTTCCAATAGGGTCAGGTCAGGGCAGTGTCACCAGGCCCATCACTTGTGTGGCCTCCCCCGTCCCCTTGCACCATGGAACAGTGCTGCCCCGGGGAGTGAGTCCTGGCATGGGACAATCCAGTGAGCTGGAGCTCCAGGGCTGGGGATTGAGTGGCTGGGGTTACCAGCCATGCCACCCAGGGCATCCTTTCTCCATCCTGTCTTCATTCCTTCTCCACCCATCCTGCATCATCCTTCTCCCAGCTCTGGGAGGGTTTCAGCATCTTGGGAGAAGAGTTTGGGTCCGGTTTTGCAAATGGACTGGAGAGGAGCCCTGGCTTGCTTAAGACCAGTGGAAGTTTTAAGAGCAGATTTGCAGTGCAAACTCAATTGTTATGCTCGCCTCTCCTTCTGCTGTGTCTGTTAATCTTCTGTATTAAGTTTTAAAATTAAACAAGCCATGTTAAAAAAATAATCCCAAGTGGAACTGGAGTCTGTTCCAGTTTAGCAGACTGAAAATACTCAGCAAACTGGTTAAGTTATGCTGGATTCTTTCCAAGACAGTGGGATTTAGGCTTGAGTATTTTAGCAGACTAGGGTAATTGTAGATACAGGCTCTTTGGTCTTTGTGGAGGTTTAGGTTGGAACCTTAGAAGAAGGTTCTTCACCCAGAGGGTGGTTGGGAACAGGCACCCCAGGGAAGTCGTCACAGCACCAAGCCTGACAGAGTTCAAGACATCTTTGGACAATGTTCTCAGGTATATGAGGAGATTGTCAGGGCTGTCCTGTGCAGGGCCAGGAGCTGGACTTGATGTTACGTGTGGGTGCCTTCCAGCTTAGCATATTTGATGATTCTGTGAATCTAGGTATATTGTACAGAGCTAATAAATGATTATGAGGCTTCTGTTACTTCACTGACTATTTTGGAAGTGGTATTCAAAGTGTGGAAGAATGACAAGCTTTTGACTTAGACTTGGAAAGTATTACTTTCATGGACTCTGCATATTCTCTGCCAAGTCTTCTGACTTTCTATTTCCATTTCCACACTGGATTTCTCAACAAAGTAGTCAGAAGAACATACCTGCCCTTGAGTTAAGTTTGCATAAATATCGGAATGATTGGAAAACCTCCAAATTTGAAGTATAATAGCTGTCAAAAAAAAATATTTAGGTTTTATCCTTGAATGCCAGTTTTCTTGACTCAGAACAATTCTAAAGGCATTAATCAAATAGTCCTGGTTTTGTTCCAGTGGAATTTCCCAAAGTACTTGACTAGAACCGAGTTGACTGGTGGTATTCATTGAACTGGTGAGTGGGTGCTTGGTTTTTTTGAAGAGTGCTGCTGTTTTAACATTATACATTAATGGACAAAGTATATTCATTGCTGCTGGGTTTATTCCAAGTTGGCAATTTGTGCCCTTGCCATTCAGATGGCATTCT